>NC_053166.1:162307947-162607947 GCF_016835505.1 Polypterus senegalus | reverse complement strand
GGGTGACTTGCAGAAGTGTGCCACGTTTATTAGCTGTAGACTGGGCAGGAGGGGACACAGAGACTGCGACAGCCCCTCATGCCCTTCATTACGTGAGCAGATTATTAAGCTTTGCCAAAGGTGTCTTCACGCTCACGTTTTCATTTTGGAGTATAAAAGCTGCACTGATGTTCACCTGACCTGCTCTTCAAAGCTTGTGCCCCTCGCCAGCCTGGTTGTCATCAAGTGTTGTCGGCCGGTGGACACTACAGACAAAACCTGCGCCGTGCCAGGCCCGTTATCAAAGAACAAGGCCGAGGAAGAACAACGAAGAGGCCCGCTTTCAATTAAATTCTGTAATCAGACGCCACAAAGAGCGCCTGGCGCTGCCACCCCAATGTTCTGGACACCTGACGTAACAACAGAATCAAAGCAGCGCCTCGATGAAAGCCACGCTGTCCGCCTTTTTGAAAAGGGTTTGGAGAGAAAGACAGACCATCGGTGTCTGGACTGAGAAGAAGAGGCTCGGGTCACCGTGTTCACATCTGAGAATGAGGGGAGGGCGAGACCCTCCGACGGGATATGCAAATGAGGCCCCGTGAAGCTGAGCCAATCACGGGCCTTCTTGGACATCAAGTGGCTGACCATCACATCTTCGTTGTAATTCCTTCTGGGCTGGTCAGCAGTCTCTTAGATACCCGACACCAGCCCATAATAGACACCACATGGCGCCAGAGGGCTTTTACTAAAAAAAAAAGTGAATGGGCAAATGACCACACGCATAAACCCAGCTGGGAGGACACAGCCCTGGCCGTGATGCCCATCCACAGCCAGCCGAGTGCTCACAACCCGATGAAGACCACCCAATCAGGCATTAGGCTGGGGTCTGAACCCACACTGGTCGAGTTGTGACAGAGCAGCCCTGTAGAGTTGGCATAGGGACACAGCAGAAGGATGCCCACTCAGTGCTATGTGCCCACACTCCACCAAGCGCGCCATCTCTCTCTCTCTCTCTGGACATAAAGTGGTAAGACGTTCATCCATCCACAAGAGGGCAGGAGCGCCCTATGAACACAGGCGTCGGTTCGTAAACCGCGTGGCATACATCCAAGTGTCACACCAAAGAAAGAGGAGCGTGAGGACCAGAGTGACCGATGACAAAGAGAAGGAGACGTAAGGCACACTCGCTGAACAGAGACGCCTTCCAAACTCACAGACTTACCAACACGTCTGTCTTAATACCCGGGCATCTCGCTGGGCGACAGCAGTACACAAATACATAAACAGAACGGAGCGGTCGCCCGGTCCTCCCCTCCTACCAGTGCAGCAATGGCAGCTCAAGTGGCTCAGAAAGCAACACCAGAGTTTGACAACTAGGGGGCAACACTGGCAGCCTGCCAATGAGTGGGTGTGTGTGTTTGAGATGGTGACATGCCAGCCAGTAAAGCCACCCCCCATCCACAAGAGACAAGAAAAGGGGGCTGCTGGGTGTGTGGGCTTTGGTCCTGGGTGGGAGTGCGATACGCCCAACGGTGAAGACAATGGGGAGGGGACAAGAGGAGCGGGCAAGGGGGGCCCAAGGGCTCAGACAATGGGGGGTGACAGGAGGGGGACTCTGAAAAGCCACCGTGCCACATCCTTAATCTTTGGATGAAACCGTAGCACTTTATAATAGCGAGGGTGGCTTCTCTTTTCTGATTTGGAAGACGTGGTCAGGAGGTCTTGCTGTACACGAAGGTGAGTTTCAGTGCCACCCTCTGCATAAGAACATTAAGGGTGTCAGAAATGTTACGTCACACTAGAGGAGCGTCCACCACACGGTGTCAACACGCCATTGGTTTGTCCCGAGGCAGTCGTTCACCTCAAACCAATCACCTTTAAAGCCAGCCTCTGATGTCATAAAGCCACTGAACAAGCCCCTCCTACTGGCACGTCTGCAAATGTCCTCCAGGCTTACAAAAGAGACAGAAAGGCCAGCATTTCACCCCCAAACTGTGTGACCGCACTGGGACCCCGAGGAGAGCCACTGTGTCCTCTGGTCCAGACCCCCTTTACCTCCGTCACCTCCTGGTCTGACCATCTGCAGCGGGAGGTGGTGGTGCTCAGGGTCCTCCACACCTTTCCTTCTTCTGCCCAAGTGCCCTCCTGAAAGTCCTGACTTCTTTGTGGCTTCACATGCATGAACCTTCTGAGTCCAATCTAACTGTCCAGCGGACCACCCGGCCCATCTACTGTACTAAAAACCCCACTCTAGGTTGGTGTGCACCGACTGTACCTGCGGTGTCGCCGAGGGAGACCCCCCACCTTCATCACTAGATTGGTCAAACCTTAACACACACACACACACACACACGTGAGTGATGCCGGACCCCCTCCACTAAAGTATAGAAGCGTGATGCCTCCTCAGTACCCCACCTGGGGCCTCGCCATGTCAGCACTAACCAAGCCCTGGTGCCCCCTGAGACCCCTCGGTTATGTGCCACTTGCCAACCAATGGTGTCCTGCTTGTACTACGCTGTTGACCACTCAGCCTCGGCCAGCCCTGCAAGGAGGAGCAAATGGCGAGCCAGTGCTTTACTTTACAGCACTTCAGCTACGACGTTTAGTAAGGGTTAATAAAATAAAAGGAAAAGAAAAACGGAATTGTGGAAAGCGTCACGGCGGAAAGTCATTCAGGGTGGCGTTTTGATTGGCGTGACACGTACAGCAAGTCTCACTCTGAATTGGTCACCCGTCTCCGGCCCTCCTCTGCCCTGGGTGGTTCTTGGTGATGCGAGTCAAACACACACACACACACACACACACACACACAAACAACTTGACTTCACCAAAAAGTGATGGAAATTCCCAGGCAGACATCTATCTATCTATCTATCTATCATATAGTGCCTTTCCTTCCTATCTATCTATCTATCTATTTTATAGCGCCTTTCATATCTATCTATCTATCTATTTTATAGCGCCTTTCATTTCTATCTATCTGTCTATCTGTCTATCATATAGCGCCTTTCATATCTATTGATCTATTTTATGCTGCCTTTCATGTTTTTCCATTATATAGCGCCTTTCACATCTACGTATCTAAATGCCTGGCTTCTAAAGGCCTTGCAGTATGTACCGTATGTATCCAGAGACATAAAAGAGGGGCCTGAAATCTTCTTTGGTTGCCCAATAATGAAGAAGGACCGCCACTTTCTAATCTGTGAAGATTTAAATAGCATTTGCAAGTCCGGAAGCCACAAGGGGGCATCATAGTAGCAGAGGAATGGGGGGCTATGGATTCTTTAGGGACTTGGGGTCCCACACATTTTTGATGCCCATCCACCATAATGAGGCCTAATAGCCCAGATATTCAGGTTAACAGCCAGGCTGTTCATTATTTTATAATTCATGCATGTCTGCCTGGAGAAGACCCTCAGGGCTCCATTAATGTAAAGAAGCCCACCCTGGGATGAGAGAGGGTGCCTTTGCCAACGACCTCTTTGTTTTTGTCTGCCACTCGGAAGGGCAAGCCAGGGGGGACCTCTGACCACGCCCCCTCTCTTGATGAAGGCCACCCCCCAAAGGCCAGTGATGGCCGTCCAGTCGCGGACCGGACCGAGAAGTAAGTGGCTGCTCTGCGTGTCTGTGCTTGAGAGAGTGACAGGGAGATGGTGACAGCTGTAATTGGTTTATTTTGTTAAAAGGGACTGCCAGGCTGCCACCCCAACACTTGAGCCCTTGCCTGGTGTGTCTGAGTATATAAAGGAGAGTACCTGGTACTTGTGTGTGTGTGTGTGTGTGTGTGTGCGCCTGTAGCAATGGCTCAGTTAGCAATGACACACACTTGACTTGCACTCTGTGTCATCTGCTCCATCGTTACCAGAGATGGCAGGCCGAGCCGCTCAAAGCCGCCTTGGGGAGCCGCGCCTTCTGTCATCAAACCCCTCAGTCCAGTTCTGGGCCGCGGGGGGCGCCTCTCCTGGTCAGCCTACTGCCATCACACACACTGGCCATCAGTGTGGAGTCACCACAAGTGACGCTCTGCACAGATCTGATTTGAAGCCAAGATGCTGAGGAATCGGAGTCTGCACAGCCGCGTGGGCCGACGCCGGTGGCAGGTGTCCCCTCCGACAATTCAGCCAAGTGTTTGGACACACGATGAGGGAATGAAAAGTGAGATATAAGAATAAAGTGAATTTATGGCGAGGTGTCCCGCGTGTGAAGTCAGCGTTCGTGTGCCCCATTATGTCACATCAGCGATGCCTTAGAGATGACACAGGGTCTCCACAACCTAAATTTAGCCCTCCATCCATCCATCCATCAGTTCCATTTTCTCACTCAGGGTTGATGGACAAGCAGAGCCCACCCCAGGCAGACTGAGCCCCGGACAGAAGGGAGAATGTGAACACTCGCTGGCCACACACTCAGGAGTTCTGAGCCCAGTTTGAGGGTGCCAGGCGGTGCCCGCCTTTAGAGCTGCCCGCTTCAGGGACCCTCACTGTGTGCGGCTCCTTTATTTTTTCCCTTCCTTCTCAACTGTCACACGTTTTAACCGAGAGAAGAATTGCTGGAAAATCAATTTCATCCAAGCAGTTTACTAAGAGGAGGCCAAAGCGTTTTGTTGCCAGGATACTGGAATCATCACCCCGAGTGGCGCAGCACCAGACGGGCGAGAGGCTTCACGCTTGTACATGTCAGTCATTAGAGGAGCCCCCTGCCCACGTCACGCGCTCATTAGGGACGTCTCCTCTTCACCGTGGCTGGGTAATGACAGACGTGGGGTCCTTGGATTTGGGCTTAGTGATGGATAACAAGCCCAAAAAACCTGGAAAAGCACACCAGGCTCTTGGGAGTCAAGTAATTCACAGGGGGGCACCAGCACCCTAATCAAGCTGCCAACTTTACTGGGATCTGTTCGGCTATCCTGGGCACCTTCAGCCATCCCACGATGTACAGTTGTGTTCAGGACAATAGCAGTGCGTTTAAAAAAGGGACTCAAAATCAAAGTCCTCCTCATTCGCTTCATATTGCATTGGGAGCTCTGAGTTTGGGGGTCACTATTGACTCGGACCTCAATTTGAAATCACATATTCATCAAGGGGGGCGGCACGGTGGCGCAGTGGGTGGCGCTGCTGCCTCGCAGTTAGGAGACCCTTAAGGGTTCGCTTCCCTGGTTCTCCCCGTGTCTGCATGGGTTTCCTCCCACAGTCCGAAGACATGCAGGTTGGGTGGATTGGCGATTCTAAATTGTCCCTGGCGTGTGTGTGTGTGTGCCCAGTGGTAGGCTGGCACCCTGCCCAGGTTTGTTTCCTGCCTTGGGCCCTGTGTTGGCTGGGATTGGCTCCAGCAGACCCTCGTGAGCCTGTAGTTAGGATACAGTGGGTTGGATAATGGAGGGATGGATGGATGGATGTGCGTCAGATCACTAGGACAGCATTTTTTCACGTAAGAAATCTAACAAAAGTTGGAGCCCTTCTAACACTGCAAGATGCTGAGAAACGAGCTCCCACTTTTGTTTTCAGTCGTCTAGATTACTGTGACGCTCTCCCCTCAGGACCACCAAAAAAGACATCAATCTGTGACGACGAGTGCAGAATGGAGCTGCCAGAATCTGAGCTAGGAGAAGAAAAGCCGAGCACATCACGCCAGTCCGAGCGTCACTACACTGGTGACCTGTGCCACTCAGAACTGACTTTAAAATACCGCCGATGGATTACAAAGCCTTCAATCATCTGCTCCGTCTGTCACCTCACACTCCAAATCGGACCCTCAGATCTTCAAATGAGGGTCTGCTTAGAATCCCAAGAGCGTGGTGAGGCGGGCAGGCGGCCATCTGCTGTTAGGCGCCTCAAATCTGCAGCAGCTGATCGATCGCCAGGCTGATACGGTGGAGCACTCGTTACTCTGACCGCCTTCATGGTAGTTTCATCCTGATGTCTGTAGAGCGGTACCTCTGGTCACGACCGCAATTCAGGCTGATGACGTCACTTCTGGCCCCAATGATGACGTCACTTCCACAACTCTCCTTTAAAGCCACCATCATTGTGCCAGAGATTCCGGTCTGTCTTGGACTCAAACCCGTACACAGCGTACATCCTTTAAACGTCATTTTGCAGCCTGGAGGTAATATACGGGTGGCAGCCCCAAACCTTCATCATGTCTCCAGTCTGCTCTCGTGACACGATACGGGGGCTGTTTGTCACATACCGGGGTCAGTCTGAACACCTCAAGATACTCAAAGAGCTCATGTTGCCTTCTGCCGAAGTGGCACTGCCCTCGAGATGACAAGGACCCCAAACACAGCAGTAGACGGCCTTGACGTTATGGAGTGGCCAGCCTAACTTGTGGCCTGACATCAGAAATGCACAACAATTGTGGAATGGAGTCGAGTCGTCCTGGGCCGGAATACCAACAGCGGGTCGATGCCACACAACACAGACGGGCAGCCGCTGTCACAAACAACGAAATATCAGAGCCGGGATTCAAGGGAAGGCAAAATCTGGAACCAGTTTTCAGTTCATACAGCGAAGGTTTGAGTTTGGAGAGAAGAGAGCAACATTCCCTTTTCTTCACTTCCGGTAAAGGAATAACACAAATTGGTCAATTCTTCTTCATGTTTTCATTTGCTGGGCTCACTTCCCAGGTCCTCCCTGCCAGCGTGGAGTCTGCATGTTCTCCCCGTGTCTGCGTCGGTTTCCTTCCACACTCCATAGACATGCAGGTTAGGTGACTTGGCGATCCTAAATTGTCCCTAGTGTGTGCTTGGTGTGTGTGTGCCCAGTGGTAGGCTGGCGCCCTGCCCAGGGTTTGTTTCCTGCCTTGTGCCCTGTGTTGGCTGGGATTGGCTCCAACAGACCCGCGCGACCCTGTAGTTAGGATATAGCGGGTTGGATAATGGATGGATGGATGTCCCCCCAATGTATGGAAATAAAACGCCAATGAGAAGGACTTTGAGCTTTAGAACACAACTGTCCATCAGGCCTCCCGCCACTGTGTTCACCTTCACCCTGGCACAGGAGGGGTCCTGGGTGGCTTAAGTGTGTGGTGGTGGGTCAGCTGGAATTGATGGATGGCTTTGTAGTTTGTCTGGAGGCTTAACGTTCGAAGCTGCTGCTGGAGCAAATCCTCAACTGTTATATAGTGCCTTTCAGGTCCACTATGTGCTGCGCTTTACTCTTCTGCAGTGTCTGTGTGTGCCTGACGTCCTGGATGGCTACTGGAGCAGATCTACTATATCATGAGTTCCTATCTCTGTTTATACTGTAGAGCGCCTTTCACCATTACTCTCGCTGTCTGTGTGTCCTTTATGCTCCAGGCCTCCACTGGTCCAAGATTAAGAAAAGTTCACGTAATGCACTGGGATTTCCTTGACGTACCGCGGACATACTACAGGTGCGTTTAATGTTCTGGATTGCTGCTGGAGCAACATCAATACAATTCACCTCAAACGCCCAGTTTTCTTATCTTATATATAACGTTGTGGCGGGCGGCTGTGCCCAGCCGGGACGCTAAGAAGGACCGAGTGAGGGACTGTGCCTCCAGCAGACCACGAGAGGGCAGCCGCCCTGGTTTGTGTGGGGGCCACGGGAACTGAGCGTGGAAGTTCAACCCTATAGGGGCCGTGGCCACCACCAGGGGGTGCCCAGACGACTGAGGAGCCCTGGACGTCAGCACTTCTGCCATACCCGGAGGAACACCTGGAGTGCTTCCGGGTGCTCATGTGGCACTTCCGCAACGCCAGGAAATACCGCAGGAAGCTCATCAGGTGGGAATAAAAGGGGCCGCCCCCTACCGTCATCATCTGGAGTCGGGTGGAAGTGGACGAAGCTCGGAGGAGAGGAGTGGAGGTGGTGAAGGCAGGAGTTTTAAGAGGCCCGGACTTGAGGGTCTCTGGGTTGTGTGCAGGACTGTAGCTATCGTGTAAATCTATAGGGTGGTCCGGATCTAATTATGCAATTTTCATTACGCTATAACTTATTAAGTTTATTACATAGAAAATCACCCGAAAAATCCCGGACCATCGAGAAGTGTGCGAACTGACGACGTGAAGAATCGTCTTCACGCCGAACTGGAATCGTCCTGCCATATATCAAAGTCGTCCAGACGATCTGGACCCCCCTGTAGTGTACCTAAAACGTGTGGGGTGTTGGAACCATCGGTGTCTGCCCGTCTGATCTTCCACAATGTCTATGCATGGAAGTGTGTCTGTCTGTCTGTCTATCCAGCCTGGAAGTGAGAGGCGGAGTCGGGGTAAGGGCTCCTCCTCCAAGGAAACAGCCGCTAACAACACAAGCGAGGCCAGCAGGTCAGCCAAACGACACCTCAGAAGAAAAACAAAGTCGCAAATATCGGGAAGACGGTGTCTTATCTTGGTAGAGTAACATATAATATAAATTGTTCTACTCTCCCCTGTTGTACTCGTATTATTAATATGTAGCCTTAGAATACCTAATCTCACAGACTTATCACGGTTTATAAGGTATTATTTTATATAACTTATCTCCACCTTCCCTTCTAAATCTATAACATCAGGCAATTAGATGTAGTAAAAAGAGAAGCAGGAGTTAAGTTACACATAAAATAATGTATTACTGATATTACTCATAAATAATAACAAAATACAAAGTACATTTGAATATTGGCAGCCATACGACCTGAGAAATGGTGATGTGTAGCTCAGGTGGCACACAGACTTGTAGTTACTTCAAGTGTCTCGAGTTAAGGCATCACTGGTCTCAGCTTGTAGCCACACGTCTGTTCAAAATGGCTGACGCTGGGCTCTTCATTGTGTTGTCTTCAGTTCATGGTGTGATGGTCTTCATCAGTTGTTAGCAAGACAAAGACACTTCTACATCATCACAGGTTAGCAAGAGAGAGAATGTGAGGTTAAGCACATACATTTCTAGATGTTCTGCCCGACCCCTACAGCCAATAGGACATTCTGGTACTTACAGGCCTCCGAGACAAGACACTTCCAGACAGCCATACCTCAGACCAATGGAGGAAACAGAACATCTTAACACCTGCCACCCCAAACCAGACATCCTGGCTTCCTTGCAGGGCGTTGACAGAGTTTAGCAGAGAAATACTCAAACTGGTTTAAGACACACAAACACAACTACCTCTCACCCAAGTGACACACTGCTCTGCCTAGATCACAAATAAAGACAAAATACAAAACATTTATCAAGTTACAGACAAAATCTCACATCGCAACAGACGGTGTCCCTGTTACTTTTGCACAAGCGAGGCGAGCACGTCTACAACACGAATCCTCATAGCTGAGAGTCGCCCAGAGTCGTTCCTTTAATTACCTGACATCTCTGCAGTCCCCGGGCTCTCACAGCTTGTCATTTTCAGTCCTTTATCTGCTTATTAGGGTCTCTGACGCGGGTCCCTATGATGCTATACAGTATACAGTTTTATTTTACGTATAGTGCCATTCATATTGATCTATCTATGCAAATGTTACACAGCACCCTTTTCATTTATCGCTCCGTCTGCATCTTTCCTATCTACCTACCTTTGTGGCTCTAAGTGAATTGTCCCACCTAAATATTGAAACCATTGTTATGTGGCCCTTTGTAAATCTCCTCTTATGATCGTTGTTCTTATTATGATGCGGCGAGACGAGCCTGGCACCCTGCAGCACATCGAGGACATCTGCTGGTCACAGACAGAGAAGGCTCGGATCGGTCATATCCTCCTCCTTCAGGTTATTCTTAGTGAATCTTTTGCATTTTGCTCACAGACAGCAGCAGGCCTGGGACAACAGAACTAACCACTGTGCCCCCGAAGAGCACCCTAAATATTAGTGACGCTGAGAAGAAGTGAAAGGCTAGTTACGCACCATCGAGCCAACGATGCTTTGATCTTCTGTCACTTTTTCTGGTCCTTCCTCCACCTGCAGTCACGGGTGCCTTTAACGTGTCACGCCAGGGCCAAGTGGGACACTGGCTGTCGATACAGGCCTAAATGTGACGGTGTCCCATCGACGGAGCCACGCTGCACTTCTCATGATGTTTGCCTCTAAAACTGCCATCCAGCACTTTGGGCCAAGCAGGGCGGTGTGCACTTTTTTTTTTTTGGTGGCTTTGGTTTGCGGTTCTCCTTCTGGCTCGTCCAGATGTCCGTCCCTGGCATCTTCCCAACAGGCCATTTCAAACCACCACAGATGCGCTCACCCATTTCGAGGCTTTTCTGATTGCAACTTTCTTCAGCCCGCATAGCCATGATAAAAAACAAAAACGCTGTTGTCAGAATGTGACCCAAAGCTCTGTGATGAGATGTCTGAACTTCTTGTCAAAGGCCCAAGTGCTTTGTCTCATCGTCATCAGGGCACAGGAGAGAATACTGCGGTAAATGAACACGTATGAGGGAGGTTAGGAGCCGGCGCCGATACAGCCACGTGACAAACCACCTGAGGACCCCAGATCAGGACCCGAGTGCAGCAGCGTGACGGGGGACACCTCAGCACCACACTCAACAGTGGGAGGTGTTTGATGGTGGCTATGGCTTTATGGTTTTCCCCTGCAGGTTGGGGGTCCTACTGTACAAGCAGATGAACGTCACACCCAGGACGAAGCAGCTGCCGGTTACGGGCTTTACTTGCTCCGGAGCCCAATGGAGTAGACTCCCTTCTGGCGTTTATGGGATTTGAACTGGCAACCTTCCAATTGCTGCCAGTGCGGATCCCTAACCTCAGGGCCACCAGTCCGCCCAAACAGGTATGGCTTCCAAATCAAATCACCACACTTTATTTTTTTTTTAATTGAATTTTCTATTAACATTTTAAGATGTGCTTTTAGACACAAAACATCAATGGCCGAACTCGCCGCATTATAAACCTTCATTCATTCCTGAGTTTCGGGCCCACTTTTTCAATGTTAATGTGTCACCCTAATGTATGTGTCGTCGAGTTCTGTCTGTCCTTCTCTACACATCAGGCTCACGTTTTACCTTAACGTCCTGACTCGGTGTGCTTGAAGATTCCCCCAAAGAACTGACGCTCCTCAGCAGACTTTCGCCATCAACGTCTGCCTTTCCTCAGAGCGCCACCGACGAGATGTTCGCCTGGGTGGCGTCACTTGGTGTCGTCACTTGTCGCTACAGTCCCCGACTTTAAAAGCATTTTCTCTTCGGCTTGGCTGATTTGCGAGGGTCACCGCATCGAAAACATCGAAGCCGCCGGGGACTCAACGTGTCCACCTGTGGGTTCGAAGCGGAGTGCGTGTCGCATTGCGGGCTGAGCCACGTGTGCCGCACAATAAAACTTTTTTTTTTTTTAACTTAGGAAGCCTGTTAAAACCGGGACATTTTGTTATGTTTAGGTTATTTCTCGGGACACCGCGGCGCATTGCCTAAAATCGTCACCATTCCGACCAAACCGGGACGCCTGGCCACCTTAAATATGTGCCGCCCTTCCAAAATAATAATTTCTAACGTGAAATAACTTAGACATGAAAATAAACTACGGCAGATATTACGTGTCATTTGTTTTATGTAGTTTAAATACTGCAGTTAACTCAAAAAAAGAGAGCCTGAACGTCACGTCTTCCCACTTCAGCGTTCACGCCGCGACTGGCGCCTTCACTGGCGGGTGGAGCAGACGCGCGCACCGCGCAATTCTGGGGTGCAACACTAATTAACGCCCCGCGACAACACGAGCGGCGACGTTAGAAGTGACCTACGCACGTAAAATTAAGGAACAACGTACGTAAAAAGGAAGCAATCCAAATAAACACTTGGCTACTTAATGAATGGATCTTTTTTATCGATATCATCCATTAAAGTTGTTATGTGCAAGTGAGTACACCGGGTTAGCGCTGCTGATTTAAGGATCTCACATCCTGGGTTCAGATCCCCTGCAGGGTCATTTTCTTTGTAGAGTTTGCATGTTCTACCCGTGGCTGAGTGGATTTTCCTCTCACGTCTCCAAAAACATGCAGTGCAGGTTAACTGGCGGCTCAAAATGGGCCCTGTAATGGCCCACCCCATCAACCAGGCTGTTTCCTGCCGCTCCTCCAGTGCTGCTGCTGCAGGCTCCACTAGCCTTGAATTGGATTAAAGAAGTCTGAGCAGGTTACATTAGTAAGTGTGAAGAAATGGAATCCTCACAATGTCTGTCTGCCTCTTTTACTTGGCTCTGGAAACATATAGGAAGGCAGGGTGGCGTAGCGGTTGAGCCTTTGGATTTCAAATCCTGAGGCTGTGGGTTCAGATTCTGACCCGTGTGACCCCGAGCGAGTCACGTCACCCACCTGTGCCCCCAGTGGAAAAACCAAAGAAGTGCAACCTGTTCCAAATGATGCGAGTCACGTCGTTTAAAGATAATAAAATCACAACAGGAGGCACACCTCTGCCAGGTAATGGACCAGAATGCCACTCTTCTTCCTTTTGTTTATACAGACAGCTCTTTGATTATCACAATTAGTCAAATTGTGCCAGTGTCCTTGTTTGGTCAGTTTGTGCCATTGGTGGGACTCGTCATCCCTGTCACGTTTTCTTTCTCAGTAATAAGTGGCACAGTCAGCGCAGTAAACCCATCATCTACTGTGCCAAGCCCCTGATCTTTTGCCCTTTTATTATTAACCTGGCTGCTCTGTGCCACCCCCTCGGTGTTGCTGTCATTTAATTTGCTTGCTCTGTTCTTAAGCATTGGCAAGATGGTGGCAAAAAGGACGCAGGCTGAGCGACTTCCCAAGATGTGGGCAGCATAAATGAGTGACCCCAAAATGACCTGTCACTGAATACGCACTCTTGGGGGGCACCGCCAGATGACCTGCCCGCTCTAATGAGCTCCATCAGTCTTTTCACTTGTAGTCACGCTGATGAAGCGAGTGACCGTGAGGGTCTAGAAAGCCCACCGACCGACTCATTCTGAGACGAACTGCAGTTCCAGTTAGGACTGGTATTGGCACTGGCCATCTGACCCGTGGCCGAGCACTGAGGACCTGCTGACCCGCACCAGGCTGGCGTAAGGACGCTGAATGACAGGCTAGGAGGTGGCACATGGAGGAAAGAGGTGGGCAAACTAAACGGTGTGGGGGAGTAGACGGGCTCAGCTGACTGCCACCTGCACCAGACGGGCCCGGCCTGACACTTTATCTGTAATAAACGTCAGCATCCATAACCCGAATGTGAAAGGCGCTATATGACAATAAAGATTGACTACCATGGACCCCAGTAATTAAAATGAAATGTTTCTGACAGGTGTGACTACACATCAGCGTCCAAACTGAAGATATTTTTTATTTTGCAGTCCCTTCACAGACCTCCAGATCCTTCTGCACAGCAGCTTCATTCACTATGTTCTCACCTCCGACGCTGTCTCATCCGCTCTCCTCCTGACTCTCAATCCTCACACGGGACACTCGGCTTCTTTTAGGGACGGTACGTCTGCTGCCGCAGCAATGCACACTGGGAGCCCTCCAAAGAGGGTATAACGATCCCCAGCAGCTCCCCCTGGTGGCAGCGAGATCACCAACAGGGCTAATCCATGGGACCGCAGATCCAAGCCTGCCCTGCCGGTGTCCATATGGGAGCACCACCAGTGGGCTTCTGCCATCATGTGCATGGGGGACAAGGGGGGGGCATGAGTCCAGGCAGCAGCCACCTTCCATCTGGTCGGGATGCCAGTCTATCCAATGTAGTACTCACAGGGAATGTCATGGAAGGCGAGCCGATCAAGTCGTTTCATTAACAAAGCGACCTCCAAACCCGGCTAATGCAGATGAGCCAAATTAAATTATGACAGATGTTCACGTGAAAGGCACTATATAAAGCAAAGATGGACTTCACTAGTGACCGCTGCCAGCCGTAAAGAGCGATTGTGTCACAGCTTAACGTGACTGGCACTTCCACAAGTCCATCTTTGCTCACCTGGTGCCTCTTTTCAAAATGAAGAACTTAAAGGTACAAAAAAACAGAAAAACGTGGCGATGGCGAGCTGGGCGGCGCACATGACGGAGCTCCTCGCTTCTCACAGCCAGATGTTCGGACCAGCAGCTGCCAGCCAATTATCTGCGGGGGACATCGAAGCGCAGAGGCCTTCAGACGGATGAGGTCGGCGCCCGGCAGGGCAGGTCAAGATGTCGCTGAGCTCCGTTTAGAAGCGCAGAAAATCGAGTTGGACGGGAACGATTATGGCGGACAATTGGGAGCGCCACTTGTGCGCCTGGCATGGCTCCTTTGTGTGAGAGTAATTACGCGGAGTTTATGGAATGAGCGGCGGTCAAGTGGCCCTTTAATATCAACGACGAGGCCCAGACCGACAATAATAATACTTTAGAGAAAGAAAACTTCAAATGAAAAACAAAATGTGCTCTGAACTGCCGCGCAAAGATAAAAAATATTTACAGCAAAATGAGAAATTAAAAAAACACACACCGCCATACGTCCACCGGAAAGGCGCTATACAGCCCAGAGTGAAGATGGAGTCTCAGCAACTCGCAAGGCGCTTTATAAACATCGAGCGCTTTAGGAAAGGTCGCCATTGCCACCGTGGAGGGCACCGCGCTTAACACGTCTGCCGTTCTTAGGAGGTCCCTGCGGATGGGCCTGTAGGTCAAATATCTCCCAGCCAAAGCCCCCCAATAGGCTGACTGTCTGTGTTGATTCAGGGTCTCGAACATTATGTGTTGATGCCCACACATAGGGATGCAGATGGCAGTTTTAAGCCATTCAGAAAGTGCCCAATGGCCAGATGGGCACAGCCTGGCTTTATCATATGTGGCTGAAATGAGACCCCCTTTCAGATATTCGATCACCACAAACAGATCAATAGCATCAGGTGTTTCATATAGTGCCTTTCACAGTGAGTGCCACTTCACAGAGCTCCAAACCACATGATGAGTTAAGAAACTGGACCGCCAGGTGGGCACTTGGCATTCCTCACCAATCCCTGGTGGGCCTGTCCAGTCCTGAGATTTCCGCTTGCTGTTTCTCTCCATTTGCCACTCGTATTGCTGGCTCAGCTCTGCCACTTTGCCTCCTTCTTTAATCAATGGATCGCATTTTAAGGAGTGGGGGCCATGCCAGCCGGTGACAAACATTCATTCTTTTTATATATAGCGCCTTACACAACACCAGCATCCCACCCACAATCGCTTCCTATGTTGTGCCCATTGCTGCCAACAATGCCAGTCCTGTAGACTCTTAACTAGATGTGAAAGTTAGGAAGGGAATGGATGGACAGACAGACAGACAGACAGGCAGGCAGGTGGATGAATAGAGAGGTGGCCATACTGATGGAGAGATGGACAGAAAGATGGATCTATCTATCTATCATATAGCGCCTTTCACTATCTATCTATCTATCATATAGTGCCTTTCACTATCTATTATATAGCGCCTTTCACTATCTATCTATCTATCATATAGTGCCTTTCACTAACTATCTAACATATAGTGCCTTTCACTCTATCTATCTATCATATAGTGCCTTTCAACATCCATCTATCATATAGTGCCTTTCACATCCATCTATCATATAGTGCCTTTCACTATCTATTATATAGTGCCTTTCATATCTATCTGTTATATAGCATCTTTCACATCCATCTATCATATAGTGCCTTTCACTATCTATCTATTATATAGCGCCTTTCACTATCTATCTATCTATCTATCATATAGTGCCTTTCACTCTATCTATCTATCATATAGTGCCTTTCACCATCCATCTATTATATGGAGACTTTCACTATCTATCTATCATATAGCGCCTTTCACACCCATCTCTCTATGGTGACGTGGTGCATGTTGATCAGACACACCAGTAAGAATATCTTGGCACACACGACATGCTCAGCACCAATACCTTTGTTTTTTCTTTTATTCTTTTTGTTTCATTTTTTTGTGTTTCCTGCTGTTGTTTTAATGTCGGCTGCTCTAAGACTCTAAGAGTTCGCCTCACCCCCCCAACACACACACTCTATAGTTCTGTCCCTTATCCTTCACTCCCAGGGATCCCCTACACCAGTGTCCCAGTGTGGTGACGGCGGCTAAAGGTGGGGTGCAGGGTGTCCCAGGTGAGGTCCTTGCAGGTGTGACTCCATGGGCCGCTTGCACTGAAGGTTGATGATGTGCGTTGGTGACAAAGGTGACACAGAACGTCTGCGCTCCATAGCCATGAAATGAACTCCAAATGGACCCCGAACATTTCGCTTCTGTGGGAAACGCACCCTGAAAATTTCGTTCAAGTCCAACAGAAGTGGAGAAATGAGAGACGAGTAAACAAGAGGAAGGAGTGGCAACGCGCCTTTTTTCCACTAGGGGGCACCAAAACACTGGAGTTGCGTTTTCCGTTTCGCGCCTCGCGCTGCAGTCGTTTGAGTCGTCGGGACGTAAACGCGCAGAACTTCCGAGCTGAGCTCCCTGCACATTAAAATGACGAGCGGAGGAGCCCACGGTGAGGAAAATGGGTGGATGATTGGAACCCACACCCTCAAACGTACACCCTGATTATTGAAGTGCTGATCTGCCACATGAAACAGGCGCGCCCTCCGTTCTAACGTCCTTATTGGGCGCCACAGTCATTAACTTGTATAGCGCACCACACCGATAAATGAAGGGGCCTTGTGGCTTTTCATACATTCATTTTATTAAGGTGGGCTGCATCACGGATTCCATCCACATTTAAGAGGTGCGTTAGGGCGCAAGCGGGCGGGCGGGCGGGCAAACTAAAAACTAAGAGGTGAGCGGATTTGAACCCGCAGCCTTGTACATTGCCAGACTACAGCAACTGCCTAATAAGCGCACTGCTGAAATCAAATGCAATTACAGACAACGACCTGCAAAACAAAGCGTGAACAGCAAGGGGTCTCAGGACCACCACGTTAAGGGTACATGAAGGCACAACTCTGAAAAAGGTAACAACGGCCACCAGAAAGCAATAAACCCCTTCACACACACACACGCAAACACACACGAGTGTTAGCGGAACTGTAACTGCGTACCCTTCAGCCACGCCAGGCAGTGACCACTAGAGGGCGCATGGAGTTCAACTATAGATTGTGTACGCTGGCCGATCAGCCGGCGAATCACCAAATGGCTTCAATGGCGACCTGTGACCTCTGGTTACCCAGTCTCAGCACTTGAACCCTATGTGTTATATAGCGCCTTTCACACTATAACAACTATCTATCTATCATGCAGCACCTTTTCTATCGATATATTACATATTGTCTTTCCTGTCTACCCGCTATATAGCGTCTTTTATGTTTCGACTTGTTAAGTAGCGCCTATTGTATCTATTTATGTAAAAGGTGCCAGGTGGGTGGCACATTCTTCAGACCAGATGCCCCCTTAGTTGCAGAGCGTTGCATTTCCAGGCTGTGCTGCTCAGGTCTGCCGTCAGGTCCTGCAGTATTGGTGGTCTCATGCCCAGCAGGAGTGGTCCACCCCGGTGCAGCAGTCCCTGACCGCCTCGCCCCCTCATGATGGCACAGGCCCAACTCTGCTCTCCTTTCCGTGATTTTTCTTCTCATCTCCTTGTTCTCGTATCCCCTTCTCTGGCCTTTACCCTCCCGTGAGCAGCGCTTAAGGTGGTCCGGTGCCCAGCACTACACAGTATCGGCTTCTCTCTCAGTTTAGGTAGTGGCACCTTTCCTCTTTCACGAGGGACCCCCAAACCCTTAATCCCCCCCTTTTCCTCGTACACCAATGAGTTCTCTCACCTCTTGACTGATCTTCACAGGGTATGCCCTCCCCACCCCATTTGATCGACTGTCATTAGAGGACCTGCCTGTGATTTGTCTCGACCTCAAGCTCCACCCCCGAGTGTAGGCTCCTCCTCCGTGATCCGTGGAGTGTGAAAGGGGAACTCTGCGCGGCCCACCTGCATTCCCAGACGCTGAGGCACACCGCACCCTCCAGAAGCCCCACGGACCCCCGATACCCAAATGCATATGACAAATCTGTGGAGATCCTAAAAAACAAGCCAGAGAGACCGATCCGTGAATAGACCCCCAGAGGAACGACACGTGAAGTTCGAGGGCCAAACATCGCCGAGCGCTAAAACAAAACCCCAGAATGTCAGTCAGAAACACGTTGGCAAATATTTTTTATGCCAGAAGGTAAGAAGATGAGGCCGGCAGGGTGGTCCGTAACCTCGGAGATCTGAATGGTGGTCTGCGTCTCTGATGTCACGTGCTGTGCATTTCTTCATAACATAATGAACTCAACATTGGGGAGGGAGGTGGGGGGGGGTCAGAAAATCTTAAAAAAAAGAAGCAGAAATCTTCAACTTCAAAAACCTTCAGGTGGGACGAGTGCTGACCACCAAAGACCTAAAGGAAGGACAGAAAACACAAAACGCCTCACGGCGGAGACCCCCGCCTTTGTCTCTTCAGTTCTTTAATATTTTAGGAGCTTCATTTGTTTCTTTCTCTTCCCTCCTTTTTGATGTTGTGGACCTCCTGACAAACCTGAGCCCCCCGTTCATTGGGCCTGCTATTAGAGTAGGGGTCAAGCCGCCCGGGGTGAGGCCTGCTCCTAATTCTGGGTGGTTGTGTGCCCCTCGTGAGAAGTGACGGTCTGACGACTATAAAAAGCGGAGGCGGTGGCTCTGGGGGGCTGCGCCGTTTGTTTCCGCATTTCGGAAGCGGGAATGTGCTGACAATGAGCCTCGCGGTGCCCGGCAGATAAGGCCGCATATTTGTGTGTTGCTTCAGCCGCGGCGGCTCGTGGTGGGAGACTCTTCCTCCTCGTCGGCTCCTCGCCTGACCTGCTCGAGTATCTCGGGAGTTTTCTGTTGTTCCCACACGATGATTTAGAGAGGAAATGTTATCTGAAGTGTGAAGTGAGCTGCTGTTTTTCCATTGAAATCTCGGAGCCGTCGGAGCTACCAAATACTTTCCAAATGAAAACGACGAGAGAGACGAGAAAAGCTGAATGGCGTCCAAGTCGAGCGGAGGGGCCGCTGCTGCTGGAGCCTCACACTCGTTATCAGACGTCGCACACAGAGCGGGGGGTTCAGAGATACACACACAGGGGCCCATGACAGACCACCACGCGTGTGACACCCGCAGTGCACACGCACACGAGACCCCGACACGCCAGGGGCTGGGGGACACACATGACAGATTCTCCCGTACAGACACACGCAAGACCCCCACCTCCTGTGCCACTCCATTGCCAGTCTCCTCCATCCCCTGACTCCTGTCCCATCTTGTCCCTAGATGTCCCTTTGTCCGCCCCACCCTAATGCTCTTATCTCCTCTATGCCCCTCCATACCATCTGATGCCCCCTTCTCTGTCGTTCTCGCCAACTCCATTTCTTCAATCTGCTCCTACTGTTCCTTGAGTTAGTTGTGTAGACAAAGTAGATGAACAGAAATGGAGCCCCCCCCCGGTGCCCGGCGTCAGATATCAGCGGCCTCAAATGGGGAAAAAGAAATTGGGGGTGGGGGGTCCGCAAACAACCATAGGAGACAAAGTCAGATGCCTCGGCCATTTGGCCCTCTGCAGGCCGTGCTCAGGACTTCAGACCCCAAGAATGCGAGTTCGGATCCCACTACTGACACCATGTTACCATGACGACTCATATCCTCCGTGTGCTCCGAGTGGAATAAAAACAAATCAGATGGAAGCAGCAGTGCCTCAGACGTAAGTGGAAACAATAATAATAATAATAACAACAATAATAATAACAATAACAACAGCAGTAATAATAATCTGTGGTGTGCTGGCACCCTGCCCAGGGTTTGTTTCCTGCCTTGCGCCCTGTGTTGGCTGGGATTGGCTCCAGCAGAGCCCCGTGACCCTGTAGTTAGGATATAGCGGGTTGGGTGATTGATGGATAACAACAATAATAACAACAACAACAATAACAACAACAATAATAATAACGCGTCTCTCCTCTCTTCCTCTGGTCTGACCTGATCGTATGGCGTGTCATTTTTTTTGTCACATATGTTTGACTTAATCATATGGAATGTTTTGTTTTTTTTTCTCTTCAAATAGAATCAATAAAATCAATAAAAAACAATAATAAAATAACTGCAGAATAGAGTCAGGCGTCTTAACGCAGTGGCCTCCCCGGGGGGCTCGTGAGCTCAGGGCCCCCCATGCTATTCTCTGTATGTTGTGACTCGTTGATTCGTCTTTGCTGACTTTAATGTTTCAGCGCCGATTTCGTTGGCGGTACCAATACAATAATATCGACCTTTTCATTTTATCGACCTTTTCATTTGTATTCCTGTGAGTGGGTGTGTTGGTAGGGGTGCCAGTGCACTGCTCTGCCCGGGGGCCTGTAATGCCGTTAAGATGGCCCTGAGTAGAGTCGGCGCCGGGCAGCACAACCTTTCCATCTGTTGGTTCCCCCAAAGCTCCTGCCGTCGACGCCATTGGGCTTCAGTGATGAGACCTCCACATGGTGGTCTAGCGGTGGGCTCTGATTCACCTGGCAAGGCCGCAGTGATTCTGTAAGGAGGGGCTCACGTCACTCCATCACGGAGCGCACACTTCATGAAATTTTGAATCTTAAAGAATAAATAAATAAACATAAATATAATAAGAATTAGGAAAACGACAGGAAGTCTGACAAACGCAGAGTCCTAACGGCTCATTAAGATGGACGTCATCTCCTCTAACGGCCTTTGCTTCTTGTTCGTCTTTCCGTCCATTTGTTGACTCTTTTTAACTTTTCACTTCATCGTGAGGCGGTGGGCATCATTTTGTTTTTCTGTGGGCACTGCCATTTGGGCGAGCTCTTTGCTGTGTAACAGCACCCCATTTCCTGGGGGTGTGGCAGGGGAGGTCACATGGTGTCCACGTTTGGGTGGCGCCGCTCTCAGCAGGTGGTCCGAGATTGCACATTCGCCTCTTTGTGCTCCTGGAGGTTCTTCTTCTTCTTCTTCTCCTCCTCTGTGTTGTGTTCTGCCTTCCGCTTTGTCGCCCCCTGCTGGTTGCTTTTCATTTTCTTTTGTTAAACTAACACTTGGTGTCAATGAATATCTGAAACTCCGTCGGGGCTTTTGGAGACTCAGAAATGGGTTTCCTGTGTTGATGTGGATTTTTCTTTTAAACCAATCAGATGAATTCCCATTTTTTTGTGCGCCGTGGGTGTCATTTTTTTTTTCCTCGTTATCGGAGAAGTTTCTGCATACAAATGTATGACTTTCTGGGCCGGCGAGTTGATTTTTTAATTTGGTTTCTTTTTCATACGTCTAAAGATCGTTTGCGTCTTTTCTCCTGGCCAAGTTCTGCTGTGTGACGTCACCCTGGTGACAGTGTGTTGTGATTTGGATTTTCGGGTCTTTGGACTCCGAGCTTTGAGTCTTCCCATTCAGTGAGTGTCTTCGCCTTCGCCTCTTGGCCCCCAGTTGAATTGCGTCTGCTCCACAGATCAACGTTCTTCTGCCACGGGGTCGGAGTCGAGACGTGGGGTGGGCTTGTGTCACCCCCCCCAGTATATCAGGGACACCACTTGGCGTTTCTCTGATTTTGTTTCAGTCAGGTTTGCTCCTCGCCTTTCGTTCCCCTCTTATTTCGGGTCAGCGTGTTGTGTTGCGTTCTCCTGGGTTTCTTGTCCTTGGTGGGAGGAGTCATCGCAACTGAAGCCCCACCCCTGTGCTTTGTTTTGCACGACTTTTCATTTTTCTGCCCTCTTGGATTGTTGCGCCTGCTCTTGATTGGCCTTCACTATTTTTTGTTCTTCCTTTGCTTATAACAATGCAGTCAATTGTTGTTTTCTAAAGATTCTTGGTGGGCTGATTTGTGCTCTGATGGCCGCAGACCACTGACAGGTCTAATGAAGGACCAGGATGAGAAGTGAAAGTGAAAGTCGAACCCGCAAGGCCAGCAGCACCGAGCGACGAAGCTGAAGCTCAACGGAAATCAGGGAATGGCTTTATAGAAGGGGGGAGCGAGTCCGAGACAACCGCCTGGCACAAAATGGCGTCACGTTAAATCCAAAATCAAACCAAAGACACTAAATAAAGAATCTGAATAGAACCCTGAAGGACAAATAACCTCACTGGAAGGTCGGGGGTTAACAAAGGAGAGCTGGATTTCCTCCACAATGAGCGGAAAGCCTCAGCGGCTCAGGGCGGCGGCTCACGGCAGGGTCTCAGATGTTCCTCCGGAGGGGCCTTTTGATAAATTGGGGGACATTGGAAAGTAATTTGAACTTTAATCTCCATTTGCTAGGCCTAGTACAGTTTGGGGTGGGGCTGCCTGGGGTGAGGCCTGCCCAGGGTTTGTTTCTTTGGCTTATGTGGGTTTTCTTTTTTAAACATTTTACTTTTGTAATTCTTTATGTTTTATTCCATTCTTGAGCTTTCTTTTGATGGTGTTAATGTTGTTGTGTTTATTTTTCATTTCGTCGCTTGTGCTGTGTGGGTGGAGTCCCAAGAGGCGGTGACTGCTGTAGCCCCGCCCCCAGCCCATATGTGCTCAGTGCCACGTGGACTGGGCTTTGCCTTTGGCAGATTTTCTGTCCTTCTGCACCTCACCCATTGTCTTCCATTTTTCGTTCACGTTGCATGCGTCCTCGCGCCCGACGCTCTGCCTACGATTTCTGGTGTGTTTGCTCCATTTTTGACGCCCTGGTTTTGTGTTCCTCCTTCGCTTCTCCTCTTTTCATTTCTCGTTAGGACTGCTAGCCATTTGGTTCGGGCGGATTGACGTCTGACTTCCTGGCCACAGCTTGACTTCACTTTGTCTCCTGGTTTCTAACGTCAGACACTCGGCCGTTTCTGACCAGCAGGACTATGTGAAGGACTCTTTGGTTTGCAACTCCAAATGATGGACCATAAGGCCTGGTTGGGGGGTGAAGACTTTTTCACGGTGCTGTGCTCTCACTCCTCTCACTGTGCTTACCACTCAAACCCTCGCACACCATCCCACCGCTGCCACCATGTCTGCAGTGTCTCACATCAGTGTTGCTCTGCAGAGACGGGTCCTGAAGAACAAGCGGGTGCCAAGTTCGATACTAAGGGTCCTCCCTGAACTTCCTCCAAGTCCCAAAACTGACCGTGAGAGTTTATGCTACAAGAGGTGGGCATCACAGACGACCTGGGATGATCCAAGGTGACCTTCATGACATCACATGGCTACTTTAGGCAACCACCTCACAAAATGGTGGCACCCATAAAAACCAAGAAAGCATCGAGGAAAAGATAAAATAACATTAAGGCCTCCAGAAGACGACTTTAAACTCCAAAAACTGTAATAAGAGGAGCGTCGCATGACAAACACACTAAAAGAAAGGAAATAAGAAAATAAAAATCATAACGGAAAGAACGAGGAGTGAGTGCAGGGGCACCTCAGGTCTGCTGCCAGCCCCCCGTACCCGTGAAGATGCCACAGGTGCTGACTTGTCACCAATGGCCTGCCAGGCCAGAGCCGCTGAGCGCTGAACTCAAACTCCCCCCAATTCCTCTGGCTTGTAAGACCGCCAGCCTTCAAGACATCTTTTATTCTAAATTGCCGTCCATCTGGGAGCGCTGAGGAGATCAAAGCCCCTCCAGCCGCTCTGCAAAATCAAACCCACTTGAGATTCCACTTGGATTTTCCCCGAAACCGACATTTCCTTTGGTGAGATGGTTAGCAGGTCAGAGCGTGGCGAGATCTGAGGCGCTAGGAGCGACTGAGGGTCTGTTCATGGCAAATCACTCGGCGGGCTCGAGGAAAGAAGACGGAGAGGCGCTGGAAAGAATTTCCAAGGGCGTAAATGAAGTGCCTTGTAAGGACCTGTCCCGGGAGGAAAGAGAAATCCCCTGGAAAAAAGAGCTGAATGGCTTCTGAGTGATGGATGGGCTCGGCCCCTCAGTGACCCTCATCATCAAAGAGGGCCCCTGGCTGAGAAGGGGACTTCCCCGTCATGAGCCACCATTATGGAGCGCCGGGCCGGGGTGGCAAAGAGAAGAAAAGTCCACTTCAGGTGGGCACAAAGCGCCATGTGTATGTTCAGACAAGGCAACCATGGCATGCCAGAAGCCTCCATCAGGTCAGGGGGGCAAAAGCAAACAAAATACCCAATAAGGCACCCCAGTGTGTCACATGGCACCAGCCGGAGACCACCAGAGCTGAAATAAAACCAAAAGATGTACCTGGGGGTCTGTGCTGTAGAGCGCCTTTCCTTTCTGCGTATTGAAATCTCAAGTGCCCCCCGGCAGGACTCTAGGTGGTCCCAGGACTCGGCCCATGTCTGCCGCGTATTCCTTACCCGTCTCTGGTTTGGTTTCTGTGCGTTGGGAGTCTTCATCCTAACTGAACTCATGAAGTCACTGATTTGTGGGCCTTTTTCTTTTTACACCCCCTGCTTTGTCTTTGGACGTTTGCTGTGCTGATCTCTAAAGGGTGGCGTAGTCGGCAGGATTCTGTCTGGCCATACGACCGTCTGACGTGCGTCGCCCGCTGGGTCTCCATTTCTTCACTTCTTTGCAGACGAGTAGTAAAGCAGGATGAAGCTTTACTTTTTCTTTTATTCTTTCTTCTTTTCTTCTGCCTCCTGGCTTTGCCAGAAGCTCGTGGGCGCCAGGCCTGGGATGGGGCCGATTGGCACACACACGCCTGACGGTGAGCGGCTTATCAAATATCAAAGGCTTCTGCGACGCTCCACGAGGGACTGGGGACTCCGTCAGCTGTCATCGAAGACGAATGGGGTGCCGTTCGCGCTCTCCGTAATGCGGCTGAGTATTAACAGGTGTCAACGGAGGAGGGAGAAACAAAGGCGGCTTTGATAGCGGGCACCGGCCAATGGCGGCCCCTAAGAAGGCTCTCCAGCCCAGCTGAGACTGAAGCCGTGAAAGTGACACCCTGGTGCCAGCGCCCTGAGGGCCCACCAGGCAGCCCGGAGGTCAATCTGATCCTGTGAGCCTGGAGAGGGCAGGATGAGACGGACCCAGTGGACTGGCAGTTTGGAGAAAATGAGTGTGTGTGTGTGTGTGTGTGTGAAGGCCAGACAAACTGCACCTCGTGTGCCCACCTCACATTCCCCACACATGGCATCTGAGGGTCTACCTCTTGCCTCCCATGCCCTATGGACCACACCAAAGGCCAGCAGCTTCTCCGTTTTGTTTTCCTCAATTCTGGGAAGTTTGCCGAAGCCCCGCGCTGATAAGGCGCTGCTGTTTATTTGCCCATTAGTGAAATGGCTGCCATTTGATCTGCAGGCGTGTGAGGGGCACACCCAGTGCCAAGTTTAGCATGAAGTCAACACAAGGGAGATTACCGCGTTGTTTCTCAGTGCCCGGCTGCCTTGCATGGTCCCGTCCTGCCCTTGAGGATTCCTTATCAGCCACCGCCGGGACGGCCCACCGCAGCTGTGTTTGGACACGGCGGCCTGTCAACACAGCTGGACGGTGCGTCACACTGCAGGTGCCCGCTCTCGTGCCCTCTGAGCCACAGGAGCGTTCACGTGATGCACCTGCATGGGAACGGAGGGAACCGGAGGGAAGGGCACCAATCAGCTTGTGCCTCATTAGCATAACACCATGGAAACAACAGTAAATCAAGATGAAGACTCCGATGTGTGTGTGAGCACCAGTTAGGGTCCTGTTTGGGGTCAGAAGGGACACATAGGCCAGATGTATGGACCGGGTGGGCAGGGCATCCACTGATATACCAATCAATCAATCGATCGATCAACAGCTGGCCAATCTGCTAAGAAATGAATGAGCTAAACCATCAACCAATCAGAAAGCTAGTTAACTGCTTAATCAGTTGGGAGTCGATCAAATAATCAATCAATGAATGAATGAACTGGTCCAGCAATGACAGGAAATCAATTAAATTGATCAGTCAGCCAATCGCCTACTCAGATAATCAGTAAAACAAGTTTATTGGATAGAAGTTATTTAATTGATCAGTTAGCCAAGCTAATAATCTGCCAATCACTCCAATCAATCACAAGGTCAATCAAGCCACTAATCAATCCTTCTGTCCTGTCATTCAATCAAGAAATGAAGCACATCGTTCATTAGTCAATCGATAACTGAATCAACTCGTCAAACAATCAATCGATCGATCGATCAATCAATCAGCCAGTCAATCACAAAAAAAGGGTAGAAATCTAAACTGATGTGGATGTGGGTGGTCTCAGGGGTCTCCTTGCCCACTAGTCTACCAGTGCCACGGTCCTTGGGGCAGAAGAGGCGAGACCCCCGGGCCGAGTCAGAAGTGACATCGGTGGGCTTCATCCTCTTGGCTGGGGGTGAAAGAGAGGGGGCTGTTAGTGGCCGACGCTGCTCTGCGTATTCTTACCTTGAAAACGTCACTATGGGGCTCCCGATTGGTGGGCACGTGACAACCTGCTGAACAAACAAGATGGCGGTGGAGGTGGAATAAGCTGTGCAGGCTACAAAACCACAGAACTAAAACTGGACAGAATGGCACAGGACATCAGACCAGCGCTTCTCAACCACGGTGGGCTGGCATTGGTGGGTCACGAGTCGCCAATGACAGTCCATGTGACAATTGTGCACCATTCACCCCCTCCCCCGCTCTAGTGATCTCGCTATAATCAAGAAGGGGGGACAAACCCCCCCAGAAACAGCACATCTGTGTACCTGACAACACTGGAGAAGTTGAAATGAGAATGAGCCGTTCAGGCCAACAAGCTCGTCCATCTGATTCACCGAGATTGTCCATAAAAAGTCGCGATCTGGTGGTCCCTGAAGTCCTTCGGACCACCACTCTACTTGATTGCTTATTCCAAGCATCTTTGGCTTTTTGCCCCTCTTTTGTGCCAAACCTGCCCTTAACAAGTGTCCCCGTGGACATGTGACGCCGGTCCACGTCCTCCTGAGTCAGCAGTTTGCAGCCTCACGTCCAACACGTCCGAGATCATTTAAACAGGGGTGAGTGCTGGGGGGCTTAGCGGCTCTCAAGACGAGGGGCAGGACACACAAAGTCACCCGAATGCAATCTCAGTGTTCACCACCCTGCGCTCGAGATACCCCAGTGACAATGAAATAAAGACCCTTGGTGAATAAAAGTCCACTGGGAGCCGACAGACGGATAGACTGACAGGCGGGCAGACGGACAGAGAGAGAAAGATGGACAGACAGTCAGACAGATAGAAAGAGAGATGGACAGGCAGACGGACAGACCGACAGGCAGTTAGAGAAGCAGACAGACAATCACACGGACAGGCAGTTAGAGGAGCAGACAGACAGATGGAGAGAAAGAGAGAGATGGACAGGCAGACCGACAGGCAGTTAGAGAAGCAGACAGACAGTCAGACGGACAGACACATGGCGGCTGTCTGAGCTGATCTTCCCTCCACAACTCGCCTCTTCTTGAGCTCTCAGCACCGAGCCTGGCAGAGGGTCTGTCCCGACGTCACCAAATGGCTCCTGCTGACTGGTGGTCTGGTGACGGTGATGACGGGAGCCCGTCCTCCGTGTGGCCTCTCTCTCTCAGTGGGGCTGTGGACTGCCACCCTCGTTGATTCATCACACAGGCCTCAGTTAGTTGCTTTCTCCATTTATGTTATTTGTCATTTCTCAGAGGCAGGGGTGCAAATAGGGGGGACGCAGAGGACCCACTGCATGGCAGCTCATAGCTGTGGGGGGCTATAAAGAGCCTCGCTCATTATACGGCGACTGTGGCTTCACGGCAGAATTAAGTACAGCACTCTGTCTTCAAGGGGGACCACCCCCCTGGTCACTGTGCTATGCCTTCAGGGGTCACGGCTGACAGTCTTCAAGGGGGTCCCCGGTCACAATGGACTAAACCACATGGCTGTGTTCTCAAGGGCAGGCGTGAGTCCGCCAATGACTGAGGTTCATCACTGTGAGGCCACAAGTCTTTCATTTTTCATTTTTATCTTGTAATTTCCCACATCCTGTTTCCTTTCTTTTTAAATTTCTTTTATCCTTTTCAATAAAAATTGTAAAACTTGAATTACAAATTCTAAGCAAACGCACCCAAAAACGCAAGTCTAAGATGCCAGCTCTACATGTCAGGACAAAAGTAACAACACAAGAACAGGAACGCCGGCAGGATTCGTCCGAATTTGAACCGAAGACATCACACCGCACCATCGTGACATCACACACCATGTGATACAAGTCACATGACCTGGGACAACCATGGCAACAATAAACAACATGCACTGAAATCAAAATGACACCCCAAGACGCCTCTGAGGATCGGGATGCTGCTGGCACAAGGAGGTGTTCAGACAGGGACAGGGACCACCACTCACTCCAGCTACCCCCAGCCTGAGAGTGACAGGAGACGCGGTGAGCACACGGGCAGACGCGGTCGCTCCACTCACTCCTGTCGTTCAAGTCCCCACGCAGGGCACAGGCCAATGACAAGGGCTCTTTGAGCTTACTGATCGGTGCCCAGGTCTGGCCCATCCTTCTGATGTCCACCTCCAGGGGTTTCCTGGTTGCCCCCCCTACTCGTCCTCCCCAAAGACTTGTCTGGTTTGGTCAGGGTGTGGGAGTCATTAGTGGACCCCTGTGTGTCTGTGGCTGGCCGTCTCTCCTGATGAAGGTCTGGATTGTCTTGGTGGTGGCAGGGGTGGTCCTCCATGTCCCCGTGCCATACAGGACTGGAGTTAAAGATCCTGCTCTTAGTCGTTATCCTCTTTAGCTGTAGGGCTGCTGCCCTCGCCTTGCCAGTTCTGTCCTGCCCTTCTTGTCCACGACCCTGCTAAGGTAGGTGAAGCTCTCCACTTCATCTGGCATGTTGGGTGACGTGTTGGCAGCAGTAATCATGGCGACCCCTGTCTTCTCTCAGTGTCATCTGCAACAACCACGTCACCCAGCTAAGTCCTGGGTGCCCCACTGGGTCCCCTTTCTTGAGACCCAGCAGGAACAAAAACAAAAGGGGGATGGCGAGCAGCCGTGCCTCAGTACTGTCAGACCTGGAAGGTGTTGGGTGGGCCCTGCCTACCCCCTTGCCCACCTGTAGCTGTGACTTTGCCCTTTCCAGTGAATCCTAAGGTAACTTCTGCCCCCCCACCACCAATTGTTATGCCAGTCAGTCCTTGGGTGCAAATCCAATGCTGTACGTGCATTCAGCAGCAAAGCCACCAGCTGTGCGATAAGCCATCTAGTGCCAGCATGCCAGGTCACTTCCCAGGTCGCCAATCTCGCCCATTAGCTTCCCAAACTCCTATCTAAAGCAAACCCATCTGTGCGCTGCTATTCCGCTCGAGATTCTGCCTTTTCTCCCGCTATCTTTCGCAGCCGGGCAGCGGACTTGAGGGCAGGTAGCTGCCAACACTCGTACCTGAAGGGCCAGGCGGGCTGCCTTCAATGGGCGTATTGTTGCCGTGCCCTTCACACATCCTTCCCGGCCCAGAGCTGCTCTGTTGACTTGAGATAAAGCGCCGCGCGGCTGTTTGACTTTGATTTGCCCTGCCTGGCGATTCCCAGGCCCTCACTGCTCTCAAAGTCCCATCACAGACACAACAAAGCGTCTCCACAGACGGCTGGCACACTAGAGGGCACGCTCGAGTCAGAATGAGAGATGAGACTCAAATGGCACAGGAAGAAATGAAATTGTGCCAGCTTTAGGTCTGGTCGAGGTGCCCAGTACTGTCACAGCAATTAGGGCAGCTACCCCCAAAGTTCTCCGGGTTTGCTTGGCAGGAGCCACCTCAGGATGGCAGAAATCAATGCAAAATGTTATACCATGGCATCACCGGGTACACTTACTCAGAACAGGCCAGTTTAAAGACATGGATGAGAAAAACCCACAAGTGGACCTGTGAGGTGGCAGCCATGACCACTGTGCCACCAGAGATTAAAACTAGCTGGTATGGCTCTGGAGCCAACTCTCAATGGCATGCCAGTGCATTGCAGGCCACACTTACTCATAAGGGGCAAATTCAGTGTGGGAGGTGCCATCTAAAGACCCCAAATTCAAGTTAAGCGAAATGGCGCCACAACAAGAAAGACGAGTAGAGGTGGGCTGAGAGACAGAGAGAGCCTGCCAATGTGTAGGTGCCATCCTCATGGCACCACTGAGCCAAAAACGAGTCCACCGGGAACTCCAAAGGCCCTGCCATCTTGGGGAGGCTGAGCAGCTGGCAGAGATAAATGGCGAAGTGACCGAGAGGGGCTGAGGTGGGCACCAAATCTCATCTCACATGATAACTGCTAAGGCTTGCAATTCCCAAAGTGGAGCTCACTTTCAGAATTTAGGCCTCGCATCACGAGGAGCCTCATCCCAAAGTGCCGAAGCAGGCATCCGACCTGCCCGGGCCCAACAACAACAACAACAGGAAAAGACGAAAATCAGGGCAGGCGTATTGGAGTAAAAAACGAAAAAATTCAGAAAGAGAAGCTGCAGCCCAAAAATAAAAGAATAAAACACCAAAAACTGTAAGCCTCTGTATTCCAAAGTTTGAATTGTTTGGAAAAAAGAAGAAAATGAGGCCAAAAAAAACAAAGAAAACAGTCGACAATCCGGCAAATGTGACTTCATAACCAAAAGCAAAAAAGGGAGAAGGAAGCCAAACATTAAAAAGAGAGAAGGAGAGCAGACGTCACCCTAAACACCGCAGCCGCCATCTTGTGATCTGCCGGGCTTGGGGGTGGAGCCTACAGCTGCAGCCTTGGCTGGCCCCGCCCCCGAGGCTCACTAGAAATAAGAAACAAATAAATAAAAAGAAAGAGAACTACAACAAATAAAACACAAACGAGCCGGCGAACAGCAGAGACAGAAGGAACCAACAACACCGAGAGGAGAAGCCCACAAGGAAACTGGCAGAACGCAGCCGTAACCAGCGGACCACCAGGCATTAAGGCTGAGGAGCCCACACCGAGGGTCAAATGGGAGGACCTGGCAGAAGCTCTTTAGGTTGTGAGAGGAAGTAGGAACAGTGGAGAAAATGTGCGTGGAGCACCAAGACAATGGATGGACCAGGACTGGGGCTTGAACCCGGGGTCGGGCAGATGGGCAGCCAAAATCACTGAACCGCCCTTCACAGGCTTTGTGTCTCAATAGTAGTAATGATGACAATGACGATGATGAGTAACGCGTGAACTCTGTACATGTGACAATAGTGATGATAATAATCAGCATCAGCACACCATAATAATAATAATAATAATCAACGTGCTTTATGCATATGACAATAGTGACCACATAAACATTTAAAAAGAATAACAGCAATTGTTCTTATCATCATTGTAAATGGACTCTGCACATGTAACATTAGAGAGCATTTCAACCTACAATAGTAATATAATAATAACAACGATAATATTAAATGTATTTTGCCAATCTGCCAATAATAACCATATGATCGTATAACAATAATAATAAAACAACAGCAGCTAACAATTATCATTATCAAGGTACTGTGTACATGTGACAATAGTGACAACTATAAACCTATGAAAATCATCATCATCGTCATAAAGATGTACTCCAATAAAGACTTATAATAGTCATCATCATCAAGGTGCCCTAAACATTTAACAATAGTGACACTATAAATCTGTGATAATAGTTATCTTCATCATCCTCATTCTGTGCCCATGCCCCAGTGACCATCACCCTGCTCTTTCTCCTGTGTGGCCACTGGGCACCATGTGGGCACCATCTGATGAGCAGCAGTTCAAGTCAACCACACTACCCAGGGGGGCCAGTCTGTCCACATACAGTGTCCACTGCTCCATCATTTGTCCTCTGAAGTCGCGCGCCACCTGTGCAGACATTTATGGTTCATTGGGGGTTCCTGGCTGCCCACTCACACTTTGCCCCTCTCCCCCAGCACTGCCTCCACCCTTCCCACCCTGTTCCTGTTAGCTGCCATTCACGTCCTTGTCTCAGATGGCACACTGTGTCTGCAAAAACGAGGCGTCACCACAGTAGCCGGGTGGCTCTGTTAAAGGACTGGAATTTATCATTCCAAGCCAGTCTGTGGCACCAGCCAAGAACTGGCACGGTAAGCTCCATCTGGACCCTCAGCGTTTCCAACACCAAGTGTAGAAATGCACCCAGCAACCATCATCACAGCAGATGCACCAGGGCCGCCCACGCCATGCCAGCCTGCTGGTATTTGACTCTGACGGCTGAATCTCAGTGCAGATGTTGTGCTGTCAGCCCAGTGCCAGGCGTCTGTGGCGTTCATTGAATAATTGATTTGTGCCAGTCTGCTGCTCTGAAGTGTTTCAAATGAGCAAAGAGCCGCTTTGCTTGGGCGCTTCTTTCCCAGCGCAGAACGATGAAGTCTGCCGGCCACCATCACCTTGTCTTCTCAGGAGGGTCAGCTGTGATTGTGAAGAAAGGCGCTATATAAGAGGAGTCCTCTCTTCTCTCTCCTTCTCCCATCATTTTCTATAATGAATCGGAGACCAATGTCTACTTTAATAGTGGCAGCGCCAGGAGGTCCTGCCCCCCCGGGGCTCAACATAAAACACAAAACAAAGAAAGGCAGAATTAAGAGAATCAGAAGTAAATCAGCAACATTCAACACTGAAGAACATTCATCGACAAAAGGAGGAAATGAGACCTGCAGTATTAAATACCCCCGCAGTACTGGACCACCAAAGTGGCTCCTGAGAGAGTGTCCTCAAGGAGCCCAAACATTCTGTCACAGGATGCCCACCGGCTATTAGCATTTGGGACTTCCAAAAAGTACAAATTTAAATTAAAGGGAGAGGAGAGCCACCAAAAGCCCTGGCCTGCAGAACAAAACTCTTGCGGTTATTATTGAGTTTCTTAAATCCTCTGCAGGATATAAAGACGCACAAATGTCCCCAAATAATGCAAAGGAAATTCCTTTAAACGCGAATTACCAAACTAACTGAGGGGGGAGAATCCTGAACGAGCAAAAGCCGCCCACGGAACAAGGGGCCGAAAACCAAAAATGGGAGCCGACCCAAAGACCAAAGGGGGAGCTGAGCAGCAAACGAACGGCTCAGCAGGGCGCGGCGGGAATGCAAGTCTGTGCAGGAGGGGCAGCCAATGAAGGCGAACCTCAGGGGGATGCGCGGGAGGGTCGTTTGTTTGGATTTGTCATGTCGTTGTCATTTCTGTTGATTTCATTTGTGATTTTGTCATCTGTTTGTTTCATTCGTTGTCACCCTGCTCTTTTGTTCCTCATCTTTAGCGTGAGTGCCGTTTCTTTCAGCTGACCTCAGTCTTCACAGAAAATGAAGGAATGTGTGATGCTGGGGTCTTAGAGGGTCTAATCCGTACTGGTATCGGTTACTGAATGTGCTATACGTGGGGGTATTTAAAGCTTGTTGATGTCACATCTGTGCCAAGAACCACCACGCTCTACCAAACGATGGATCCGCCACTAAAGAACTGAACGATGACTGCGCTGCCCCGATGGCTTCTCTTCGGTCGCATCCGAATGTGTAAATGACCACAACGTACGTCGTCAGGCAGGTCACATGTCTCCTTTCTTTGTACCACATTGGTCTTAATATGCCCACCAGGGCATCCACAGGTTCAAAGTGTGAGCTGCATTTCTACATAGGACAGAGAGCCAGGCAGCTTACCCGCTGGACTCGGAGCCCCAGGAGGCGAGGCCACCCTGACTTCACCACTCTTTAGCCCCGCCCTCAGGTTGAGAAGGCTCAAGATTGGGAATCATTTGACTTCTGGAGTTTTCTGTTTACCCCATGCAGACTGAAGGTGACTTTACTGGTAGTGATGTATGTGACAGGAGGACGAGGTGGGCATCAGATTTCACCCTCATGTCCAGCATGTGTTACTCTTGGACAAAAGCCTCAGACCTAATGGTGGGAGGTGGAGTTGGATTACCTCGTCACTGCACTTCTCCCTTCTCAACATGTCTGGTTCACAGAAAAGACTTTCACCTATTGCTGCTTGTGCCAAGGTGCCACTGTAAAGGACTGACATGCCCCACCTGGCAGTCTGATGCCAGGCTAATCCTGAAGCAAGCTTCTCCGCGCCATGTGCAGTATCCTGCCATGGCCCTCCACACGCAGCCAAATGTTTGCACTTCCTGAGAGTCAGACTATGAAATGCCAGCTCCCATGCCATCTGCTGCTCGAGCTCCGAGGGCGGCACGTCCTGCTCATCCGTTTCAGCAGTGGCCCTCGGCTCCTTTTGTTTCATCCTCATGTGGTTCGCTCATGAAGGCCCAGCAGAACCCCACCATGCTCCTCTGATTCTTGTAGGGTTGGCATCATTTTGGGCAGTAGATTGGAGGGCTTGGACTCCCACCTCATGGTCAGAGGTATTTGGGCTCCTTTGGATGAAGACGTGCCGCAGGTCTCTCTCTCTCTCTGGACACACAGCCTCCGGTGGAGGGCCAGGGGGCATACAGAGGGGCACGCCCAGGCTAATTGGGCTCGATGGACTCCTTTGTTTAGTGGTCAGGGTGGAGTAGCAAAGGGAAGTCACAGGGAGGCTGCCAAGTCCATTCCTGCCGAGCCCCTGAGGCGGTCAGCGAACTCACATCAGAGAATTTGTCCAGCACGAGTGAGGATGCCAGTCTGGTCAGCATGGGACCCTGGACTGTGTGTGGGTTCAAGCCTCACCCAGTGCCCACATATCAACACAAAAAGATGCCAGTCTGTAAGGAGGTGCTTGGCATTGACTGGTGCAGTGCTCACAAAGACCAGCAGGTGGCAGTGATGAGGTCACATGAGCAGCATTCCAACCAATCATGGAAAACAAGCTCTGAAACTAAACCCCATGACTAGATGAGGTGGGTCACCACTCTTGAGGGGTCCCAGCCCCTCAGGACATTTTTTAGTTATAAAGAATGTTAGGGGGAGAGCCAAGAGTCCAGGCTTCAAGAAAGCAACAGCCCAGCCCTATAAGGAGCAGGTCAAACTCACTAGGGGGCACCCAGGCGCCGAGTATGAAAGGCGCTATAAAGGCCACACTTTCACTTCTTTCAGGATGATTGAGAAAGTCATGACGCAAAACTGAGGGGGCGTATTGGGATGCGTCCATAACGGCTGCCCTTACTGCCCAGATTCAAACGGTGAACGGTGCCACACATCATAGACTGAGTTCCACTTGGCCTACATATCCATGTTGACAATGACGGTGGTCCAAGGAGGTCCAGTCTGAGCCACATCTACAAAGCCTTAAAGTCACTATATGGAACTAAGCATGATTGACAAGTTCCTGAATTGGATTAAGAGAATTCAGTAATGGAATTGCCCACTGAAGTCCGCACAAATTTGAATTGTGAAAGGCGCTATATAGAATTAGGCATGACAGATTAGCTCTTCATAGCTCCCTGACTTGGAATGGCTGCCTTCAGTAATGGACGGCTTGATTTTGATTTTTGTCCATTGAAGGCCAATGTGACCCAAGACCGCACAGGTTTGAGTTGTGAAAGGCGCTATATAGAGCTAAGTGATGGATTGTCATGGACCCCACTCACTGAGGCCCGGTCTGGTGACAGTTTTGCTAGATGAGGACTGTCGATGAAAGGCACTATATAGGATCCCTCGTTCATCTGATTCGTGGTTGAATGGCAGTAGATAACACAATATGCCACTGGCAAGCCCACCTGAGCTGATTCAGAGCATGTTGGGGTACAGGGCAGGAGCCAACCCTGGAGAGGCTGCCAGCCCATCACAGGACCCAAACACAGGCACACTGGGCCAGTTTAGAGCTGCCAGGTGGGATATGGAAGGAAGACTGGAATACCCGGAGAAGAACCTGCACACAGAAACAAAGTTCTGCTTTTATCAGTCAAAGTGAGTTCTAACACCATCTGTCCTGGGACATTACTAGAAAGGCGCTATATAAAGTAAAAACAGAGGCCCAGGTGAGCGCAGGTGCACAAAGCCCCCCTTTTCCCCCAAATGCGCTTTATGGGATTGAATTTGGATTGATCTGCTCAAGTCAATTCCGACATACTTGACCCAAGATGCTGATTTCAAAAGGCGCTATATAAAGACAAAGCCAATTCTGATCCGAGTGCCCCCAGATGTTGACGATGAAGGAACCCAAATAGATAAAGGGGCTGGATTAATTTTACTTGTACGGTCCAATGCCAGTTTTAACAACTGATCAAGGCGCTATATAAAATACGCTGTGATGGAGCGTCAGTGAGCCACAAATATGAACACACAGGGAGTCCCGGGTTCAAATAGCCACTGCACTGCTCTCCTCCAGTTGAGTGTTGCCCTCCTTCCTCCCAACTCTGACTCAATTGGACAAGGGAGTGTGGCCCCTTTTATTATGGACCTGGGAGTACTTCAGGTGCCAGGGCCACTGCCCGATGGAAGGACTTCCGGGTCATGTATCCCTTAAGTCCATCATAACAAAGAGCTTGTCTCCCTGCAGTGCCCTCTTGCGGCACCCAGTGACCCCAGCAGGGCTGCTCTGCTGGACTACATCTCCCAGCATGCCCTGTTGGCTTCTCACATTGTGACTGATATCCAGGGCCACTGCCATCTAGCCCAGTGACATCTTCCATTTTCAGTGGGCTGTCCGTTCATCCTTTTTGGTCTTTTCTTCCGGGTCTGATCTCTTTCTCCTTCCCGACCAGGATGCCTATCTGCCTGCTAGGAGCATCCCATCCGGGTAAGAAAACACCCCCTCTTCTGGCTGTGATGCCCGTGTGGCGCCTACAATGCCTAATGGGTTTCTCTATTCTCCGAGTGACTCTGATTCACGTGTATGGCGATGCGAGCACTTAAAGGCACTATATAGAGTAAGGCCCGGGTGGTTCACAGACGCCCAGTCAGATCTGGGCTTCAGGAAAGGCGCTATATCGAGTAAGCCTTGATTACTGACCCATCCACTGTGGTTTTCCATAAGCCTGGTGACATGGCAGGAACGGGCAGCCTGAACCCAGGAACTCTAAGCCATGCCCTGTGCCCGCCATCCTGAGGCTTTTCTGACCACCTTTCTCACAGTCTAGTGGGCGCTGCCATAATGTCACAGCCAAGACCAGAGTGGGGCACTTACATCGTTGGCTGGTTTTTGTTCTAATTTCCCCAAAGATCGCCTTAATTTGTCCAACTATACATACAGGTGCCAGCTAGCCGCAGTGCCAACCTGCGCCATTGCCCAGCCTATGCTAGCAGTCCTGTTGCGGCGCTCGTGGCCGCTTGTCAGTGTTACATAAAGCAGAGCTCCTGGGCGACAGATGGTTGGCTTTGCTCTCATCTTCCTGAAAAATTCATCAGGCAGCGCCGCCTTGCACTGCTGAGCTAACTTGAGAGACTGGCGCAGGCTGGCAGGGGCGCTGAGAGGGGTGGGAGGGTCTGCTCTGCTTTCCAGACGGAGCGGCCCTCTCAATGCCGACGGCCCACGAGTCCATGGAAGATAACAGAGAGGCAATTAGCGGTGCAAAAACGACCCACACTTTGCTTGCCATGCAAAATGCCAACTGGGAGGCCCTCCCAGATAACCGGTGTGCTGCAAGCAGGCACATTCCAGACTAATGGAGGGGTCCGGCGCGCCGGCAGACATGAAGGAAACTCAAAGGTGGGGTGCGGCACGCCTGGCAGAAAGAAGACAAAGAAGGGGGCAAAAAAGGGAGGGTACTGTGCCCACCTCCGGAAAGGAGTATGAGGGAGCAGGCATGAGCTGAATTGGGAGGGCACTGTGTGTCTGTGTGTACAGGTGAGTGTCTCGCTCTGTTGGAGGATGGAGAGACGGGGTGTGGGTGTAAGGGCGACAGGGCACTTGTGTACAAGTGTGCAGAATACAGGTGTGTGCTTGTGTGGGAAAGAAAGCGGGCACAGGTGGGTACATATGAGGGTCAGGTGTGTATGTGTGCAAGAATAAAGGTGGGCACACGGTGTGTGGATGAGGAAGCAGAACACAGGTGAATACATCTGTGTGAGAAAGAAGGTGAGCACAGGTGTGTGGGGGTGTAAGGGTGGGAAAGCAACGGGGTCCATCTGTGCGAAGAAGAAAGGAGCCACTGGAGGGTCAGTAAGCAGCGGGGGGGTCCAGGAGTGCATGCGTGTGAAAACAAAGGTGGGCACAGGAGTGGGGATGTTAAAGAAACCCAAGAACAGCTGCGTAAAAAAAGAAAGTGTGTGCAATACGGCTGTGTACACCTGCAGGTACAGGTGGGTGGGTTTAGGGGTGAAAAGACCACTGAGTACACGAGTCCGGAATACAGGAGTGTGTGTGAGGAAGAAGAAGAAGGAGGAGCCACAGGTGAGGGCCCAGGGGTGTGTGTGTGTGAAAAAGGGTGGGCAGACACACATGTGGGGGAGTGAGGGTGGAAAAGCTGGTGTGCAAACACACAGGAAGGTATGAGCGTGTGTGTGTGTATGAGGTGGGCACAGGTGTGAGGTGGGCACAGGCACATCTGTATGAACAAATATGGTGAAGTAAAGGAGTACAGGTGTGTGCATATCAGGGTTCAAAAGCAGGTGTGTAAGGTGGGCATGGGGGTGAAACACAAGTGCGCGGGTGTCAATGATGAGAAAGCAACTGAGTAGAATACAAGTGTGTACAGGTGTGTGTGTGAGGGCACACTACGTAATGGTGAAACTTCACCTGCCATGTAAAATATCATTCATCCCACTTTGTAAAATAAGAGGTGAAGAGGAGTGAGGTCCAAGGAGAGCAAAGTAGACTGGCATGCTGAAGCAGATGCCCAAACACTGTGCCATTCTGTGCCTGAATGGTGAAAAGATGGGTCACTGATGACGGGTGTGTCAGTGGGTGGGGACACATTGGGATCCTCACCATGACATGTGACCTCACCATGACATGTGACTCCCCATCCTTTTGCTGTCCATGACAGCATGATGTTCAGCTGTGCAGGGTCGCAGTGTTGAAGGCTGCCCCGGCAACATCGGGCACAATCACATGGTACCAGTTTAGCTGAACATGCAGGTCATTGGGATATGTGGAGAGTATCAAGAACAGAAAAACCATGAAAGAGACCTGGCAGCGGCCTGAACCCGGGACTATGAAAGTGAGAGGCAGCAGTAACATAACACCGCCAAATCCACTTAACCCACTTCTGTACTGGGCACAGGGCAGTAGCCCAAGGCAGACCCACAGGGTGGATCACCTGCACCCTCCTAAGGATGAAGGGAGAACACACCAGCTGCTGAGATGGTGACTGGGCATGGGATTTGAACCCAGGACTCTCAATCCAATTCAGCAAAGTCCACATCCTAGTGAGGATGCCAGGCCACTGAGATGCCAATTCATGCACATACCCACACAGGGGCACTCAGCGGAACACGTACAAAAACCTTTGGGGCCCAAAAGCAACAGGGACACATGGAGATCATTCAACCTGCATACGGATAGTGTGCGATTTGAACCCAAGACAGAGGGGCCGCTGTGCCCCCCTGAGGCAGAATTACTAGAAGACGAGTCTGACGCACACGAGAGAACATCTTGTGGCCATCAAGACAGACACCAGCAGGGAGAAGTCCAGGCCATAAACCTGGGGTCCGACTACCCACTCATGGGGTCCAAGTAGAGCTTGGCCAGCTTTCAGAGAAACACCTGAGACACTTCGGCCATTTCATGTCTAACAACTCGTATCCACACATTCGTCTGACTCTAGTCTGGATGTCCTGGTACAACTTGCTCTTCCTCGTCCTCATCTTCTTCTTCTTTGTCTTCTGACAGGTGGAGGACACACGGGAGTTTCCCAGACGCTCTGCCAAAAGCTGCGGATTGGCTTTCCAAAGTCTCCCGACGTCTTCCCTTTCCTCCCTCAGTTCTTGGCTCGTGAAGTGATGAGATTAGCGGTGCCTTTAGTTGTGGTTTGGACCGCCTCGGGGGTCTCGTTGTGTTTTACAATCACAGTGACAAGCTGGCACATGAACATGGGGGAATAAGTAAGTGAGAGAGAAGGAAGGGAAGGATGGCGCACTATTAAGGTGTCCAGTGCGAAAGGCGCTATATGAAGAAAGAACATTAACGTGCTCATTCCTCACTCTGGAGTGTCTGGAGCTTCAATCCCAGACCACCTCGGCCCCCAGCTGCAGCCCTTCAAGGGGCTCAGGGCTCAAATGGTCTTCAAGTCTCCCCCAATTTCCATTTCAAGTCCCTGGTATTTCCAGGGTTCAATCATAAATAACCTTGGACAGTTCAAAGGTGGGGCTTCCAAAGACATACCTGAAATGAGGGTGTGAAACCCCTGCTTGGTAATCGGGGGTCCCATTACAGCTCCACGGCTAAAAGAGACACAATGTTCCGACTGATCAGATTAATTTTGCAAAAAGATGTGAATTTGATATGAGTGTCCACAGGTGTCGATCTGGAATGTGCGCTAAGAGACTCGTCAGACTGAGACCACCCTGAGCACAAGCAACAGCATCCTGACCCCCCCGTGCATCGGTAATGAAATTAAATACAAAAAAAGGATGAAGGCATAAAGAAGTGGGGCACGTCTGTCTGATGTCTCGCTGGACCTGTAAACCCACCAGCTGAACTGCCCCCCCATTGTGGGATGGGGCGGAGACTGATGTGGGTGGGGTCAGATGTCAGACTGGCTATATTCAGTAATCATCTTATCACTGCAGAACGACTACCCTTCATTGAGGGCTGTGGAAATGGGGCACGGACTGATGTGGGCGGGGTCAACGGCTGGACTGGAGATGGGAGGAGGACTGATGTGGGTGGGGTCAACGGCTGGACTGGAGATGGGAGGAGGACTGATGTGGGTAGGATCAACGGCTGGACTGGAGATGGGAGGAGGACTGATGTGGGCGGGGTCAACGGCTGGACTGGAGATGGGATGAGGACTGATGTGGGTGGGGTCATATTTTTAGACCACGCCCATATCTACTGCTTGCTGCCCAACAGCTCATAAGAATTAGATTTGCACTTATGTGATCAATTTGTTATTGCAATTATATTCTTGATTTATTTAATTAGGTAGCAACAACATTGTCCATGAATGAATCACCATATAAGGTAAACCACACCCCCAATATCATATCCATTATTTGCAGAGCTGCAGTGCAGCTTTAGGACAGAAGTTTAGGTTAGAGTCAGGGGTGCAAATGGGGGGATGGTGCTCAGCACTCTAAATGGTTAAAGTGACAGCACTGAACACCAAATCTGACTCCGCCCACAGCAGTACACGCCCTCTTGTATCCCGTGGCGAGGTCTGGTGTTGCGCTCGTGACACTTTGTAAATGTGAATGCTGGTCGTGTAATCTGACATCCTCAAATAACAAGAGCTGCAAATGCAGTCGTCGAGTTTGTCAGCCCCCCCCCAACTAAAAAGGCATGTAATGTGATGCCAGCTTAAGGGGGAAAATCAGGCTAAAATAACAGGACCCATCCACCCCAGCAATGACCTTCGCCATCCACTTTTGTATTTGATTTCACACGTCTTTAAAATGAATTTAAAATGCCCCCAAGAACTGATTGAGACACTGGCCGCAGGCAGAGAGCCCGCCATTTAAAGCAGCGCAGCGTTTCTCACTCTTGATTTTGGCGTGCGGTGACTTGCTCACTTCATCACCTCCTGTGGGTGCCCCCCGTGGTCATTTCAACTCGAGTTATTGGTCAAAAGGCCCCGTCACTGTCACAGGCCTCAGGGCGCGCACCCCGACCCCCCAGTTTTGAGGCTTTCTGGAGGGTCTGTATTCCATGAAGACCAGACAAGGTCTTTAAAGGCGCCATCCCCGCTGTGCTGGCTGGCGACGGGCACATTACCGTCTTCCGTGGCGCTTTGATGTCTGCTAATCTCAGGAATGCGCTCGCTCCCAAAAACGTGCAGGGTAAGAAAATGGGCATTGAAAAGGAGAGTTCGAGGAGGAGCGGGAGAAGAGGAAGAAGAAGAACTTAAAGTGGCGACTTGAGACGCGTGTCCGGCAGCCACCTCCATTAATCTCCTGCTCCCCTTTGGAAGTTCTCAATGAAGAACTTTCTGGAATTCTCCTGGGTGTGCAGTTCAAATGGCAAACTTAAAGTCTGGAATATTCTACCCTCTCTAGCATGACATCACTAGCCACGCCCTGGTGGGCTTGAACCTTGAGACAGTCAGCCCATAAGGTAAGACAAAGTAATGCATTGCTGACTGACGGGGGTCAGGGTCCTACAGGTAAACCCGAAGGACTTCCTTTGACTTTGTCACGCCAAGCAGTTACTTTACATCACGGAGGCAGGTAATCCCCCACTCCACAGTTAGCTAATATATATATATATATATATATATATATCTCAATGGCTCAAGTTCCCACCCCCATCTCTCAATAACCACCATCTCCTGATGTTTGCCAACTGGACCAGCAGATGGCGCTCTCAACTGCAGTTCAGTTGACACAGTCCGCCACAGGGCTTGGGCTTCATAATGTTCTGGTGGTGAGGCGACACAAGTCTTTATGGGCTCAAAGATCATCTCAGAATTTTTGAGGTGGTCTACCTGCACCATGTGATGGGCCTCCCACCTCCAAGGGGCTATGGGTCTCCCCCAGCATCTCCATTCCAGTCTTGAATTCAGCGTCAAGGTTCAAGAGCTCCCTGGCATGAAAAAGTTTCTTGTCCTTTAAAATTTCCCCCCCTTAAATATTTAACATGTGTGGCGGTTAAACAAGGTTTGACTTGAGGGGTAAAAAAAAAAAGATTCTTCCCTGGACAATAACGGGGTACTGATGTCGTCCTTCTTGTTGTAACCCGCAGTTGCCACTAGATGTCAGCCTCCCTTTACTCGGAGTCTGCGCGGCATTTAAGGCTCCCGTCGGCACGCGAGGGGTTAAACGTCCCATTCACAAACGCGACGTGCGTGTGTGCGCGCGTGCGCGGGACCGCCGAGCCCACCAGCCAGTCTCGGGCCCGCAGACAAGCAACTGTGCCTGGCATTCGAGAGCTGTAACGGTATATTTTAATAGCAGCCCCAGAGGCTCTGGAAGTCAAAGACCCCCAGAGCAGATGTCAGCGCAAAGCTCCTCAAGAATTCCGAGGCACATTTCGGGGTTTGTTTTTCTTTCGTGACCCGCTTGCTGCCTGTCACGTCACCGCGCGCTCCTCTAAAATTGAACGCTTCCCAGCAGTTCGGATTTCCTTCCTTTCAGCCTGACGTGACTGACGGGCTCGTTAAGACGATTGAGCAGAAGCCCCAAACGTTCTGTTTTTGACTTTGTTTTTATTATGTTCCTTTTTTTTGTTGCCCTGCTCGGAGATTCTGAGTCACGGCTCCATCAGGGGGATTTCTACAGGGTGGGCAGCAGTTCAAAATCTCACGGCACGGCGTCCCCCTGTAACCCCAGCATGGCTACAGCATCGATTTAGAACGCTTGTTAGTAGATGGAGTGAAACCAAAATGCCTCTTCAGTAACATCAACGTCGACTGGAATGTGCCGATACGGTGCCCGGGGATGAGTGATGCCAATATGGAAAAAAAATCTACCCGTAGAAAAAATACTTGGGCATCACCAGGGGGCGACACAGCGCCTGATGGCTTATCCGTGGGCGTTCAGAAGAGCAACGGGCGTCACTGAGAAACAATGAACCTTGGGGTGGGTGGCGGCGGGGGTTGGTCGGGCCTGGGCAGCTTAATGAGCGCCCCTGGGTACTTTGGTTAGGGAACTGGACCACTTCCTAGTGCACACGAAAGGCGCTATATAATACATAAAGAAAAACGGGCTGTGAAAGACACTGTACACTAGTTATCTATACAGAAGTGAACTACAGTAATACATCAACCTGAAAGGCACCTCTACCATATGACTGATAGAGATAGATCTGAAAGGCGCTATATAATAAACAGATATGAAAGACATTATGACAGATCTTCAAGGCTCCATATGGGAGATTTGATAGGCACTGTATAATAAATGAGTAGATTTAAAAGACAGCATATGATAGATCTGAAAGGCACTATATAATAAACAAATCTGAAAAGCCCTATATACTAGATAGATGTGAAAGACAATACATAATTGACTGACAGATCTGAAGAACAATGCATTCTATGCACAGTAGATAAACCTGAGAAGCTCTACACAATAAACAGCTTTGAAAGGCGCTATATACTAGAGAGCTACTGTAGATGTGAGGTCAGAGTGTCAGCGCTCTGGGGGTCTGCACACTCCTGACTCCTTCAAAAGGTCTCACTTTTTGACTTTCGGGTTTCCATTTGATGGGATGAAGTTTCTTGCATCACCAGCTGCTCATGCCCACCTTTAAAATGGTGCCACAGGTCCTCTTCTCTTTGCTTGGCGCCGTGTGTTGCACCCTGATAGGTTTGCAGTCGTCACTCTCACTCTCTTAGATGAAGGTCCAGTGCTCCTATCATCTTGCCCAGGGTTTGTCCCTGCCTTATGCCCAACGCAGCTGGCACACACACTGGCTACATACAGATGTAAAATTACAAAAGGAGTTGACAAAGTGGCCTAGTGTCAAGCCTGTCCTAAGAAATGACCCATGTGACAAACATTCAGATGGCATTATTCTCCTTGCTGGCTTCATGGACCCTCATTGCTGACATCTCGGTGGTCTTCATTTCAGGTAGCTCACCACAGGTCATGCAGCTCTCTGCACTTCCCAATGTCCTTGATGCTCTCTCTGCCAGTGAGGCTGATGCCCCCTAATGGAGGTGACCTCGTCCGAGCGGCTAAAAGGGATGCATGTTTGTTCATCTTCAGTTGGGTAGAAGTCAAGAGTTCAGTGGGAAACTTGGCATCTGGGACGCTTCCCAATTCTCAGATGTGCCTGTGGTTTTCGGCTCCCCTCGCCCGTTCTAATTTTGTCGCTAACCAAACAGATGGCGCTTGGCGGGCCGAAGCACACACACACACCCACCCATAAAGAGGGCCAAGACAAGGGGCGGCAGTGTCTCGTGTGAACAGCCAGCCGATTGTCCACCTCGTGTGTCTCCTTGTTTTCCTGGATTAAGAGCCCCTGTGACTGCCTGGCACCAGATGCCACCACTTTCACCTGCACGCTATTTGCCATTCTGCCCACCAGTGTTGGGAGATTCAGTCCATTAATCTGTGCTCTATGTAGCGACAGGGACACGTGAAGTCTCCTACCTAGGCCTGCCCTTAGTGAGGCCTGGCACAGACAGACGATGCCTGCTCCCAGGAAACATCACACAAGTTCAAAAAGCTGGAAAGCTGCTCCTCTGTGACTGCCCTCTCCATGGGCATTTCTGTCTGCGGCTGACACTCTTTATAGCTCCTTTCTTCACAGGCTCAATACAGAATGGGCAACCCCCCAGCTCAATGACATTGCCACCACCCTACACCTGCTGTGGGCCTTTAGGTGACTTGAGGAAAATGGAAACATCAGGAAGCAAGATGTCCATGGGCAAAACATGCCAGCAAAAATCATCACACGGTGCTAAAAAAAAAAAAAAGAGAGAAACCCCCAAGTGACCTAACAGGAGATCAGTGTGGGCACCTCAGGGGGCATGTGCCCACTCACTGGACCCTCCACAGGTAATCATCATCTGGACGGAGGGCACCTCCTGAATCTGCTCGGCTGAGTATGGCATCCCAGGCAGTTGGTAGCTGATCAGAGCAACAAAGGAGGTGCCCATCCCGGATGTGATGCCAGCCGTGCAGACAGACACACGGGCATGACACAGGAGGGACGATGAAGTGACAAGTGGCAAAACCAGCCCAAGTACAGAGGGGTCACGTTTAGAGCATGTGCCAGTGAGCACACAACAGGACACTGCCATACTGTACCACCCCTTCTGGTTTATATAGTGCCTTTCTCATCTGTTTATTGTTCTAATCAACATACAACATTATGCCATCCTACCACCTTTTACATCTACTTTATAGTGCCTTGCAGATGTGTCTGTCCATTATATAGTGCCTTTCATCTCTCTGTCTAGATTGTTATGCAGGGCACTTCCTGCCATCTATCATGCTAACCTTCATGCACCCCAGACACCCAAACACATCGAGTGACAATAAAAAAGGACGGCAAAAAAAAAAAGTGTTTAGAGGGAAAAAATAAATAAAAAAGACAAAAGAAGAAGAACCTAACAATACTTCTGGGTGAAGGTATAAGAAATCCAAAGAGTGTAAGAAAAACCCAGCAGTCAGAAGACCCGAGTCTCCTCGGTGAAGGCGTGTTACGTCTTTTATCATCATTTTCAAGTTATCACAACTTCATTTTTCTCTTAAGCCCCCCATTACGTTCCATCTGTCTAAGGTTTCTTCTGTGCCTTGTTCTTTGTGGGTGGAGCCACGGGAGGCGGGGTCACCCTGACTTCACCACTTCTGGCTCCTCCCCCGAGCTACTGAAGTCAGGTGAGAAGGCTCAGGAAACGGAGAGCGTTGTGTTTATTGATTGGTGATACTTTCTGTGTGTGTGTATATATATATATATACACTGCTCAAAAGAATTAAAGGAACACTTTTTAATCAGAGTATAGCATCAAGTCAATGAAACTTCTGGGATGTTAATCTGGTCAGTTAAGTAGCACAGGGGGTTGTTAATCAGTTTCAGCTGCTGTGGTGTTAATGAAATTAACAACAGATGCACTAGAGGGGCAACAATGAGATGACCCCCAAAACAGGAATGAATGGTTTAACAGGTGGAGGCCACTGACATTTTTCCCTCCTCATCATTTCTGACTGTTTCTTCACTAGTTTTGCATTTGGCTACAGTCAGTGTCACTACTGGTAGCATGAGGCGATACCTGGACCCTACAGAGGTGGCACAGGTAGTCCAACTTCTCCAGGATGGCACATCAATACGTGTCATTGCCAGAAGGTTTGCTGTGTCTCCCTGCACAGTCTCAAGGGCATGGAGGAGATTCTAGGAGACCAGCAGTTACTCTAGGAGAGCTGGAGAGGGCCATAGAAGGTCCATAATCCATCAGCAGGACCAGTATCTGCTCCATTGGGCAAGGAAGAACAGGATGAGCACTGCCAGAGCCCTACAAAATGACCTCCAGCAGGCCACTGGTGTGAATGTCTCTGACCAAACAACCAGAAAGACTTCATGAGGGTGACCCAAGGGCCCCATGTCCTCTAATGGGCCCTGAGCTCACTGCCCAGCAGCATGCAGCTCAATTGGCATTCGCCATAGAATACCAGAATTGGCAGATGCACCACTGGTGCCCTGTGCTTTTTACAGATGAGAGCAGGTTCACTCTGAGCACGTGACAGAAGTGAAAGGGTCTGGAGAACCCATGGAGAACATTATGCTGCCTGTAACATCATTCAGCATGAGCAGTTTGGTGGTGGGTTAATGATTGTCTGGGGAGGCATATCCATGGAGGGTCACACAGACCGCTACAGGCTTGACAAAGGCACCTTGGCTGCCATTAGGTATCAGGATGAAATCCTTGGACCCATTGTCAGATCCTATGCTGGTACAGTGGCTCCTGGTGCACGACAATTCCTGGCCTCATGTGGTGAGAGTATGCAGGCAGTTCCTGGAGGATGAAGGAATTGATACCATTGACTGGCCACCACACTTTCCTGACCTAAATCCAATAGAACACCTCTGGGACATTATGTTTTGGTCCATCCAATGCCACCAGGTTGCACCTCAGACTGTCCAGGAGCTCAGTGATGCCCTGGTCCAGATCTGGGAGGAGATCCCCCACAACACCATCTGTCACCTCATTAGAAGCATGCACCGATGTTGTCAGGCATGTATACAAGAACACAGGGGCCATACAAAGTGCTGCGTACAATTTGGAGTTGCTGCAATTCAATTTGGGCAAAATGGACAGCCTGCCACATCATGTCTTCACTCTGATTTTTGGGGCGTCTTTGAATTCAGGGCTCTGTAGGTTGATCATTTTCATTTCCATCAAACGATGTGGCATCCTTTCGTTCCTAACACATTACCCAGTCTATATCAGTATAGATATCCAGGAGGATTGAGATCTGATGTGTTTTCAAAGTGTTCCTTTCATTCTTTTGAGCAGTTTATATATATATATATATTATTTAAATGACCCTCGCTCTGTTCTTGACGACTTCTTCTTGATCGTATGACTGGACGTGTCTCTTTTTGTGAACAAATCTTTGATTTATGAAGACCTCTTTCTTGTGGCCCCTTTTCTGTTTTTACAACAAGCCGGAGGTTTATGGTTATCCTCCTTCTCACTGGGCTTTTTGATTGATTTGAGGACATTTTGCATTTTTTTTTGTCCGCTCCCCATTGTTGTGGCTGAAGCCAGCTGCTAGTATCTGAGGGCCTGGCTGAGCTGAGCTGAGGTGAGCCTCGTCTAGCCAGCTCAGTCCGTCTCTGGAGGCCTCACACCCATTTCTGAAGACTCCATTTCATGACACCCCGAATGTTTGGTGTAGGCCAAGAGCTCAAGGACACAGAGCATGATGGAGGCCTGATGTCAAGCAGACATCATGTGTGCGTCTTGGAGCCACCGGCAAATAAAAAAAAAGAGAGAGAACATGGAAAAGAGTGAAAAATTCCACAGCAAAGCCTTGGGCAGGAATGACGACAGCATTTTATGGAGAAACAAAGAAGGCGCAGAATGGATAATGAGGGTTATTTTAGGGACGCATCAGGCGGAGTGACAAATTTAGAAAAGTGTGACTGCGTGTTGGGGAAAAAGCCGAAAAAAGCCACAGTGTGGTAGAAAAACACTAAAAATAAAACGACAAAGTCAGACACGAAGAAATGAGACCTATAAGGAGAAAAATAAGGGGAGGAAAATGGAAAACAGGCGAGTGCAACGGGAGCATTCAGTCTCCGGCCAAGAGCCGACTGCCACCCCGCTGTCCTCTCTGTTATTTACAGCAGACCCCCATTAAAGCCTTCAGTGATGGCGTCTAAAGAAGCAGCGGCCTTTACATTTTCAATGCAGAATCAGAAGATGGACAGTTCACCAAAAACAGGCCAAGGACGGGAGCCAGAAATCAATCATTTAACACAACTGAAGCCGAATCGAAGGACGTCAATTGTGAAACCCTCGCATATCACTTGGACTGCCAGTCAACCAGACACGATAAAAAAAAAGAGAGATGGCGTCATTAGAAACGTCACCAAACAAAAAAACAAGAAAGAAAGAAAGGAGACCACACAATTCTTTGGCTTCCAAACCCCCACATAACGATAGCTGAAGTATTTTTTGAGGGACAGAAATGAATGAAGAAAATATTAAAATCACAAAATGTCCCTGAAAGGGGCTCACATCTCTTACCTCTTTGTTTACCTCCCACCTGCCCTTCCATTATTCACCCAAACTTCTGTCATTCAAGCACCTCCCACCCCTTATTCAAGCCCCTCCCACTCCCTTTATATGTGTTCCTCGGTCTCCGCCTCCCACCTCCTCATTCTAGCCCCTCCCACTCCCTTTAAACTTGTTCCTCGGTCTCCGCCTCCCAACCCCTCATTCAAGGTCCCAATCTGCTGCGTCCAATCAGTCCCATCTGGCTCATCACCTGACACTTCAATTCAAATCCCTCACACCTCCGTTTACCCCCCCAATATTTCTTCATTTGCCCCTCCAGTCATTCAAGCCCCTCCAACCCGTTCCTTATTCTCTTCCCACTAATTTTTGCCCACTCGCTCCATTAACTCCTCTGACAACTAGATTATAGTCATGTGATAGGAGGGGCAGGGGAGACCCCCAGATCCAGCCCTGATGTCCCAGACTTCACGTAAATCTGACTTTGTGACCCACAGAGGAGAAGGGGATTGCCAGAGAGCTGATGTTGGGACCAGGAGAGTCATCTTTACAGAAACTGGTTTAAAGCCCCCCGAGCCACTCCACAGCAGACAAGGGTCCTGTAACTGGACTTCCCCAGTCACTGCTAAGAACGGTGGTCCCACATCAGAATTGGTTCTGCTTTACTCACCAAAGACCATCCACATCTTTCTCCTACCCACAATGCTCATATGAGACATAATTAGGGAATTTCTGATTTCAGTGCTGGGCACAGTGGTGGTGTGCCAGTCATGGGCTCAGATGCCACCTTTGTTCCTTCTTGATGAACTGAACAAATGGGGGAAAACAAAACACAATCGGGGAAACCCCCTCGCCTTCTCCCTCCCCCCTCCCACCCACCCACCAGCCTCAAAAGTTAGCGTGAGAATTCCATGGAAAAGATCCAGGATTTAAGTTCTAACAGGTGCTGGTCTGCTCCATATGCCGTCCAAATCCCAGCCAAGACCCTGAGAGGACTCAGAAGGGCAGGTGGTCACGAGGCGCCGTTAACTCACACAGCCAATGTCCACGCCAGTCCTGAAGGTGAGCGCTGCTGGTGTCTGCTGAACCCTACGCCTCTGGCTCAAGGTTCAATCATCACGAGAACATCAGTGCTCAAGGCCCCGCCCCTCTCCTCTTGGGGTCACCGGCTAACCGAGTCGAGCTCGACGGGACTCCCTTGTGTGATCAAGCAGGCGGAGGGTCTCATGTTACACAGTGGTAGGGTCCCTCACTGCTCCCTATCCCTCTTCTAGTTGACTCTGGAAAAGTCATCAAATGTCACCGGTGGGCCACCACTTAAGGCCCCGTCCCTCTATGTTTCATTTCCTCAATTGGAAAGGCTGGCTGTGAACTTGGGGTCTCCAAGTCAGAGAGCCCCTGCTTACCTGGTTGAGCTCAAGGGGTCTTGCCTTGTGTGATCAAGCAGGCTGCAACTGTCCGGGTCTCATGGTACACAGCAGCAGACCCCCACCTCTGCAGGAGTGTGTGCAGGGACACCGTTGGAAACTTGTCACGGGTAAATTCTGCACATTATGACGTTTTTCTTTACACAGAGAACCACAGACACGTGACATACGGTAAGTGACCGAGTAGTGTGGTGGCCAGCAGGACTTCAGGGACTCCCCGACCAGAGTTTGTAAGCTGGTGTATTCTTTGTCCAAGATGGTGGAGACACTTACACCCTCAAGCACTTGCTCTGTCATTTTGGAAATTCTGCTTAGCGACTCTCGCCATTCAATTCAGAGTGCGGTTTGGGTCCAGTGATTCAGTTTCGGTTTCTTGTGTTTCTAAACTACATTTCTTCTCCTGGTCCCTCACCCCTACTTCCCTACCATAATCACAACATGAACTACGACCAATTCATACGAAAGCCAGAACATCGGTGACCCTACCGGGGACACAAACCCTCAGCCCCACCAATACAGACTGAGGGCGGTGCTTTAGCTGTGATGTCAGAGGCCCCACCCACTCAGCACACTATGCATTGACTGTGACTGGCGGAGAGACAGCAAAGGAGCCAATAAGAGATGTGGGGCTGCAGTTGGGCTGCCCTGTTTAATTGCTGGCATCGAGCCGAAGAAACAAACAAAAGGGAGGTCACTGAGCGCTTCAAGCACGAGACACGGGCGTAAGTTCAAACACCAAGGTCATTTAAGAAGAGCAGAGCAAAAGGAATCCGCCAGCAGGACCTCCGCCTCCATTAGTGGTTGGCCTTCTGGGGGGACCACCAGTTTTTATTGTGTCTGGGCTGGAACGGGAGGAGCCTGCTCAGGCTGAAGGCGGGGCTTGGCTTCTTTCTCAGGCTGACTCTCTGAACTGGGCATGAAAAGGAAGGAGATGTTAGCAGCAGCCCCCCCCATCTTGTCCTGGGGTGGCACTGCTTACCTCATCATCATAAAGAACAAACTCAACTAACTTCTACTAAAGAATAAAGAGGCAAACACCAAACCCCTGCACGTGTGAGTTTGCATGTTGTTCACGGCTGCTATGCCCCTTGCTCTTGTTCACGTGACTATTATGTCATGGCTGCCCAACTCTATAAGATGGTGGCCCTCCACTCTCAGTGTCCACAAACACAGTTTAAGATGCTGGTTATTTGACAGTCCTTGTGGGGGTCTGGTCTTTACAGAGGGTTTATTTTGACTCCGATTTCGGTTTACGTGATTTTTTTTTGTTCCCCACCTTCTCTCTCATCTCCTTTGTTTTTCTCTCTACCTTTTCCTCTGCTCCTCAGATGTCGCCTGTGATGGTTGTGATGGCCATGCGGGGTGACGCCTGCATCCCTAAGAAGGGGACCGCTGGCTTCTCAGCCACCTCGTCCCACCACAGACCGCATTCAGTTCCCTGTTACTTGCACTTTCTTCAGTTCTGTCATCGCGAGTAGGGAAGATCAAAGGCATCACAGCAAAGGAATGCATTTTTAGGACTAACGACCGCCCAAAAATACTTTGATGAGCCCCCCCGGCCCATCCGCCGTATCCAAACGGCTTCCAAAAGGCGGCGTGTCTCCCCCCCTTCAGTGCACTGACAGGGCAGGCAGGCCGGAGATGAAAGCGCGCGGATCGTCTTCGGTGTCACCGCGTTTCTCTTTTCTTGTGGTTAAGTTCTCGTTTTGATCGTGACTCGTGTTCCACAGCATTAACGTGACTGCCGTGCGCTGGAACAATGCGCCACTTGTATCGGGCGGATTAGCGGCGGACCCTTCACTTTCAAGTGGCGAGGCCTGCCCACGGCATGTTTGAAGTCCGCGTCGGCACGCCATTTATTACCGTGGTGTCACAGAGGGCCTCGCCTCATTCTGCTCGATTAGAATTTATTGGCTTTCCGACTATAAACACTCACTTCAGCAAAAATGCTGCCCGGGGCAGGCAGACTCTTTCAAAGTATAATTAGAAAGAAGAAAAAAAAAAAAAAAGAAGATAATGAAATAGCAAACACGTCTAATGGGGCACAAAAAGACCCCTCAAGTCACACGGGCCTGTGAAGAAAAGCGACGTAGAAGAAGAAGGAGAAAGTGCGGCCCTCTGGGTGGGTGTCACAGGCCTTATGGGCACACATTTAGAGTGCCCTTCCCACCTTGAAACGTGGCTTGGTGCCAACTTTTACACTTTTGAACAGGTGGCACAGTGGCAGCTCCAGAGTGCTGGGCTCAAGTCCTGTCTGTGTGGAGTTGGCACATTACGCTCCATGGGTCCGTCGAGGTCTGGTCAGCTTGCCAGGTATCAGCCACATGTAGATATGTGCTGCAGTGAAACGGGCAAAACTGCCCACCCGGTCTTGTCACTTCACTGAAGCTTCTAGTGGCCAAAGAGACCCAGTCTGGCCATACCAGCCAATCAGAGAACAAGCTAAAGACACACACAGCAGACCGGCCAATGGGGCTCTCGACATGGCTCTCCATTTCAGCCCACAAATGAGCCGATCCAGCAGTTTAAGACCATTTAATGGGCGCAGGCGGAGAGACAAATGCGATAGAAGAGGGGATTTTGGGGAGTGTCGATGTGCGACTGTGAGAAACCCACCCAAAATCCAGGACAGGAAAGGGACATCCTAGCTGCCTGCGCCACCCTCGATTCCTGCATATCCCAGGGAAACTGGGGAGTGCCACACTTTCTGGAGATGTTCCCCTCTACTTACAACCAATGAAGCCGAGATGGTGGTGCCTACTGGCCACATCACTGGAGTCCACCTCATCTCTACCTTCGTAATTGGCCTGGCAGAGGTCATGTCCAAAGAATGGAGAATGCCAGTTTCTTTAGAGTCCTCCAAGGCGCTGATGAAGATGATCTGCCAGAATTGGGGAATCACAGATCTGAGGACACCTAGTGGAGACTAAGGGGAGCACATCTGAGGAGGGATGAGGTTCAGATGGGAGGAACCAGAGAGGGTCCACAGACTGAGTGGTCTCCTCAAACTTCATGTGTTCACTTGTCGCCACATAAAGGGGCTTCCGACTGCTTTGGTGGATGTGGCGACATGTTACACGACGTCAACCAGGAACTTGGGAATGTGGGGACCCTGGGGAAGCTGCTGAGGTGACAGGTGACACTCTGACGTCTTATCTATCTGTGTATTATATAGTGCCTTTCGTGTCTGTCTATCTGTATCAATCTATAGTATGCAGCCTTTTGTCTATCAATATTCTTATACAGCACCTTTCACATCCATCAATCTATGCAATTCTTCTTATGATGATAATTATTATAAAGAGCCTGTCATATCTTCTCGTCTGTCCCTTATATAGTTCATTTTACCCTTCTCTCTCTGTCGCCCTTGTCTATCTCTAGATCCTTCTGCCGTACAGTGAGCACCGTAAACGTCTGTCTATATGTCGGTTATTAGGATGATTACCATGGCATCCATTATATCAACCTCACTTCTGTCTGTCATGTCTGCTTATCATGTAAGACCCCCCTCTCTATCTGACTATGACTCAAAAAGCCAGTCCTGAAGAAAGCAACTGATGACTTGGGAGTGCGAGGAGGGGGTTCAAGCCCGGGGTCTCTGGGGAAGACATAGCAAGTGACACTCCGACCGCACATCTCACTATTATATAGTTCATTTTACATCCGTCTGTCTGTCTGTCTGTCCACAATGCCCTTGCAACAGTGTTCAGAAGCCATTAAGAAGGCTAACAAACCGTCAGGTTATATAGCGCCTTGATCTGTGGAGTACAAGTCACAGGAGGTTCTGCTCAAGCTTTATAACACACTGGTGAGGCCTCATCTGGAGTCCTGGGTGCAGTTTGGGTCTCCAGGCCACAAAAAGACATAACAGCACAAGAGAAGGTCCAGAGAAGAGCGACTACAGGGGCTGAGTTATGAGGAAAGATTAAAAGAGCTGAGCCTTCACAGGAGATCAGGAGGAGACCTGACTGAACTGTTTAAAATGATGAAGGGAGTCAGTCCAGTGGATCGAGACGGTGACTTTAAAATGAGGTCATCAAGGACACGGGGACACAGTTGGAAACTTGTGAAGGGTGAATTTCACACAAAGATTAGGAAGTTTTTCTTCACACGAAGAACGATAGACACTTGGAATAAGAGAACAAGTAGTGTGGTGGACAGTAAGACTTTAGGGACTCTCAAAACTCGACTTGATGTTTTCTTGGAAGAAATAAGTGGACGGGACTGGCGAGCTTTGTTGGGCTGAATGGCCTGTCCTCGTCCAGAGTGTCCTAATGTCTGTCTGTCTATCTAGGTATCCATCTACAGTATAGCGCCTTTCACTACTGATCTATTATCGGGTGCATTGCAGGTCTCTCTATTGTCTATCATTATATAGCACCTTACACATCAATGAAGGTCAATCTTATTATGAATACTATAATAATAATTATTATACAGAGCTTTTTTAATCTGTCTCTCCATTATATAGCTCCTTTCACCCCGCACACCAGTTATATACAGCCCATGTATACCTATATATCTATCTATCTATCTATTATATTCACATCACTCTATCCATTCATCTACAGTACAGAGCCTCTCATTATATTATTTCTTCACATCTCTATATGTCACTTATGATTCTTCTATGATATACTGTACGTCCTGTCACATCTATCCATCTGTTATTAGTATTATGCCTTTCACGTCTAGTTATCTTATACCATGGAAATTTAGTTTATTATGGCACAATAATAATAGTAGTAGTTATCTTATTTATATAGCGCCTTTCCCATGATAAAGTATTACTTGGCAGTCACATATGCCCGGGTCCTCATATTCAGTACATGACGATACGACTTCTGCTCGTCTGTCATCTTCTGATCATTTTAAAGCTGAAGGCTGATTCTCATTCATTCATTCATTCATTCATTGACTTTCTTTTTGCTCTACAAACACTAGAAACAAGAACAGCTAGCAGCGGCCAAGTGGTCAGTAACTGGCCAGCTAGCCAGCCAGCCAGCAGCCGAGGACAGTCGGGGTGGCATTTCAGCTTGTCACACTTTGTCCTGGAGGGGCTCACAGAGCCAGGTGGGCTCTGGTGGCATGAATCGGGCTTTTGGAGCAGTTTGGCTGAAGCGCAGCTCCCAACAAAGGTGGCATGTCTACATACCCAGTGTCCACAGACGTCCGTTTCAGGGCTGCTTATCGTCCTTTTTATCGGCGGGCGCACCCTGCATTTCTCTTTAGGATTGGGAGAAAATGAGGACCTGGATGGGCAAATAAAAGATGAGCAGAGCACGTGCGACGAATGAGCAAACCCAACACGTGAAGAAGTGCCACCGTCCTAGTTGATAAAATACCTGGAGGCTGGACCGATTAAATGTTGAGGTGCAGTTGGTTGGGGGCTACCCTACTGTGGCTTTGCCCAAATGCTCTTCCTGGTTAGGAAGGAATTATTAGCTTCTTCAGTCAAACGAAACGGCCTACCGCGTCATGTGTCCACCTCAAAGCCAGACCCTTACTGGCGGCCAACAAGTGAGCGGCTCCAGTCTCTGCCCTGAACGGCTTAACCGGCATCAATACAAACCTCAGCGAGCCGTGCAAACAACCGGGAAACAAAGTCGGGGTCAGAGAGCATCCAGAGTGGCAGACGCTGGTGATGGGAGAAAGGCGAGTGAAAGATTTGGTAATAATCATCGTGTCTGAAGAGAAATGTTCAAAAGCCCAGGCTCGAGTTACATTACCCGCCAATTACCATTATCTGCAGCAGCTACCGCTCCGAAACCACAAGTCCCAGCGTGGTTTAAAAAAAAAAATAAATTGTCAGGAGCAACAAAAGCCCATTCTGCACTCAGGCGGCCCGCCGAACACTTGACACATTCCACTGGTATTAAAGACGTGCCCCGCGGGCCCTGACGGGGAGTGCCATTTACCGCCCAAACGGCTAGCAGCTCTCGGCTCAAAATCATATAAGATAATACTGCTCACGTTCAAGGGGGTGAGTGGCGGGCAGCACTCTACCCGCTGCCTGGTCTCAAGGTCACTGCTTTAGACCTTCAGGATCCCTGGGTACTGCCAGATCATTGGCACGAGGGGCAAACCAAACACTGTGGACCTGGGCACAAACTGACAGCGGGTCTGCAAGAAAGACTGGAGGTGGGCAGAGTATGCCAGCATCACACAGTCGGGCACAGAGCCCCTTTTCTATCCATCTTTATTATTATTATTTCTGTATGCCACCTTTCACATTCATCAGTCTTATGATTATTACACTTTCACATCTGCCCTTCTTTTTGGGATTTTCACACACATCATCATCATCATCGTCATTATTATACATACGTGTCATTCTTATGATGGCTATAGATAGACTGTTATTGTTAAAGCTGTCTGTTATCTACATGATATTGTGCCTTTGATGTCTATTATTATTATTATCATCCTCTTTATATAGTGCCTTTCACCATCTAGCACTTCTGATTATTACGACTATATGGTGCCTTTCACCTCCATCTGTATACCTGTATTGATCCACTAATTCCTTTACCGTTTATTACTATCCGATAGGGTCAATGTCCTCCCGTGTGCACTGAAGGGCGGGTAGAAAGATGTGAAAGGCGCTATACAGACACTTTGTTAATATCACATCTGTGTACCAGTCGCTCCGTTATTATATAGTGCCTTTCATATCTATTATTACAATACAGGCCCCTCCTACTGCTCCCCCCCTTACTCTCATTAAAGCCCAATGCCCATGAGGTGCCCACAACAAGCCCTCCCCCTTTCCAGTAGGTTCTGCCAGGCTGAGATCCCTGTCTCAGTCCATGATGAGGGGTGCCCACCCGAACCCTGTAGGACACCTCCATGTTCTGCCAGCTCCCGCGGCCTGAAGAATTTTTAGCTGAAGCATTCCTGGCGCGGCCCACCAGCATCTGTTTGGAGGTGTTTGGCCTTTTCAAATCTGTGAGGGGCTCGTCAATGACGTCATGCCTGCCTGCCTGCCTGCCACTGCCTGGTACAACTCGCGTCTGTCAAGAGGCACTTGGGCACCGGGGGCATTGTAAGGCTCTGTTTTTTCTCTCCCAATGCAGACCACCCTTGGACAGAGACCCCTCTGTGTTCACCGGTGACTCTGTGGGCTGTCTATTTTTCTAAGTTTGTATCCCAAACTTCCAGGACGCTCCAAAAACAAATCTTTTTTTTTTTTGGCCCATCCCACAGATATTTCTCATGTCCTGAGTTAAACCAGGGGGCCTTCGGGGTCTGTTAAAATTAGAACAGGATGGAAAAAAGTGAAAGGATGAAAGGGAGGACAGCCAGTGACCTCCATCACAACACTCAGGAGCAGCTCCTCGCCCAGACCAGGGGAAATATTTAAAGAGCCCCCGGGGATGCGGGGGGATTCTTGGCAGGACCACATCACCTTCGTGGCTAACAGCCGGACATTCTGATTGGCCGCCAAGATAGACGTTAAGAAACTGAAATAGCAGCCACAGCGGCGAGACCCCGTCTGTGGAGGGACACCCTCGGGGGTCTGGTCACTCTGGTTAGGGTCTTCAAGGAGGTCAGCGGAGACACCCTTAAGAAAGAGGGGGTCCAGCCATCCAGAGTCATAAACATGGTGGGTGCATTCAGAAATGAAATATCTGGTCATTCAGGTCATCTCCAGTGAGGGTGGGTGGAACTGGGACAAGCTCAAGAATCATGGTCACTCTGGTCAGGGTCTTCAAGGAGGTCAGCACAAGGACCACCTCAATGAACGAGGGGGCCCGGTCATCCAGGGGTATCTCTAATATAGTCAGCTTGCATTCAAGAATAAAACTCTTGGTCACCGAGGTCATCTACAGTGAGGTCTGCACAAGGATACCCTCAGGGATGAGGGGTCCAGTCAAGAGGGTCATCCACAAGGTGGTCAGCAGAGGGGTGCACTCAGACATCACAACTCATGCCTGGTTATTTAGGCCACCTGCAGCTAGGCTGCTACTGGTCATTCAGGTCAGGGTCTTCGGTGATGGATGCCATCCAGAGTGAGCTGCCTGGTCCTTCAGGTCATTTCCAGAGTGGACTCCACTGTGCTGGCCTGGCTGCTGCCCCTTCTTCAAGTCTTCCTCCTGACTCATGACTCTGTGCTTGGCCTTCCTGTGTCCGCCAGGTGTCCGTGACTTGACTGAGCATGAGCGGGTCCTGAGACAGACTGGCACCCCGCCCGAGGTTACACTCCACCTCCACCCCCTGTGGCTCTGGACTGGATTAAGCAGAATGTGACGCGAGTGTGTGCCCCCCTGCCTCGACCACAGTGACCAGACCGGACGATGGTTTGGGTGCTGTGATATGAAGAGCAATGAGTGGACACGATGGCCTCATTTGGCAGGCTCCGCCCTCGACTCCACCCTCCAGCCACCTATTAGGCCCATTCTAGCATTACATTGTCATTTGCACTTGGGGATTGTCCCCCCTTAACGTCCCTGGGTTTGTCCCTTTAGTCTGTGTCTTTGCTCGACTGGCACACTAACGTTTTGTTGTACCACCAGGTCTCCTTTGGCAGTTCGGCCCACATGACTCAGTCACCAAATGCCATTGGGCTGTCAGCCACATTGGCCAAGAAGGAGGCCTGGCAACAATATGGCGATGAACCAAGGGGTGAGACTGCAGTACCAGTGGTCACTGACTGGCATAGGCAAATAAGAAAAGGTTGGCTGTCTGCCACACCCAAACAGACCAGTGAAGGAGGGTGTGAATGGCAGCTGTCCAGTGTGGACTGGCATGGTGAGAAGTTCTTTATAACACAATGGCAGGACCAGACCGGGCAAAGGGGTCAAGCTACTCCCACTACATTAGGGGGCAGCACTGGGCAATCACTGGGTCAGCTGAGCTAAGCACATGCATGAAGAGCAGGAGATGACCATGACCTGCAGATCAACAGGGAATGGGCATTGCCACAAAGCAAAGAGTGACGTGTTCAGAATTGGACATGCATGAAATACATGGCGTTCATTGGGGTGGCAACACTGGGCATGATTAGGAACAAAGGGCTAACCGGCACAAACACCAACTGGCATGAGCCTATTGAACATTACAGTAGGCAGCAATGACCCAAGAAGCACAATTCTTTTCTACAAATGGGACGTGTGCCAAGGGGGCAGCCAAGACTGTGCCCATAATCTTTTTACATTGCTGTGAGCCAAATGGTGATGTGGAGCTCAGTGTTTGAGGCTGGAAAGTAAGGAAGGCAGGGCAGCCCTGATGGAGACACACGTTGAAGACTGAGACTACTGGGAACTGGCAGAGAATGCCAGGATCAGCCCATTAGGAACAAGGCTGTGGGCATAGCGGGTGGGCCCGAATGGGGTGGGGGGGGGTGGGGAGAGAAAGTCAGATGAGAGCTCAGAGAAATTACACGTTTGCAGTTCATTCCTGGAATGCCACTTCCAGGATGCCAACCTATTTTTGAAACGATGCGAACGTTAATTGGCACTTGGCAAACCAAAGAACCTGGTAATTAGATACGCTGTCATGATCCTGATGCAAACCACTGGGCAGGATGGAACTGTGCGTCCCACCGATCTGAAGACTTGCTGCCACTGATGACGAGAGGTGCACTTGAGGGGGTCACTCTGCTCACATCCCTGGCACAAAACAAGACGACACTTGGAAAGAATTAGCCATTTGTCATTTTGAGGAGATGGGAGTTGTCCACTACAGAAAATGGGCAGGGAGAAAACCAACAGTCACCTCTCAGAGTAAGTGCCCGCTGGACAAGGAAGAGAGCACACTGCATGGCAAAGTGGGCAGAGCAACACCGGTGACCCAGAATTCCATCGGGCAGATCAGTTTCAAAAGCCAAAGCTGGCACGCCATACGAGTGCTGCTGGCTCAGATGGAAACAAAGGGGCAGAAATCAAACAGATGGCAGTGTGCCCCCCTAGTGGCTCAGGCTTGGCACTGCCCTCTCTACTGCCTCCTTACGGAAGCAGCTGAACTATATACAGTCAACATGGTGAAAGGCGCTATATAAATGACAGGATGGACCACAGTGATTCCTTTGTTTGAGATGCAGAAGTAAACAGAGAAGGTTTCATTAGGAAAGGCACTATATACAAAGTCCAATGCCCATCAGCAAAAACGGGAGTGAGCCACTTAACCCCCCCACAAAGGCACTAAAAGACTCACCAGGGTGAGGCAGCACATCGAGTTCCTGGGTCACCTTCAGTGAGTCTGTCAGCCCACCAAGGCTGACGTGACAGAAGTGAAGGGACAATACGTGTGAAGTGCTGAGGGCTGAAAGGCGCTATACAAGTTTACAGGGCCGGGTTTTCACCACCGACAACGTGTGTGACCATAAATCACTCACTTCACCGGACTCTGAGCACTCTCACACACACACACACACACACCCACCATGAACAAAGCGTGTAAAGGGCTCACTGTAAAAGGCGCTATATACATTCACAAAGGCCACTGTGTGCTCCGCCAATAAAGTGCGTAACGCTGGGCGAGTCGCTGTATGTGCCAATTCTCATAGGCTGTACTGACTAAAGCTATATGGAATATCTCAATATGAACTCGCATGTACAGACCATAATAATAGTAAAAATGAATGAATATTAATGTAGTGCAGTGCAGTGCAGCCCACCACTAACCTCCACCAGCGCTCGAGCTTTATGAAATGACAAAAATGAATTTCCACTGCATGGCCCCCACAGCGCCACTTAGCCCACCAGGACTGCAACTCCCCCAACTCTCCCCCCTCAGCGCTATAGAAACTCACCACAAGTGACTTCTGCAATTCACTAAAGACGCCAGCGCCTTCCACTTGGAAACATTGGAGTGGAGCAGCAGCGCCGGAGTCAGCCTGTAGTGCACGGCCACTATCAAAAGGCACTACATGGACAGAAAGTCACACGGGTGAACTCCTTGTGGGGCACTGAGAGGGTCTCAGACTGCCAGGACTCCTTCACAATAAACCTGGAAATACCCAGAGTGCACCTCTGAAGGGCTTTGGGTTTGACGTTCATTAGGAAAGGCGCTATATAGAGTTTGCAAGGAGGAATTCCCTGTAATGCGCCACTGCACATGCTCTCTGTAGAAAGGCGCTATATAACAAAGCTTGTGGTGGGCCCTGGTTTCGGCTATACCTACCTGGTAAGGGGTCTCTCTCTCTCTGAACTGCCTTTCCTGAGGTTTCTTCCATTTTTTTTCCCTACAAAGGTTTTTTTGGGAGTTTTTCTTTGTTGTCTTAGAGAGTCGAGGCTGGGGGGCTATCAAGAGGCAGGACCTGTTAAAGCCCACTGCGGCACTTCTTGTGTGATTTTGGGCTCTTCAACAAATAAATTGTATTGTATTGTATACCTGTGGACAGCCGTGTGATGTCACCAAAGCCAGCACTTGAGGACTTGCAGCCTGGTGACCTGACTAATCAGCTGACATGTGCAATGGTGGGAGTGCAGAAGGATCTAGAAAGACAAAGAGATCAGGAGGGCCTAAAGTAACAGACTCACTAGAGGTGGGCTTAGCACTTCTCCCTGTGATCATCCCTGTATTCGAGATACCTGGGCTATCACAACCCGCCTTATCAGACGTTTAAAGGTCCAAAGACAGCCTGCCATTTTTTTTGCTTCCCCAAAGGTAAAAGTGAGATAATGGAGGAGAAGTCTGTGCCTATAAAGTGCATTTTGTTTGCCTCAGAGTTTCCATTTTGGCCTCACGGAGAATGTGATAAACGCGGCTTTGGTCCTCAACCCTTTAATTAAACCAAATCACTCGGCAGCAGTGCAGAAAGGCACGTCCTGTAATTAGTGGGCACGCGGGTGAGGAGCAAAGAGGGCATCGGCCCACTGGCCCCCTCCTTCATAGTGAGAATCACCTGGTCCTAGGGTGCGGTGTGAAAGGCACTATATACAGTAAGCACTGATTAACATGGTGAAGTGCTCTGCAGGACCACCTCCACACCCAAATAGTAAGGTTGTCTGAAATAGTAGGTGTGCCATGGAATGATTAAGTCCCTAAAAATCAAGCAGTAACAGTACACCTTGACAGCACGGGGGGGCGGAGGGGGGATTTGAGACACGAAACTTGGAGGGCTTAGCTCTGCTAAATGACCCCCTGGAGTCGGGCTTTGGTACTTTGTAGAAAATAATGAACGAACCAACCAGCAGTTACGAGCAAACAGCTTCCAGTCAGAACCGCATCTCATCAAGGAGGGCACCAGACGGGCGGATTTTCTGTACCACCTGAAGGACTCGGGCTGCTCTGCGCCTCACTAATGCAGCACATCTTGGCACAGCCACCCCCTCGGCCCCTTGGCTTCCTTTGAACCGGTGAATGGCAAAGCAGGGGCAGGAGCAGGATGGACATCAAGAGATGGAGCTCACTAGGTGCCACGTACCCTAACGACAGCCCATAATGAGGGGGGCTCGGTACAGAGCTGAATGACGCGACCACCATCGTTATTAGTCTATTAACTGGGACACAAAGCAGGGAATATAGAGAAGAAATGCAAGACCAGATTTGTGTCGATGTCCACGACTTTATGGCCTGAATATTCACCACCCAGTAATCAAACTGAAAGTTAGGTAGTGCCATGCCACCTTCTGCTTAAGGTCACCTCCAAATAAATGAGGTTAAAATCGAGTCTAATTTCTTAAAAAAAAAAAAATTAAAAGATTTGTTGATGTGGACGGGATGCTAAAGAAGCTTCGTCAGGATGGTCACCTAAACAACTTTGATCCTCCCTGCTGAAGCGAGGTGGAGGGTGGACCGTCGATTCACGTCTTGTTTAATGAGATCTTTAAACTGGTCTGCTAAGATACATGGGAAGGGGCCCAGTCTCGTATTGTGTGCTGGAGAGTTCACTGGTAAAGCCACACTTTTATTCAAATTGAGTTTGAGTCCCGATATCTTCGGAAAAACCTGCCAGTGCCTTTTAGGACTGCTGGCACAGAATTTAGTGGGTCTGATCTACACAGCGCCATATCAGCAGCATACGGGGGGATATTTGCTGCTCAAGTCCTTCTCCGAGAGTCCCCTTTATCTCTGACTAGCAAAATACCCACAGCGGAGAAGTAGTGTGTTAAAGAAGTTATGAAAAAGAAAAGGAAACATTTTAAAAATAACGTAACCGGATTGTCAACGTCATTGTTTTGTGACAGTTAGGAGTGTTGCTGTCATCAAGGATTTGATTCTCATGATTTCTGTCAATCTGGTTCGTATTTGGAGGACGTGTTGTGTTCAAGTTACATTCCCTGTTTGTCAACCGTTGTAAAGATAACAGGTTTCATTCATCGAGGTGATCACATGTGAATCTAAGATGTTTAACAGACATTCCCGGTATTAAGTTGTGGATTTGCCTGTGAATATTTAGCGGCAGCGTGTCTATGAATGCAATTTAAACTTAAGCTTTACACTTTGCTTTCCTATTGATGTGTCTACAAAGGCTTGTTCAGATTCAGAGGGTTCTTCCTTTCTTACTGCATCAATAAGCAGCTCGTCTTCCTCTTTATCTGAGACATCACACACTGCATGCACGGGTTTACCTTTCGCAGTCCTGCAAAGTCAGTTCACGTGAGCCACTCGGAGTACAAGAATCGAAGGTTCTCAGCTGTGCTTGTGCTGTCTCGGCTTTATTTAATGTTAGCTCAGCCCCGGCACTTAAAAGTTTCTCTCGCACTTTCACTGAGTTTGTGCCAAACACCAGTCTATCCCTGACCATCTCATCTTCATTTGCATAAGCACAGTCCTTCACCCGCGAATATTTAGCAGCAGCGTGTCTATTGGATTGTTGCGGACATACGGCCTTATATGGGCAGGCACTCAATTAAGTGGGAGGCGTGACGATAAGAGACGCAACTCCGCCTCACACAGCGACTGAGCTGCAGGCTATGGCCGTGTATATATATATATATATATATATATATGTACGTAAGTAGGGTTCAGTTATGACCGTTACACGTGGAATTTCAACATGAAACCTGCTCAACTTTTGTAAGTAAGCTGTAAGGAATGAGCTGCCAAATTTCAGCCTTCGACCTACACGGGAAGTTGGAGAATTAGTGATGAGTAAGTGAGGGCTTTGCCGTATATTAGTATACTAGCAGAATACCCGCGCTTCGCAGCGGAGAAGAAGTGTGTTAAAGAAGGTACGAAAAAGAAAAGGAAAAATTTGAAAAACAACGTAACTTGATTGTTAATGTAATTGTTTTGTCATTGATATGAGTGTTGTTCTCATATCTATCTATATATATATATATATATATATATATATATATATATATATATCTATATATCTATATATCTATATATATCTATATCTATATATCTCTATATATCTATATATCTATATATATCTATCCATCCATCCATCCATCCATTTTCTAACCCGCTGAATCCGAATAGGGTCACGGGGTCTGCTGGAGCCAATCCCAGCCAACACAGGGCACAAGGCAGGAACCAATCCTGGGCAGGGTGCCAACCCACCGCAGGACACACACAAACACACCCACACACCAAGCACACACTAGGGCCAATTTAGAATCGCCAATCCACCTAACCTGCATGTCTTTGGATTGTGGGAGGAAACCGGAGTGCCCGGAGGAAACCCACGCAGACACGGGGAGAACATGCAAACTCCACGCAGGGAGGACCCAGGAAGCGAACCAGGGTCTCCTAACGGCGAGGCAGCAGCGCTACCACTGCGCCACCCTTATATATATCTATATATATATACAGTATATGTATGTATATCTCTATATATATATATATATATATATATATATATATATATATATATATATATCTATATCTATATATATATATATATATATATATATATATATATATATCTATATCTATATATCTATATATCTATATATCTATATATATATAGATATATATATCTATAGATATATAGATATATAGATATATAGATATATAGATATATACCCGCGCTTGGCAGCGGAGAAGTAGTGTGTTAAAGAAGCAAAGAGAAAGAAAAGAAACATTTTGAAAATAACGTAACATGATTGTCAATGTAATTGTTTTGTCACTGTTATGAGTGTCGCTGTGATATATATATATAGCAAAATACCCGCCACTTGCGATGTCATGTGTTAAAGAAGTTATGAAAAGAAAAGGAAACATTTTAAAAATAATGTAACATGATTGTCAAAGTAATTGTTTTGTGTATTTGGCGGCAGCGTCACAAAGTTTTTTTCGTCTAGCTGCATCAGAAAATGTACCACGACGTCTGACACGCCTCCTTTTTAGTGTTTTCTCACAGCTTGGATTGCTGCTGTCATATATATACACACATACACATATATACACATACATATCTTCATATCTACATATACACACATATATACACACACACACATATATATATATATATATATATATATATACACATACCTATCTAGGTGTATAGCTTTGGTCACTGAGTGCAAGGGAAAAATAATAAAATATAGTCTATAAGTTATTAAACAGTAAAACATTAACGTTTTAAGAAGTACAGGTACATTGAGCACTACTGGAGTGGTTGCGGGTAAACTACATTTTAAAGACTGTGTAACACAACAGGTAAGTAACTAACAGCAGCTAAAATGTATATGGATCATCTCTCGGTAGTAGATCCCTTTTGAAAGGCGCTACACGACGGCTGTGGTATAGAAATTACATTTTCTATGTGAACGTTCAAATTTGTGCCTGTGGTAATGTGCCTTACCGGCATTTAAAGAAAATTAGTTTTGTGTCCTCTGCAGTGTTAAGAGAGAAAGGCTTTGGTTTGGGATAAAAGGAAAAAGGTGTAAAGAAAGGAAAGTTGCCTTTTTCTTTTATATAGTATAGAGAGATGTGTTCGCTGACGTTATGATCGCCTTGTGTAGACTGGTGAGACGTCCCGCCATTAATCGGCTGTGATGGCACTGTCAGTCCTCCACTCGTGTGCGTGTTTTCATAATCCGAGGTGAGGACCTCATAATCGTATACGTGCAAAAGAAAGTGTGAATCGCCTTAATATTATTTTGCCGTGGTGTAGAAAAGGGGTCCCGTGTTTGCACTTGTCTGGGCTATAGCGCAGGGGGAGGATGAAAAAAATTAAAAGTGCTCACTTTGACTTAAGGCAGAAGCGCAGTCAGCGTCTCAAAGGCCGGCACAGCTATGCACGCGCTGGCTGCTCGACTTTTGCTGGGCAGGAGACCACAGTATTTGCAGACACGTTCATGATATCAAAAGTCTCAGCGCTCTTTGGAGGTCATTCATATATTATATATATAGCAAAATCCCGCGTCTCAGGGAGAAGTAGTGTGTTAAAGAAGTAATGAAAAGAAAAGGAAACATTTTAATAATAACGTAACATGATTGACATTGTCATGAGTGTTGCTGTCATATATATGCCTGCCTAAATAAGTCACCCTCGCTTTGCTCTTACTTTATTTACCGCTCATTTAATCATGGCTATTGGCGGAAAAATTATAAAATGGAAGGAGGATGGCTTTACCAAAACAATTATTGATGGCGAATCGATTATTCATAAAGCTTGAATTGGTGATGTTTTTCTGTGTTAACCTCATATTTTTCAGACTTCTTCTCAAACTAAGGTGGTGCGAGGATAAAATGAATCGGGATGCGCTGATCAATGTAATCGTGTACAGTACCAGGAAATCATGCATTGACAAAAGCTCCCTTTGCTTGTAATGCAAAGTGTGATTAAATGCATTATTTTTTAACGCGTTATGGAGCACATGCATCGAAGCTTCTCAGCTGTGCTTGTGCTAAGAAAAGGACAGATTTTAAAAATAACGTAACACGATTGTCAATGTGACCTTTTGTAAGTAGTGCCTGGAGGATTCAGTGTGGAGAAACTCTAGAGACAGCGTGTGTATTAACTTGTGGATTTTTCTGTGAGTATTTGGTGGCAGTCTGACGAAGTTGCTTCGGAAGACGGCGTTAGCCGCGGAGCTCAGCTCAGACCGAAATTAGATGAATGGGAGGGGAGATGATGACGTGACTCCCCACCCGCCTTAACTGTCAATCCCCACAAACACAGTCTCTCGGAATTTGCATAAGCACACCCCTTCACCTGCAATTTTAACTTAGTTATAAAGTGATCAAAACTCTCGTTTATATCCTGCGTCCTCTCATTAAACTTGTATCCCGCATTACCTGTGGGCATGTGAAACGCCAGCGGTAGCCTGTCTATGCACTTAGTTTAAAGTTTAGGTTTACACCTTGCTTTCTTTCCGAGGCAGCAACACTCATGAATATGGTAGTATATGTCACTCGCTCGCTTCTTATTGTTTTTCACTGCGTTCTCAATTATATAATGCATGTTTTCTTAAGCGCTTTTTGCAGGTCTTCCTGGTTTTCTACGCACTGCGTTGACAATCAGTTCACGTGATTACGTGGGAGGCGTGATGATGTCACACGAAACTCCGCCCTTCCAGCTCAACTCCATTACAGTTAATGGAGAAAAATACCTTCCAGTTATGACCATTAGGCGTAGAATTTCGAAATGAAACCTGCCCAACTTTTGTAAGTAAGCTGTAAGGAATGAGCCTGCCAAATTTCAGCCTTCTACCTACACGGGAAGTTGGAGAATGAGTGAGTGAGTGAGTGAGTGAGTGAGTGAGGGCTTTGCTTTTTATTAGTATAGATATGAAGAATGCAGCTACCAGAATCTTAAGAAAGAAAAGCCGAGCACATCACACCAGTCTGAGCGTCACTACACTGGTTACCTGTGCCATTAAGAACCGACTTTAAAATCCTGCTGATGGCTTACAAAGCCTTAGATGATCTCGCTCTGTCCAATATCTCTGAATGCCCTCACCGTCCACTCCAAATCGTAACCTTAGATCTTCAAATGAGGGTCTGCTGAGAATTCCAAGAAGCGGTGAGGCAGACGGCCTTCTACTGTGATGCACCTCAAATCTGGACTACGAGTTTACCGACAGAAACTCGACAGGCACTTTAAGAAACTGCTAACAGCCCGTTATTATAACACGGCTTACTCAGAGCTTCATTTTAGAGTAACCCCAATATTCTGTGTATGCACTGAATTATCACTGTCATCATGGCTCCGCACTCACCCCGACTTCCTCTGCTGTTCTTTACGGTTTTCTGTGGTGTTGAACTGTGGCACCACTACCTGTTGAGGGCACCACACAGTCCATTGATGGATTGAAGGCCCGAGGTCCACAAGACCACCATCATCTAACTCTTCCACGTGAAGCCTGCAGATTTTGTTTTGTTTTTTTTCCTCCAGCCCTCTGGAGGTCCTTATTTTATTCTTTGTTACTTAGAAAAAAAAATAAAAACAAGCTTGGGCAATGCTTTCTTCATCTTGTAAAGCACTTGAGCTCCATCATTTTATGAAAATGTGCTCTAGAAGTTAATATTGTTGTTGTTGATGCATTTCAAAAGTAAACAGCCAAGGGTTCAATGGCAAGTGCAAAGAGCAGTGGTGACAGGGGGCATTCCTCATCGAGTGCCACGTTCTAGTTTGAAGTAGTCTAAAATGATGTTGTTAATGCGGACAGAGGCTTCTGGACTGGTACAGAGTAGTCTGATCCACACACAAACGTGTGCAATGTGGTGGAGACGTAGTTCCATTGTACCAAGTCGAATGCTTTTACTGCATCCAAAGATATTAAGATCGCTGGGGTGTTAGATTTAAAGGGTGAATATATTACATTAAAGAAATCTCAAAAATTACAAGCCAAGTGTCTGCCTTTAATAAATCCGGTATGGCCTTGTGATATTACAGAAGGAAGCACTTTCACAGTCCCTCTGGCTACACCTCCGGAGGGCATCTTAACGTCATTATTCAGGAGCGAGATTGGTCTGTATGGTGAACATTGCAGTACGTCCTCATTTTGCTTAGAAAAGATGAAAATCAATGCTTGGTGAAAAGTTTGAGGTAGAATTGTGTTGTGTCTTGCTTCGACAAACACTGCTTAATAATAATAATAATAATAATAATAATAATAATAATAATAATGGAGCTCGCTTATTTGAATTTGTTTTTTCATAAATTCCACTGGGTAGCCATCAGGACCAGTTGCTTTCCCACTCTGAAGTGAGGTTAGAGTATCTAGCAATTCTGAGAGTGTCAGAGCTTCATCCAGGTCCACTGTACTAAGAGTATCTGGCTGTGGAATCTGTAAATGGATCAAAAATGCATTCGATTGTGTCGTATCTTCTTTAAACGGAGTAGAATCTAAGGACTTTGAGTACTCTCTAAATGTGTGCCTATATTTATTTATGGTCAATGATTTCATCTCCGTCTGTGTTGGTAATTACTGTTATTGCATTGGGGACTTCCTGCTTGTGGATTTGTTGAGCTAAAATCTCATTGGCCTTCTCTCCGTGTCCATAACGACGATGTCACGATTTGAAGATGTGCATAGATATTTATCAAAATCAGTTTACTATTAAACAAACTGCCCATCACCACAACATATCGTCCTTCAGGATCAGATATTACATCCGATACTACCAATGGAGATTTGACAGAAATTTTTTTTTCTCTATAATTCATGATTAAGACCTTTGACATTCCAGCTCACAAAGTTCACTGTTTGGTCGTAGAGACATTGTCTCTGAATGTCTTTTGTAGTCTTAAGTTAAGGTAGTACACGATTACATACAGCTATGTTCGCTTTGACGTAGATACCATATTACTGCCAGGTGTTACGGCTATGGAGCCTACGGTTACGTTGGGAGTTACAGTTATTGGGGTAGAAAGGACAAATAACACTGCTCTCTTCCAAGCCCACCCTATCCATTGCTCTCTTCCAAGCCCACCCCTATCCATTGCTCTCTTCCAAGCCCACCCTACTTATTGCTCTCTTCCAAGCCCACCCTACTCATTGCTCTCTTCCAAGCCCACCCTACTCATTGCTCTCTTCCAAGCCCACCCTACTCATTGCTCTCTTCCAAGCCCACCCTACTCATTGCTCTCTTCCAAGCCCACCCAAGCGCGCCTAGACCACGCCAAGAGACAGAACATGTCCAGAACTAAACAAAGCCCCCAGTAGTGGTGTACTGTAGAAAAGGTCCAAACTGAGCTCTCTTATGACAATGCAGTCCAAATACAATAAACCTTGGGAATGATGTGAATCCGTTCCCATGGAGAATGAGATAACATATGATAGGACATTCCCAATATAATAAATCAAGGATATGAAAGGAAAAAAAACGGACTATTCCACCAAGCCGTTGGCTTTTCTAATTGTTTTTTTAAAGTTAGTAGCGATCACAAAAAGTGTGATATTAAGACGCACGATTGGTTGACGCACCTTGACCTTTTGGGCACCTTGTTCAGTACCTGCTGCTGGCGTTGATCGCTGGATTGTTCCATATTGTGCCCTAAGTGATCGGTTCATATTGATTAGCACCTTTAAAGGCGCTATATTAAAAAAACAGGCATTCATTGGTGGAGTGAGCTTCATGCCTTATTGACCTCATCCTCTTACCCTAACTGCCCAAACTGCAATCACCTTTCAGCAGTGGGTTTTCTTCCCATGGGGGTCGTCCCGCGAGGTCCCTGCCGATTATGATGGAGTCTTAGGGCTGAGCCCCAGGTGGGCACCACGCAGCGCTACTGGGTGGGACTCTGCAAGGGGAAACTTAACAGGCAGTCGAGATGAAGAATAAAAATGGGCTTGGGGTACCCAAAAGGGAACCTGGGCCTCGCCCTATGGAAATGAATGAAGGGAGGCTGACCCCGTGTCTGAGCACAAGTGTAAACTGCCAGGGAAGGTGGTCTGCCCGCCTGCAGCATTGACATAGTGCCCGGGAGTGGGAGGTGTCATGTCAGCTCAGTGGCCTTCTAATCAGCAGCCGGTTTTCTTCCTGGTGAGTTGACTATTTCACTGACAAAGAGGTCCTTTAATTGCACATAGTCACACACACACACACACACACAGTCGTATCATGGACACTAGAACATGATGTAAGGCGTAAGACCTCCCAAAACATCTACACGGCCTGTCTGGAAATGGCCTCACACCAGGCAACCAGCCCCCACCTACCACAGGCAGGCTGCGGCCTACACAGGCCCAAAAACAGGGCGCTCAAAACGCACAGAAATGCTTTACGAGAGAGAGGATCCATAAAAACTCGAACCAGGCCAGGCAGGTCCTGCATAGAATCTTTATAAATCAAGAATGTATTTAAATGAAAGTTAAAAAAAATGATAAAAAGCAGTCAAAGCAAAAGAAGATTTACTTGAAACCCGGCGTGAAGTCGCAATCCGCAATCCAGAAACATCAAGAAAGCAGAAGAATCAAGAGAGTGACAACCCGAGAGCAGCCGTCACATGCAGCAGAATGTGAAGGTGGGCCGGGGGTCCCTCCACCATGACATCATAATGGCCCCGCCTCTTGGGGGCTCCACCTACAGGACACAAGGCCCAGGACAGAAAGCCCAAACAATGAGCACTTTCTCTGCTCGGCTCAGTCCTGCAGATTTCCTGACAGACATAAAGCAGCGATTCTGGCCACCTTCAAAGGCCCGCTTGCTTGAATGAGCGCATTCAGGCAGTTCTTTTGGCAAAGCCGCCACAGCGGGCGCTTGTTTTGATGAACGATTTAAGGGGCAAATGAGCGAAAATATCGTTTGGCTTGGCAATGACACACTGGTCAATATTTAGCTTGCCTTTTTAGGCCTCCAGGTTGTGGAAAAAACAGAAGCCAGGACGGCTCAGGATGGGCCGACGAGTGGGCCGCGGTCGGCTGGACCGCCTCTTTTGATTGAGTTTGAGGCAGGCAGGGTGGTGCAGTGGTTAAGGCTTTGGACTTCAAACCCTAAGGTCGCGAGTTCAGAACCCGCTACTGACACCACTGTGTGACCCTGAGCCAGTCACTTGACCTGCCTGGACCCCACATGGAAAACCACAAGAAATGGGACCGACTGTATCATAAAAGCCACACTGGATTAAGGCCTCAGTTAAATGAGTAGACGTACAGTAAACAGGTCATGGCCGCTTGGCATGTGCTGGCAGTGCTTTCAAGATTTTGGGCACTGGACTAAATAAAAGGTCAGCTTGTGGTACATCTGTCATCTGTGGGTCTCACTTCACCAGCTCCACCCACCTGCCAGTTGGACTTTCTTCCTACCTCTGGGCTTTGCAGACAAGCACCTTCTACCCGTCACACTTTAGCCATTCATGGACGCCATACGAGACGAGACCACCTAGGCACGGTTTCAGCCCACTGTTGATCACGGGGTCCACCAAGCTACGGCCAAAGGCATGTCCTGTCCGTGAAGGGGTTTCTGACCAGGCACGCCAAGCGCCTCGCTATTCAGCATACGTCTTCTTAAAAGCTGCACTCACAAAGCCCCCGTGGGAGGAGACCTACCTGCTCCGCTACCCTTTGCCATCCCATAACAATGGCTCCTTTGTTGCCTGTAACCTGCTCGGCTTTGTTTTCACTCGAGTGAGAACACAACACCGGTGGAGCGTCCCTAATCTCCTTTGTGCGGGCCGTCCAGATCTTTCACAGTGCACTTTGCATTCACTTGGCTTACAGTGCCAATGGGGGGTTTGAAAGGGGGGGCAAAGGCTTTTCACGTACACACCTGAGAGCTCAGAATGGTGTGCCAGATAGTGAGGTGTAACTGGCATGAAAGAGCTGACGAAAAGCGAAATAAAGAAGGTCAACCAAGCGGAAATCCCTCACCTGGCGAGCCGTCCACTTCATTCTGGGTTGGGGGAGCAGCGAAGAAAAAGAACGTCGTATGGTCGGCGTTACTTTTAAAACTAGCTGTGCTACCCGTCTAAGGTGGGCTCAAACCTAAGCAATCAATGTCTGTAGGGCACGGCATTGCATTTGTCACTCCAACAGATGGCACACATCACAAACATTTGTAATAATAAAACTCATTACCACAAAGGTCACAAACACTACTCATACATCTCTGTTATGTCCCATTAAGTATGAGATTCAAAAAAGCAGGGCTCCGGTGTTTGTGAAGCGCCATCTGTTGGAATGACAAAGGCAATGCATTACTACAAATGTTTGATGTGCCATCTGTTGGAATGGCAGAGACTTAGCCACGGGATGGGCACACACAGACATTTTACTAAGGTGGATTACTGATAGGAGTGTGTGTGTCTGTGTGAAAGAGAGAAAGTCCAATGCCAAAGACCACAGCAAGGCATACAATGAAGACACAAGGAACAAAGGAAAGCAGGGGATTTGGAGGCATAAATGAAAGACAGGCTCGTCTGTCCAGAATCAGATGCTTGCTGTGCCACAAAAGAATGGAAAATGATGGGCCGAGACCACAGCCTTATTAATCATACCAGGAGGACTGACTTCAACAAGGGCTTTATGAGAAAGGACGAGGTCAGAAAACCGGAGCTCCACGGGAGAAATGACAACACCAGTCACGCTAACCCAAAAAACCAACGGCGAAGTGCAGGGCCAAAGTCAATCCAAAACAAATTCTTAAAATGAAGCACGTGGAGTTTAAAGACTGAATTGAAGCTCAGACAAAAGACAGACAGCACTGGCTTATGCCAGTTATGTCACAGTCTTGCAAACCCGGTGCATCATGGGAAAGATTCGCGTGACAACAGACGACGTGCTAACCTTGACATAGCAGTGCATGGAAGAAAAACAATAAGACGTTGAGAAAAATTGGGTGGGTTGGGGGGAACGATGGTAAACATCCAAACACAGAATCTGAACACAAAGACGATACCAGAAAACAAATCCTTGCGTCAAAAAGCCTTCAGATGTACGCATACGTTATTTATTAAAACACCAGGAAGACATCAACACGGCCAGCAGTGCGGTCAGGTGACACTGCAACTGGCTGTGAAAACACAGCAAGCCCGAGACACTTTGGTAGTTTGGAACTAAAAACCTCTTCTAATCCGGCATCCTAAAGGCAACAAGACTCTTGTGGGCACATAAAAGGTGCCCGAGGATTACTGGCAGTGCAAAAATGAAACCAGAAGATGATGAAAGTGGGAATAAGAAAAAGGGTGAGAATACCAAGAAACGAGACAAAGCTGAAAGTCCAACGCAGGCGACACCAAATCCCTCTGCCTGGGCCTACGTGTTCAACACGAAGGGTTTGATGCCATCTGAGGCAGTGTGACAGCACCGCCATAGTTAAGACGGTCACTTCCTGTGACGTCAACTACAGTCAGGTGATCAACTGACCAGGCACCTCGTACACGAACAAAAGCACGACGGTGACCACAATAAACAAAAATGGATTCTTCCCTCGTCAAAACCCTAAAAGAGACAAAAGCGCAGTGACAAATCAGACTAACATGGCAGAGACCAGCTACTGCCACCATGAGCGGTGACGCGCTCAGCTACTGCCACCATGAGCGGTGACACGCTCTCTGAGACCCCAGCCGCACATGGCCATTACTGTGCGTGACGTGTACGCTTGTTATTACTGTGATTTTGTGGTTTTTAGCATTGTCACCATTGTTGTTGCTATTTTTGGTCAAGCGCTTGAGGGACCCACGAAAGGGAACCACAGGAGAAGTTTCTGGAGTCTCCCAGATTTGTCTGCTGCCACTGACCTGGATGAAGATCAGCAACCAACACCTCCGCTTGCCTTTAACACGAATGGCAGGAGTCACACGGGTCATCAGTTGGGCACAAGCAGAAGACGAGGCATCAGAGAAAAGACCATGGCAGACCATGAGGGCAAAGGGAAGCGGAGCGGGAGATGAACACCATCAGGAGGACTGAAATAATCTCATCACCCAAACCAAAATAAGCCTGGCCAGGGAGTCTCTCAGCCACACACCAGCGCCTGTCAATGTTGGCACAGGTAGCTTTTTAAAATGTTTGGAGTTCCTCGTTCTTCCTACTGGAGTGTTGACTTTTCCAAGCGGGTGTTTTTGTGTTTTTTTTTAATTTCCGACATCATTTTTTGGTTTTGTTTTCTGCCTGGCTCTCCAGTTCATAAGCAGGCCTGGCCTCCAAACTCACATGAGGCCCAATGGACAAAAACAAGCCTTAGGCCCAAACCTGAGTAGCAGGCTTTCATCCTGCACAGGCACAGCACAAGACAGAAGGAGTGATTAACAGAACAGGAAACACCAAAAAATAAAACCGCACAAGCAGGCAGAGCCCACAATCCAAAAACAAGACAGAAAAGTTAGAAAGCAGAACTGCCACCAAAATCCCAGGAGAGCAAAAGAAAAGAAGAAGATTCACCCTGGAGCCTCAAACTGCCATCTTGCACGTCCTGGAGAGTTGAGTGAAACACTGAAAACCACATTTTTTTTAAACAGTATGGTGCCAGCATTTCAGTGTTTTTCACGCCAGCAGAACATGTTAGGTGGCTTCTGTGTGGCACTCTTGATGGCATTTTAATGAGAAAGGACCAGAAGAAAATGACACAGTCCTGTTTGTGCCAATTTAAATTAACAGAAAAGATCTCAGGCCAAAGCCGAAAGATCAAGTCATAAAAAAAGCAAGAATGGAGTCTTTGGCCAGAAAGGTTTGGGGGCAACATGCCCTGATCACGTGCCACTGCACCCACCACGCCACCAACAAAGACAGTCAAGATTCAGACACCCAGATACCTGCTTTGTCTCCATGAAGCAATGGCCGCTGCGGCCTTTCAGTGGTCACAATGATGACAACCCGAGACAGAATGACGGCACCCAATATGGCATCACTACAAGATGGGAACACAGTCAAAACACGCCGATGACAGTTCAGTTCTGCATAAACAGAAACAACACACGACGACTGTTACGCGTCAGACTGGATTCTTGTGTGTTTGATGCTGTCCTCCATCTTGTCACTTACCCTCGTTGACTTCAGGGAGCAGCAGAAGGGAGTCGCTGTGACTGGCAGGTTGACGGGGGACGCCACACTGCTGCGGAGGAGAGTGCCACGTGAGACTAAGATGGCAGTTGGCATATAATGAGGACAGCGATGAATAATCAGCAACATTACTACGGGACTGAACACATTAGGAATATGAAAGACACATCTAACGTCACAACCAACCAATCAATCAATCAATCATCCGGCCCCACCCACATCTGGCCCCGCCCCATCCCGAGTCCTGCTTCAGTCCACACAACTGTAAGCGTTTTATTCTTCTGCTGCTGAAAGAGTAAAAGACACAAATAAAATACATCAACAAACACGGTGAAGTGGCCGCTGCCAGGGTCAACAGATTGGCACAGAAGGCCACAAATTCACCAAAGGGAGATTCTGAGATGTTTGCAGTGCACTCTGATAGACAGAGCTGTGGCGTGGGTGGTGCGAACCGAGCAGCCGCACCACCGGGTACAGATCTTCAAAGGGCGCCGATCGACGACGTCGTTGTTTTGGGTTAAAAAGAAGAAAAAACAAATTAATAAAAACATGAACATCACTGAAAACTAGTAAACCTTTTATTGAGGTTTCCCTTTACGGTTTAGGATTCTGTGAACAACTTAAACAGTGAAACGGGTTTCTGTTGTCGTTTACAAGCACAGCCGAATTATTGGAAATAAAAGTGCAGCTCAACGTAAAACAACAACGAGAATGACGCACTGCTTGGAACGAATATGGAAACGCACAACTGAGCGGCGGGTTTGCATTTTGATAGATTTTGTTCAATTTTTTGAAAATACGGCCTCTTTTTTTTTTTAATGTTAACTAGGGGGCTCTGCCCCCTGCTCACTTTGCTTGCCAACCCCCAGGCGGGCACTACACACTAGTCACTTCACAGCTCTGCCACTCTCATATGGGGATGCGGATGTACAATTTAAACAGATTCTTATTTTCGTGGGAATTGTAACATATGCATGACAGAGCAAACTATTTTACGTTACGGCGCGTGATTAACCAGAGTAGAAAATAGTAAAACGCCGAGGACTCCGACAGCATCTCTGCAATTTATAAAACCAGTTTACAGTCCCTCCCTTTCAAAGATCCGTCAGGACAATGGGAAAAGGATCAGCATCTCAGAAAAGGAGCAATGCAGGGAACTCACTCGAGCTCCACATGCGCAAAGCATACAATTATTCAACTCAAAATGAAACATCGAGCACATCTGCCTCGCCTAAAACTGTTCAAAATGTGTCCAGGGCGAGATCCAGCCTGCGAACGCTGCAATCAAGTCCCAGCCTCACTGGGTCACATGTTTTGGGCCACGTGCACCAAATTAGCAACATCCATCACGCTATATCCTAACTACAGGGTCACGGGGGGGTCTGCTGGAGCCAATCCTGGGCAGGGAGCCAGTCCACCGCAGGGCACACGCACACACCCATGCACACCCACACACACTAGGGACAATTTAGGATCAGCAAGTCACCTGACCTGCATGTCTTTGGACTGTGGGAGGAAACCCACGCAGACACGGGGAGAACATGCAAACTCCACACAGGGAGGGAGGACCCAGGGTTAGGGTTAGGGTCTCCTAACTGCGAGGCAGCAGCGCTACCCACTGTGCCACCGTGCCGCTCCAATTAACATCATTCTGGACCAACATTTTCAAGTGCCTTTCAGACAGGCTTGGTGTCCCAATTAAAGGCTGTGTGTGGTGGGCTCACCGAGGGGCTTCAAGAGGAGAAGGACAAACAAACTGTAATGGCCTTCACTACACTACTCTCCTCTTTTAAGTTAGCGGGTGAATGATATTTTATATTATTTGAAATTGGAAAAAAAATCAAATTCTCACGGAAAGGGTTTTTGCAGAACTTTTTCCAAATCTGGCAGGATCTCATCAAACACATTTTAGGATAAGCTTTTAAAGCAGCGAGGGAGCAGAGTCTCTCCCGTTTCTTTTTTCTTCTCCATTTATCTGTACGCGCCTAATAAGCTCATTAATTTATTCATTTTTTTACTATTTTTAAGTTTTACTCCGTTGGCCCTGCTCTCCTTCTCAGGGCTGGGGGTTGATTGGTTTTCAGTCCTTTTTTTTTTTTTTGTAAAAATTGATCTATTTGTATGGAATGATTACAATAAAATCAATAAAATTTAAACAGAAAATAGTAAAGCGTAATAAATTGAAATTAAATTATGTTTCATGTTGCGTTCAAGGTATTCGTTGAGTTATTCGTTTTCATTCTGTTTGGCTTTGAAATTAACACACAAATACTTTTTAAACTTACGCTTGTACTATTTTTTGAATGAACTTTTTGTCAAAATCGCATTGAATTTTGATTCCGTGTTTAGACTTTCTTTGTGACGTACAACTGCCTGTGAGTGAATATCATTTCTTTCTCTCTAATAAATAAAAAGACTTTTTTGAATGTTTGTGAATTGTCTTTGTAAAAGCTATTGTCACGTAACCTGTAAACGTTTTAATACGAAAGGCATATTGAGATCTCCTTTGGTGTCTCATGGACTCCGTCACCCTTCTTGTCGCTTTGTTAACATGTCAGAATTGTTTGCCCAATTTTCAATACAACTCCTCTCGTCCCACTGCAAAGCCCATCACTCAGACATCAATTACGCAATTACATTACGATACACCCTTTCCACAGTAATTCGGCCGGTGGGAGACCAGACGGTGTTAACGGCTGTAGATATTCTTCGTGATACTGTGAGTTGATGTTTTCATCTTCCTCACCATCACCACCGACTGTGTCAGCAGAGTCTATCGATACGCATTTCACCAATTTGGCCTGTAACTGATCGACAATTTTCACATTAATTCGTTTGACTTCATCGTTTCTCACCTGTGTACTCATTTTTTCTGTTGCTAACCATTCGTGATGAAATTCGTGATTTGGACAGAATACGTCTTCTTTAATTGGGAACGTAAAGTGAGGAAAACGTAAACATTAAGAGCTGAGAGAACAGGGAGCAGGGTCTGACAAGAGCATTCACACCAATGAGAGGAGAGAGCACCGCAGGAGGGCGTGGCTGAATATGATGGAGAGGAGGGTGGGACTTGAAGGAATCTCATGGCTATCGTCTCATCGCGTCTCAGGATTCTCTTTTATAATAGAGAGATAAACTATTTTGCTTTGCGCCGCGTCCCCCACCACACCACAACACGTAGAACTAACCCCGTGTATTTATTGACGGGTTTCGATGAAACTTGATATCCGAGTTCCAAATACGGCCCTTGGAAGCTGATTAGATTTTCATTAAGCCTGACAGGGTGTTACACAAGGCCAAGTTCTGTTCAGTCCTGAATCTTTATTTTTTTATAGAGTTTATCAAAAGTATTATAATTGTTTTATGTAAATAAATACAATTACAAAATAATATTTTTTTGCGAATACAATAAATTTGTTTTATCCATTTTGATTGAAGGAGGGCACTTATTTTCCCCATTTGACACCAGGCGTCGTTTTGCCAGGCTACAGCTCCGCTAATACAGACACCTTAACCAAAACTTTCCTGACAAATGTCCCGGATGAGGGAGTGTGTCGAATTTTAAAAGAATCTCTTAAGAGAAGAACGCTTTCATGTAGACAGACATGGCTACCACAGTAGGTGCCGTTTCAGTTAAAAATGGAGGAGCTTCAATAATCTCGTCATGTACCCGCGTTCCCCTTGTTGAAGTTCAGCTCTGACCTACCAGAGAATCAAACTTGGGGACAACCAAGCCTGAGTAGAGACAGATGTGGGCACAGCTCGAGGGCTAGGACCATCTAAGGAAGGTACCTTGCAATTCACGGGTTTACAATTTGTGGATCCACCAGTTTGTGGATTTGTCATCAAGAATTACATGGAAACTGCTTTGTGAGTTTAGTGACCTACTGAGGAAAAGTAGCAGCGCCACTTAAATGGACTACAAGTCCCAGTAGTCCTGGGAGTTGACGTGAGGGTAGCTGTGTAAAACAAGACGAGGGCGCTAGTTTTAACAATAAGCCAGAAGATTGTTGGTGTCTTTTTGTTTCAATGCTTCACCCCCATCAGATTAGAGTTTTCTCTCGATTTATCTTTTTGTCCAGTGTCCACTTGTAGGGGTGATTTTACAGAATTTAAAAACTCCGGCCAGGTTCTACAAGTCTTCACTTACACCGCCATGACAGTAGGACAAAACTTTACCTGACTTTCAGGAGGCCATTGGTGTGCGATTCCATTTCATAACTAAACCAGCATCACCTGTGAAACTGGGCCATGTTGTCAGTGTGTACCGTTTTGTGCCTTTCTTTCATAACGGTTGCCTTAATCATTTTTGTCACTTACTACGCTAAACAGAGCCAAACCACTTCATTGCTTAACGCCGCTCATCTTTGTCTCCACAGCCAGCCTTACACACGTGATTTGCTTGCGCAGTGATCCTTCTTACATCTTATTTAAATTTACAAGATACAGCAGTCAGGGGCCCACAACGTATTCGCAGGTGACGACTGCATTTATTGCTTTGTCCAGTTCACTAATAATGACATTCTGGATTGATTCACATACGCTAGTTATAACGTTGTCAATGTCTTCATCACCGTCCCAGAGTGCAATGGGAGCTCTCGTCCCGCGCTCGTGTCTGCGGCTGCGCGGCGCCCCTCAGTCACCACAACTCCGGCCTCGCGGGGAAGCGGGTTCGTGACGTCACGTGACGTTCATGAGCCACCAGCAAGCCTGGCGCTCGGAGACTAAAAATATTTAATAAATAAACGATGTACACTACGGCACTGCAAAAAAACACTCAATAAGCCAACGACAAAGTATGGAAAACCAAATGAACATTTAGATAATTATCATTTAAACCTACACACAAACAGTCCACATTACTGCTTTAAGTTTGACAACTGACAGGCAAAAAACCTCCAAATGAACGTTCTGGGGGGAAAAAAAAACCCGATAAACGTGCCCTACCCGATAACGTGGGTGTCCGGCGTAGATCTGAGGTGGAAGAAGCGCCCCATTCGACGACGACGACGACGACTTGAAACTGACAATCCCAACGAACGCTTCAGAAATTCCGTTCGTACGCAGATGATGTGAAGTCCGAGGTGGCGACGCTGCCGCTTTGACAAACAAACACAAACCCGGACTTCTCCGTTTGATTATTGCGCTTTTGCAGGTGTCCTCCCAGCAACCCATGCGCAATCAGGTGATCCCACGGCCTGATGGGAGATGGAGTCCATGCAGCGCTGCTACAGCCTGGTAGGTTTATGGAGTCAGTGTGTTGATGGTCATCAGGATGCCAACTGTATTCTGACATTTAGTGCGTCGGGGAGGTTTGTCAGGCTACTGGCCTTTCCTGGATTTAAGATGGTTTCCTTGTTTCAGGCTGTTTCTCTTGACTGCCAGCTCCATTTCAAGTGGTTTCCTACTATTTGATGTTTCTTCTGCCTGCAGGATATTTGGTTCAGTTTTTGATTTATGATGATTATGGTTTTGATAATCTTTTTTTCGTTAATCTTTTTCTGCATGTCGACTGTCCCCTGAATTCTGTTGTTCTGTACATTTGTCTCCTAGCTCAACTGTTTGTCCTTCTTTGTTTTGGCTGATATTAATGTTATTTTACAAAATTGACACTGGCACTGCCAGCTGGTATTCTTGTCTTCCTGGACTTTGGCGGCCCGTTTGTTTTTTTTTTTATGACTTGTCTCATTTAAAAAACTGGAAAACCCGTGGCCTGCTGTGTCCACCTGACAGAACGAGGCTCACCAGGTGAGGTAATGTGACCGATGTGTTCTGAAGTGGCACACTCTTGAATTGATTTGTTCTTGCCACCATTTTATTTTCAGAGTTGGTTTTCTGTGGGTTTTAAAAGACGAAGAGTCAGAACCTAATTGGTTTGAAGCAGGATTATGTTTTATTTCTGCGATGTTGTGTATATGTGGTGTCACCGTTTTGTCGTTGCTATGGAGAGTGGGCACAGGTGTCACACATGGCCCTGTAAAGGTCAGTGCTGTGGAGATGGCCGCGTCCAAGATGCTGGATTCACCGTGAACACAATGTCTGTTGTTCTTCTTTTTGCTTTCGTAGTTTCCTGACTTTTTGCCGAGCTCTCGTTGACCCCATTTTGGCTTTGACATTTAATCTCCTTAACTCTCAAAGTGTTATAAAACTAAAGAGTATGAAGTCCCAAAAAATACCAAACATGCTTACTGGATATCATCAAACCAGCCCAGATAGGCACAGAGAGCACCAAAACCAACCTAACAGCAAACAAAGACCTAAAGTACAAGTCAAAGAATGGCTGAGAAAAAAAAAAAAACAGAGCTAAAGGTATAACAAAGCCAGGAATTAGAAAAGCACAAGAATATCACAAATCCAACGCTGGCACATTCAATGAACCGCAAGGGACTGTGGGCTTTCCTCAGCCTTTACAGGGTTAATTCCCACAGAACACATGGTGGGTGGAAGAAGATACTTTGACATAAAGAAATGAAATGAACATCAACATTTGACATTAGGGGCCTTTGAAGCCCATCCTGGGCACTCCCCTCCTGATCCTCCCCTCCTTGCCCCTGTGGGTGCCACTCTTCTGTTTAATGCCAATACAATATGGCGGTGTTAGCAGTCAGCCATGTTGCCGTTAGACCAAAAGGTGGCGCACCCACTTGCCTGATCCGGGGTGTTCACATTTACAAATCCCATCTGAGGGTGTGAATCCCCTGCTGGTCTCTCAAGCCCCCTCTGTTTTCCAAGTCACCGTGACCCGCTTTTCCAATCAGAGCCCCTACTTTCCTTGGGGTCCCAGCCAGTTGTAGCTGCCAGGCTCAGAAAACTCAAACAAAGGCCTGAGTTTCAAAAGGAGGCTCTCTGGTCCCAGTTAGGTGGTCAAGACTTCAGTGAGTTAGGGGGTCTTTGACGTCACTTTGCCAAGAAAGATTTGAATGGAACATGGAGAAGAGAGCAGAGCAGCTTTAGGAGTGGTGCCCAATGCCTGGCTCACAATGCCCCCCTCCTAAGCCCCACTGCCTGCCACCCTTCCTGGCCCTTGACCTCTCGTGTTGAGTTCATGTAAAGTGTATCAAGAAGCTAATTGTCAGCTGTTGGCACTTGAGGTGGTGGCACTGAGAACGGGGCACAAGAGAGAAGAAGGGTACAAGGTAAAGAAACGTCAAAGAAAGAAGACCCCGTTCATGTTCTTTTTCTCACTTGTCGGTGGCTGTGCCAGGGATGCTAGTCTCATCTTTGTGACAAGAGTGACAGGGGCACCCCTCTGTAACTTCATGACTGGTGGGCCTTCAGTGGGGATTCCAGAAAACTGAAACCTGCAATTACTGAGTTTATAGTCACAAAGACCCAAAACAAGTCATCAAAAGCTACTGGGGGGCTAATGGCAGCGTCTAAAAGAGAGGCAAAAAAAAAAATCACAAGGAAATCTACAAGGGGCGGCCGTCTGTGCGCCCCCCCGGCGATGATGAGGGGGAATTCTGTTCTTTTATGATACTTGACACTCACTTATGTTTTATTGTAGTTTAATAACGGGCGGCCTGCTGCCAGGGACCTGGGTTCGATTCTCGGCCCTGTCTGGGTGGTTTCCTTCCTCCTTCGCGGACTGGGGGTCCACAACAGTGTTCTGTGACCCTGAAATGGCATAGGTGGGCGCAGGAAGTGAATGGGTGAGCGGTAAACTAAACACAAGTGTTGGGATGCCACCCAAACACCAGAGTGATTTTAGAATTGCCAGCCAATCTAAGAGCAGGCATCTGGGCTGTCAGGTACGGGGTCCGCTCGTCATGGGCTTCCATTCACATCCTGTTTGCCTGCCGTCTCCTCCAATTCCAGTCGTCTGCTTTGAGCCATCTGCCCTGATGTTGACCCGACTGCCAACTCTGCCCATCAGCTCTTATTGACTTTCAAATTTGTTCTTCCTTGTCCTTTCATCTTGTTACATTGGAGTAAGGAAGATGAAGAATCGTGTGTGAAAGGCGCTATATAAAATGAAGCTCTTGGAGGACCCAAACTCCTGTTTGCTTTGTAAAGCACCTTGTAGTGGTGTGTCCTGTGAAGGGCGCTCTATGGGATTAGGACTGATGAACACGGAAACCCCCCAGAGATGGCACCTCAGCTGAACTCTCCATGCTGGCACACAGTGGTGTCCCCTGCCACACTAGCAAGCTGCCCTGAAAAGGACTCAAACTGCACTAAAGTATAATTTGTAAAATTTAAAGTTCCTATCACTTATTATTAAAAATGCAAAACATCATACAAGGACTTTCAAAGAAATAAAAGCAGCAGAAAACACAAAGGCGTATTTTAATAAATTTCAACACAAGGTGTGACGCTCTAAGAATGTTATCAGGGTGCCACGTTACGGCTGACTCTCTCCCACCTGCCTCAGGTGTTTCTCTCCCTGAAGTGCCAATACACTGCAGGACCAGAGGAGAGGAAAAGTGGAATCAGGGAGCTTAAGACAGATTTGTGGGCACGACTGGCACCATAGCTGGCATACATGGCACCAATAAAGTGCGGACCACTGGCACATTGCATGATTTTAAAGACTTTGGCCCCATTATCCATTTGTCATGGTTTTCTGCTGTATACATGGGTGGCACCTTAGCTCGCATGCATGGCACCATTAAAATGAGGGCCTCGGCACATTTCATGTTGTTTTATCTTAAAGATGTTTGCCCGGTTTGCTATTTTCCCCATTTTTCTGCTGTAGCCATGGGTGGCACCTCAGCTGGCATGCATGGCACCATTATAATGAGGACCTCAGGCTCATCACAAGATGTTGTATCCTGATGGTCTCTCTGCCCAGTTTCCTGGTGGCACAGAGGGCACTCAGCTTGTTCCTTTTTTAAACACAGAAGCCCACTTGCCGGTAGCTTGTTTTTTCTAATCCTGCCACCAATGGAATTAACCAAGCGAATAAAACGCCTCGGAAAAAAGAGAAATCCTTTAAAGACATTCAAACATAATTTATGACCTCAAGGCACGGAAAATGTAACTCGGTTCCTGTGTGCGTCTTATTTTATTTTTTATTAGACGCCATTAAGTTCCCCTCTGAAAGGCATCATGGAATTTGTCTCACCGTAAAACGAGCAAGTGAGCTGCGCTCCGAGAACAGAAGCGCTTTTGCTGCCCCAGTAAAGCGCCCTTGAAATAAACGGCTCAATAAAAGCGACTGCATGTTTAGACGCCCACCAGCCTGGGGTGCGCACACTGAGGCCTCCCACCCGGAGAGGGGTCCAGCCCTGCACCTGTTCTTACTCTCGTCTGCCACTCACACTGGCACCGCTAAGGCTGCTGCCAGAGATTTGGGTTCAACTCCTTCCAGGGTCACGCTCTCTGATGTTATATAGTGCCTTTCCAACATGATTACAGCCCTGGGATGACTGAACTGTGGCCTCCCATCCGGGGTGGGGTTCTTACCCCAATGCTTCGGCCCCATTAGGACTCTCATTCATTTGTTTCATTGGCACTGAGATGGCTCAGTGGTTGGCACGCCCGCCTGGGGGATCTGCCTGGGTCACTGTCCCTATACAGTTGGCTTTTTCCCTAGAGACTCTGTGATGTCATATAGCGCCTTTCCACATGATGAAACTGTGATCTCCCATCCAGGGTGGGTTCCTGCCCTGTACCCTTTGTGACTCTTACATCATTTGTTTGGTTGGCACAGTGGTTTGTGATGCCGTGTCGCGGCCGGTATGCAATCTGTCACTTCCCCCTGATGTTTTATGATGCTATATAGCGCCTTTCCACAGGCACTTTAAAGATGCATTTCCTTGTGGAGGCTCTCACTCCAAATGCTCTCCAGTTCTTGTCAGATTTACATTTGTCAGCCCAGTCAGTCTACAAAAAGTCACATTGGACCCAGAGATGTGACCCTGAGAATCGCTGAGGTGGACAAGCCCCTTAAAAGTAAAACAAAGGTCAGGGGGATGCTGCTTGAGTTTCCGTATCAAACTTCCATCGTCACAGCGTCCATCAGCACCTTTGGCTGACCTTTGCAAACCCGAGTCATTATTTTGGTTGAGGGTCTCCTCTGACTGTCCAAGGTCCATTGGCACCACCCTGGCAGCCATTTTTCAGCGGCAGACTCAAGGAGTATCGGGTCACAGAACGTCCTCGGCCAGACTCGTACTCCAAATCTCAGGCTCATCCATCTTGCCGTGCAGACTGGCGATTGAAGGCACCATTAATTACCGAAGTGCTCCATGGTTTGCACGCTGCGTTTGCCAAGGTGTCTTCAAACACGTGCAATTCCGAGGAGAAGTCGAGTGGAGTGGAGAAGCCAACAGACATCTTCAGGCCCCAATTTTCTTGGAAAGAGAAACAAGTCCCTCACAAGAGCAAGGACCCCACATGAGGGTCCAATTGTCATGTGTCAGGTGCGTCTCTGCCACCTCATTGTGTCCTTCTAACACCGTGGTGGGTGGGCAGGCCCCCAAGCCCCGTGTGGAGAACTTTCGGCATCCATGATATCAACCCGGATGAGAGGTGGGGAACGAGGTGTCATATAGCGCCTTTCACTGAACCCACACCTCAGCATAGAGAAGGTCCACATCCAGAGTGCTCTGCCCAAGAGCTGCTTTTCAGTGGAGACCCTCTAGGTGGCTCCCTAGCAGCACTACTACCACCAGACCCAGGGACTTATGGGTGACCCCATCTCAAAAGTGGGTCTACAACTGGCTGCAAAGCTTAACAGGACCACTGGAGGAGAAAGAGAAGGAGGACATTCAGCGCTTGGGGCGACTGACCTTCACTCCTGTTCATTTACAGGACAACTTTGTGACTTCCAGATGAGGTCAAATGTCAGCTGGTGGTCTCAGGTTACTGCCACCTTCAGGACTTTCTTTTTCTTTTGATCCCTAGATGGCAAGGAGTCTCCAGAGCCCGTATGCTGCTCGGGATGTGTTTCCATGTTTTGTGCTCTGTGGTGATGGCCTTGGCGCCACTGGTTAGTTTTTCAAGGCCTCCTCAGTTTACTAGCACCACCATCTTCTATCATGAAGAACTTTGCACCTTCTAATCCCATGGCCATTGCTGCCATGGAAGCTGATATGGCACCCAGCTGGGGTTCATTGTCCAGACCAGGAGGGCAGACACACTTTTCACCAAACTATGGCCATCTTCCCTCTCCAGTTGGCACGATGGTCATGGCTCCTTCTGGAGGTCTCTAAATGGGCAAAGGGGGTGCCATAAGAAAGACTCTGAAACTCCAGGAAGGACACAAACATGCTGCCCAGAACTGAGCACCCCTTTAATTATATCATTACTTATGAAATATATCCGGTGGCAGTGGTACAGCAGTGGGTACCACTACCGCCTCGTGGCTCCAGCAGCCTGGGTTCAAAGGCAGCACCCATCATTGTCTGACTAGAGTCTTTCTATACCCAGAGACCCAAAGATGTGCAGGTTAGTTAACGAGGCTGGATATATCATGTAATGTTTTAATAATGTATAAGGTGGCCTGTAGAGGGTGCGTGTGGGCACACCTCAAGCCCAAATAATGCCAAGGAAGCAAAAAAAAAAAAGGATAATAACAGCTGAAAGGAAAAGGCGAGGAAAATGACAAAAACCTGAAAGGCCTCCCTGGACCTCCTGTGTGTGCCCACCCAGCCCCAATTGTACCCTTGAATGGCCATAGCGCAGGTGCCATCTTTCCAGAGCTCCTCCTATCAGCCCTAGGTGCACCATTGAATGGCCTGTTATCAAGTAATTTGGGGTGCCACGTCTCTGGACTCTTAACCCTTGGATGCCATCCATTACACTAGGGGTCTAGCACCCCGTTGGTGGTTTTGTTTCAACTGCAGGTGAAAGTGCCACCTGGGCACCTGACAGCCTGCCTGTAGCTGTGGTGAATATTCTGTGTATATAAGTGGCATCCCATCTAAAGTTGGCTGCAATGCTTTAGGAGAGTCAGGGTGCAAGAATTCATGGCCCTTCACATGGCTGTTTGGACTGTGAAATGTGACAGAGTTATATAGCTCCTTTGTGTCCTGCACCAGCCTATTCAGGTCCCTCAGTAATTATTGGGGCATTCTGACTCTTCCATTGCCCTTCATCGCCTTCCATGCCATAGTACCACTTTCTCCCATCTCTAAACTAACCCAGTTCCCCATCCTCGGGTTTACCTTCAGGGCAGCTCTGGAGTCATCATACTGTCAGGCCATTCACTTAGTGCTTAATGAGGGCAGCAGGTCACAGCGCCCTCTGGTGGCACCCCGATCTGCAGCCCGTATGTAAAATGCCTCTGATCTGGAAGTCTGTCCAGTATCATTATGGGGACACCCTGGTGCCATCAAGTACAGTAATTAAGGTGCCAGGCCAGGTCTTAAAGGTACACAAAGGACTCGTGCGAAACCCACCCAAAAGGCCCCTTGGGTGTTTGCCATCATTCTGGCTGGAGACCCGCCCACTTATTTCAGGTCACGCCCCCCGGCCGGGTTTGTTTAATCATCCATCTGTTTGAGGAATTGAGTAAAAGCAACTGAAGCGGTCGATCCAAGAAGAAGAAAGCAAAGAGAAGCTCGAGCCGCTCACCTGCTGGAGAAGAAATACACGCGCGTCTAAAGATGGCCCATAAATCAGGGCTTTGAAGTGAACGAGGGAAAAGAAAAGAAAAGAACCGTCGTGAGACGTTGAAGAATCTCTTTTTTTATCAGCCTCTATAAGATATCACTCACTCACTCGCCGTTCCCAAGCTGCCTTCCTGTAAAGCCTTTGAAGTAAAATTAATTGGCGGGGTCAGCGTAACCGGGGCCCGAGCCTTTGATGTGCCCCCAAAGGTATGCTGTGCGACCTGCGGTACCCGGCGAGTGGCACGCATCTGAACTCATCCATCTGTCGGTGAGCCAAATGCGAGTCAGGATGCCCGGCCAACCCGTATAGTGCCTTTTGCAGCTCTGCAACCATCAACCACTTCAGATTTTATATAGCGCCTTTCGGATTTCTGCTGTTTCACAATTCATACTCTTTGGTTTGGTTAATGAGCCACTTTTTTCATATCAGATTTACTAATTGTGCTCAGCAGTCAGTCATTTTACAGTATATAGTGCCTTTCAAAGAGACGCTCTTCTGATTTCTGCTGTTTTATACATAATCAGGCTTTTAAATGGCACCTACTTAATTAACCAACGAATCCCTTTTTGTCAGATTTACTTATTCGATACAGCAGTTGATCACTTTAGATTTTATATAGCGCCTTGCTGCACTTTCCTGTAGTTTATATTTCGAATCACCCTTAGCATTTAGTCAGGTAGCAACTGATCGACTCGCTTCCTGTGAGGCCCCCGTGTCGTACACCGGCTGTTATTCTCTTTCTACCTGATTTGCAGTTTAATCACTTTGCATATTATATAGCGCCTTTCCTGACATTGTGCAGTGCCGTTTATCTGACTATCTGAGTTGTCCACGTGCGTATTGACTGCTGGTTTTTTTTATACACCACTTTTCACGTTTCGATCTTCCTAATATCTCCTAGAGCTGCCCATCTGACTGGCAGCATTTCTACTTTATATAGCGCCTTTCCTGGCACCGCTTTTCTTTATCCAAGGCGACGTTTCTGATGTCTTCCTACGATGGTCCGATCCCATGGTGGCAGGGTGGCCACGTTCACCTGACCTTGGCTTGAACTGGACTGACGGCAGAGCTCCGCGATGAGCGCGAAGTTCACATTACCCACAAGCCTTTGCGAACGTGTTGGACTGCGCAGCATTGAATTTTTTGAATGTGCCCTCACGCGTTTCCAGGTGGTAGCTATGGCCTATACGTTATACTGTATATAGTGCCTTTCACAGTGCGCTCTCCCTGTTTCTCTGGTATTTAATTGGCCCCCACAAAGGTCTCCCTTCGTTTATTTCTTCTTGTTTTTCTCAATCGTCTCAGCTTCCCCACCATTAAGCACAGCCACAGATGTTGGCCTCTCTCGAGTCTTCTCCCTTGAACTCTTTTGCTGCTCAGCTCCGCCAGTCCGAGGTCTGCCTAATAATAGGCCTGTCCAGCCTGCCAAGAGCGATGCGAGTGTCCCTTGAAGGGCATGTGCTGGACTTTGTCCAGTAGCGTCTTGATGGCTGCTGACAATCACTGGTGGCCGGCCAACGTAAATTGCTGGGCGTATTTCTTTGCCTCGTTTCTTTTTTTCATCTTAACGGCTCAGTTCAGACTTTCTAACGGCACCTACTGTGGCGCAGCAGCACATTTCCAACGCGCGGTTCCTTCATAATCAGGGCTGTTTTCTGAAGAAACAAAACCCGGAGATCATTAGCCGTGTCCTGCTTTAATGGGAGTCTTTGATGATGGGAGAGCGCTGGAGCTGCAGTGCTGCTGGATACGAATATAAAGACATGTGGCTTCGGGTAAAATGGCGACGTGAAGGTCAAAGAAAAGACATCCGTCTGTGCATCCAGCCCACCATTTCTAAGGGGACTCTCAGGCCACTTATAAAGGAAATGCGAACCAATGAGAGAGCGGGAGGGGCGTGGCTTAGCAAGAGGAGTAGGGGTAGGCATGACCAGCAACATGAACGCAAAAGGGGGTGTGGCAGCAGAGAGGGTAAAGGGGGAGGACCAAAGGGGTGTGACAGCTCAGTGGGCATAGCAAAGGGGTGTGGCAGCATATGAGCGTGGTTTAGCCAGAGCAGGCCAAAGGGAGGTGCTGTTGCTTAGCAATGGCGTGTGAGTTGGCCTACAGGATGAACAAGTCCGAGTAAGTCATTGGTGTCACCCTAATTCAATTGGTCCTCAAGTCATCGTCTCCTTATACCATAAATGTCTTGAGTGTGTGACGTTCTACAAGCTGTAATAAACGTCATCAACTGTGGTTGACTAGAGTGTCAGCATTACAAGTGAAATGTGAAAGGAAAGGCTTTGGGCTTGCAACCCTGAGGCTGTGGCTTCAAATCCCACTACTGACACCATGTGACCCTCAGCAAGTCACGTCACCTGACTGCCACTATTCAAATGAGAAAACCCAAAATGTAACCAGTTGTGCCTCAGATGTTACGATAGTCCCAAGTATTACGATGGTGGTCAGCAATACTGGACGATCCTCAAGTCCTCAGAGGCCACAGTGAGCGAATCTTGGGGGGCATCGGGCACAAAGCACCAACCGGCACCAGCCAGTCGGCTGCCCGTCCCCACGCCCACACACACACACACAGCGCTACTGAAGTTTATCTCCATGTTACAGTGATAGAGGGGCTCGATTAGGTGGGCTTGAGAACGTCATGCTGTTGTTTAGTGTAATGGAATGATGACGAACGTAACGTAGTATTAATAGTGCGGACTTTAATATTATGAAAGCTTACGAGGTTTGATATTCTGTGTAACTCAATAAGGTAAAGAAATCAAAGATGAACATCAAAAAGGTTTGGTGCACCACAGCCCCCCCATTTAATGATGGAAGTGACGCTGAGGTTGTGGTGACAGTCACATGTCCAGGAGGAGCTGCAGAGGGATGACATCACGGGCCCTCTGATTGGTCAGCTTCTTCTTGGCTCAGTGTCACAAGTGTCACCAGACTGGGCAGTGACAGGCCCAGCCCTCAAGTCCTTCAAATCAGACCCCACGAGAGTGAGAGACTTGGGGGCACACCCACCACTGCCAGGGGTTCCTTGTCTGATTTTTATTGAAACGCGGCGGCCTGTGCCTTTGGTTCAACGTCCGACCCCCACGCAGTACAGAAGTGCATTCATAATTGATGGGATTTCACTTCATTTATCTTTAATACAAAGGACGACGACACAAACGCACAATTCCGTTTTTCCATTACTTCTGATTAATAATGGATGCAGTTGTATTAAGGGGGGATTTGAGTTACAGATCAGCTTTGAAGCACATTTGATGCAAGTGGACGAGGATTTGCTTTCGTTTTTATTCATTTCTCAATGCAGACCTCACACTGCCGCTGCGTTTATCGATGTAAGCGTCGTTTGTGCCTCACGTTGTAAATGAAGCACAAAAACGAGAGGAAGTTTTGGGGATCCATCCTGAAATCCAGTGGTCTTAAGGGACGGCTTGAGGGAGTAAACTGAATGGGTTAATGTAAGGAGTGGGGGAGGGGGTGTCAAAGGGCAGGAAGTCGTGTGAGGTCATCAAAGGGGGCCGGGAGTGAGGTCACCGGGGGGGGCGGTAGTGAGGTCATCAAAGGGGGCTGGAAGTGAGGTCAAAAGGGGGGCGGTAGTGAGGTCATCTGAGGGGCGGTAGTGAGGTCACCAGGTGGGTAGAAGTGAGCTCATCAAAGGGGGCGGTAGTGAGGTCACCGGGGGGGGTGGTAGTGAGGTCATTGGGGAGGGGGCGGTAGTGAGGTCATCAGGTGAGTGGAAGTGAGATCATTGGTAGTGAGGTCAAGTGGGCATGAGACATTTAGTTGCTTTTTTCTTCTGCATGCCTGTGGGAAGAGAGGGAGTGGCATTAGTGCCCGGCGCCAACCCCCTGATTTGAACCCTTCGACTGCCCCCCAAGCTCACACGTGCCATAAGGTTTAATCCGATTCTGGGATTGGCGAACGTCACTTTTATTGAATTTATTCCTCAAATTCAGCGCCCTTGTAGAAGTAGTTAGTTGGGTTACTAAACATCCAAGGTGTGCGATTAATAAAAGGCAGCAAGCGTTCTGTGAAGCGTGTGACGTCAGCGCCCAGGGGCACCATTCTGATTTGAGTGCCGCTGGTAATTCGGTGTCAGCGCCGCGGGTCACAGTCACGCACTCTCACGCCTGCCACTTGGCCTCGTCTGTGTTTTCTCGTCCGTCAGACGTTCAGTACGCTAACATGGAGTTTCAGATTTCAGCCGTGATCTCCTCGCGGTGCTCGCTGTTCAAATTACGTAACGTCTGTCATTGTAGTTTAATTGAAGTCACTGTCAACACCTTTGTATTGTCACAGAATGAGATGGCCGCGTGTGACTACAGAGTGGCAATGCATTAATGTCACATTGAATTACGAGGTTATTTAATTCGGTCATTCCCTAATTATTTCACGATATTCCTGCTACATTAGCATGGAGTTTATTTAGTGGGGTCTGCGTTTGTTTGTCGTATTTAAAGGCACTGATGCCATTATGCAAATGAAGTGCATTAATATTCATTTCCCCGTTCTGTTTGTTGCGTCTGACTTCCTGTTTATTGACCAATCAGAGCAGACTAAGCCACGCCCCCTTGACGTGAGTTGTCATTTCCTGTCACTCTGCAGTGGGTTTGTGTCGCTGTGACATGAAACCTTCAATGCCTTTGCGTGTCACTCGTCCGTCACCGTCGTCTCAGGTGCTATTTATGGCTGTGCTGTCATTTTCCAGACGTGTCATTGGATTTGCATTGCGGCCCCTCGTCACGTCATGGCACTGACCCACCACATTTAAGAAATCTTAAAACTGAATTCTCAGCTGCCCTGTGCTGGCTGGCCCAGCAGTTGGCACCTCAGCCCCTCAGATAGTGTGTCCCGGGTTTGATGTCCACACCCATCGGTTGTCTGTGTTAAGTTTGCGCCTGTGCGTTGCCCGTCTCAAGTTGGCACGTTCTGCCCATGTCCCACATTCAAGCCCTGCACCCGCCTGCTTCATGCTGGAAGAGAAACAAGAGGATGGCAATGAAGAGTTTGGGGTACCAGCCAGGCCGGTTACCCCATATAACTGCATGCTAACTGGACTAAACTGGCAAAGAGGGCAGTGCCTCCAGCTTTCAGGCCTCCCAGCAGGAATAGGAGAGTCTACGTGGGCGGACACCAGAAGTGATGTCAGAGGTGTGCTCGCCGTCAATCATCCAGTCTGCAGCAGGTGACGGCGCCATCTCCTGGTGCTGCAGTGTAATTACAGTCACTACAACTGTCCCCAGGGCACACGCGTGTGACAGTGCCTTGAGTCCCGGGTTCAAGGCCCACGCCCGTTGTTGAGTCTGCATGTTCTCCCCACGTCTCAGTGGGTTTTCCCCACGTAACCCTCACTTGCCTGTAGGTGTGGCCGATGCTGGATTGGCTCCCTGCCCGGGTGACCCTTGTGACCGAGGGGGTCATTTCTGGGTGATATTTCATTGGCTCGTCAAATGTCCTCATATGTCTTTTTTTTGTCATTTTGATATCAATATCAAGCCCCCCACTATCTCTCGTTTCTTTTATTCCAGCCCTGACCTCCAACAAGATATTTAGGCCGCCACGGCCCTGCACCCCCTCATTCAAAGCCATGCACTCAAGGGGGCTGTGCAGACCCCTGGCATGCCACTGTCTGTTCCTGCCTGTCTCCGAGGGGAGGTCCCGGGTGGGCTTCTTGTGTGCTGCTATGGTGAGGGGTGACTTCACACGCTTGCGCTCCTCACAGCCGCGCCAAGGCCTACTGGCCGCCGCTTAATCCGCAGCCTTTAATTAAAGCGGGCCGAGGCCGGGCCTGGGCAGCTCCCCCTCGGGCGACGGCTAATGAATGAAGCTGCGCTCGATCCATTCTGTCGAAGCACAATTGCACGATAAAACCCGGCTTAGCTGGGAAGAAATGCCGATTGTGGCTCATTTGTCCTGGACGAGGCCCTCAGCGCAGTTCTCGATGCTCTTCGGCTCCCCGCTAACAATGGGATGGCCTAGGGGTGCACGCGAGTGCCAACTGATCGCCGTGTCCCTCTTAGACGTTTGGGATTGATTCCCGCCTTTGTCCCACCTCCCTCGCCCCTCATTTTGGACCAGCAGGCCTTGCGAGGCCCGCTGACCCCCAGAGCCCCCCTTCCAGTGTGTACTTCCTACTCTTAAGTTCACACAATGTTTAGAGTGAATGGAGTTTTGGGGTAACGATTACCACAAGCATCACCAGGACAAGGGGACGGGACGTGTTTTCTTACAAACCACTTTGGACACATGGTACTCAGTGCCAACTCATCAGCTGGCACACACACACACACCTGCCCCATCCCTTCTTCCATTTTACATCTGCATCTGTTCATTTCTTTGACCCCATCCGAGCCCCCTGCACTCATTCTTATATATGCTGGTGGACCACCCTGATTGAAATTCAAAATTAAACTTTATTAGGAATTCACAAACAGGGAAGATGACAGGGTGTATGAAAAACTCACGTAAAGGCTCTGTCTGCCCCTTGGACCCACCTGAGTGCATTGTGCTGTCCTGCCTGCCATGCCCTGTCCCTAATTCTGTGGCCACATGCCCACCACACCAGTCACACTTTGCCTGCATTAACCCCGGGCACCTACTTCCATTTTATCCCAGGGTTACCCTGGCAATATGTCTGTGGTCACAGGCAGCGTGATAAAACTCTGGGGGCATCTGAGCACAGTGCCCTCTAGTGGCCTGTTGTCTCACTACATCCTGAGCTCTTTATTTAAAGGTCCCTGCATTTAAAGCTGCCTCTGGCATTCTTCCGCCAGGACTCCCTCAATGACACATGTGGGCAAGTCCTGTACCCCCCTGACACTCACAACATATAAATGGTCAACTGGCAACACACTTTCCTCAAACAGGGTTATTCTTCTTGCCCACCTCTCAAAACTTTGGGCCGGTTCTAGCCTTGGCATAACTTTGACATTACAAAAGTTGTCACAAGTGACCCTCCATGTAACATCTGACAGGGAAAGTCTTGGTGGGAACACTGGAAACCAGCAAGTGTTCTCTCAGAGACAGTGAGGATTGTCCTACCTCATGGGACCCCTGATTGGATAAGGGGAGGCGATGCCACCAAACTTCTCCTAGCAGTGTGAAGAGAAACAAATTCAGGGTTAAAGGGACCCACAGTTGGACAGTGTGTGGGAAATAATAGATAGATAGATAGATAGATAGATAGATAGATAGATTGAAAGGCGCTATATGATAGATAGATAGATAGATAGATAGATAGATAGATAGATAGATAGATTGAAAGGCGCTATATGATAGATAGATAGATAGATAGATAGATAGATAGATAGATAGATAGATAGATAGATTGAAAGGCTTATATAATAGATAGATAGATAGATAGATAGATAGATAGATAGATAGATAGATAGATAGATTGATTGAAAGGCGCTATATGATAGATAGATAGATAGATAGATAGATAGATAGATAGATAGATTGATTGAAAGGCAATATAGATAGATAGATAGATAGATAGATATGAAAGGCGCTATACAATTAATAGTACAAGCTTGGAGGCATCCAAGATCCTTCCAAAAGAAAAAGCCGTTAAAGAATCAGCCATTCTGAGATGTTCCTGAAATTAAAGGGGCAAAATGCCAGGGAAGGGTGGCACAGGCAGAGCAATGCCCAGCAGATGAGTACCATTGCTACCATCATACGTATCCAGTCAGCACACTGGCAGCTAATCTTTTTGAGCGTGATCGGGATGTGCCCATAGGAGGACATAAAGGGGCACAAGACTTTTTCTGGTTTCAGTATCCGCAGGTCAGATAAGAGAATGTCTTTCTGTTTGTCCTTTCATCCCGTCATGTCAATTAAGCACAGGTCACGACCTCAGATGCCACGCCCCTATAAACACCGAGATGTGGACCTAACGACAGGATTGCACTGAGGACCTAAGATGGCATCCCAGATGCTGAAAAACAGAATACAACATCTGTATCATTACGAAATAGAAGAATATAATAAAAGGATCAGAATCCTGGACCTCAGTGACCTCCAGTCATGACAATAAGATGGCATCACATCACAATACATCATGACATGACATGATGTCACACCACAGAGTAAAACATGAAATCATATCACATAACATGGCACGGCATGAGATGTCACATCAGTTAATATGGCACAGTAGATGACGTCACAAAACATGACATAACAGGACATGATGTAACAGGGCGTCACATCACATAACATAGGCTGACATGACATAACGTGATGTCACACAACATAACATGACGACCTCACATGACTGCACATTCTAATCCAATCCAGGGTCACAGGGGGCAGGGTCTAAATGGACATTTGGGGCACAAATCAAAAATCAATTGTGGACAGGGTGCCACTGATGCCCACACCAACATGGTGCCAGCTTAGAATCTCCAGTTAACTCAAAGTACATCAGGTTGGAGTTGATGAAGGGAAGGACATGCAAACTCCACTCTGACGGTGTCCAGATCAGGGCTTGATCCAAAGACTCAGGACCTATGAGGTAGCAATGCTAAGCACTGTGCCACCATGCCTGTCACCAGGCCATATGACACAGTTAATGTAACCCCACCCGGTGACAAGATGAGGTTTTTCAGCCACTTTTGGCCAATGCAGCACGACCCTGGGGCTCCAGAGTCGACAATCAGCATGGCGCTATAAAAAAGAGCATCCGCACCTGTAAAGAGCCTGGTGCGATGGCTGCAGACAGCAGGTGGCGCTATAATAATGCTTCAAATTAAAAGCCATCCAATCAAAGCCCCTGCGCAGTGAGGCGGCCATCCTGAGTCCCAAAGGCCATCACAACGGGCCCAGTGTTCAAACAAGGCGGGGGCTTGAGGAGAGCCCACCCTCAGAAGAATAATAAATGAATAAAAATAAAACATCTCTGGGGACGTCGGCTCCCTATTTGAGGTCACAGATATTAATAAGGCGGTCGTCAGGACTTGTTCCCATTTTGATCCTCAGAGCGCCGAGGAAATGTGAATTAAAAGCCCTCTTTGAGGACGGACGTCCTCCGGGGTCCGCAGGTGGCACATTTACCCAGCGCTACGCGGTTCACTGGAAAGAAAACGTTCTGCTTTGAAAGCCCCCGAGTAAATGTTTACCCCTGTGGTCCGCCATAATGGGCTCAGTAACACAGGGCGCTCTATTTTAAAAGCCGCTGGCGGCCGCAGGGCTGTGTGGGTAAGCAGTGGTCCTCAAGCAGACAAAAGCCGCCGGATTTTTCTTTTCTGGTGAATTTTGGGAGGGTGTTGATGTGGGCTTACTTGGGTATTTTTATTGCAGCACCAGCTAGAAATAAACACCTAAAGATGAAGGCTGCCATCCCCTGTGCCAACCGACTGTTGGCCCCCTTGTCAGTGTGGTAGAGCTGTTCAGTGGCATCTCCGCACATTTTTAAATAAGTTGTCATTGCAATGGGGTATCTGAGGAAGGCGTCTTATATTGGGTGTGTAGGCTGGGCAGCGGGGTGCCCAGTCTGCAAACCCCCAACTCCAGGCTAGCAGCAAATGACGGGGGGGACTCACCGGGAAGGAACGGAGGAGAGTCAGTCTGCACAGGTGGCACACTGCAGTGCCAGGACCCTCATGTCTGTGCCACGTTTCTAAATTGGCACGTTCTCAAAAGCTGCAGTGGACTGGCATTCCCTCCGGGGTTGGTTCCTGCCTCCAGACCAGTTCTGCACCAACAACCCCCCTGGGACCTTGAATTGGAATATAAATGGCCAGTCCCGAGTGGCACACACCAGCAGCCTAACCAGTCAGCCCGAGCCACAGCACTTTGGGGGGCCCAAACAAGAAGGCCGAACGCGACACCCTCACAAGTGGGCCGAACAGAGGACCGCCCTGGCACGCATCTGCTCATCTTCTTACACACACTCACACACGCACTCTCTGCCATCTTCTCCTTGGCATTTTTTATGACGCCCTGCCCACCACCCTCCGCTCTGACCCAGGGTGCCCGATGCATGGGGGCGCAGATCCCAGAAGCAGACGCGCTGCCCCCGCATAGCCACGCTGGGTGCTTTTCCCAGCTCCAGACACACCTCGCCAAGCGCCTGGCATGTGCTGTTAAAAAGTATTTTAAGGTCCTCCTGGTCGGAGATTACGACCTGCCTTTACTAAATAAAGAATATGGAAAAAGACGGGCAGGGGAGGGGGCGTCGGGGCCCTCGTCTGTCAAGCGCATGCCAGGAATTCAAACAAATCGCTGAGTCCCAGCTGGCCGCGGCCCTTTGTAATTTCGAGTTAGTAATGTCATCTTCTGTCAAGACGATTAAAAGGTACCAGCGAGGCACAGCTGGCACAGGGGAACGATCAAAGTGCCCGGCACTGGCTTCACACTGGCACCGGCAACGCCTTTAAATGGGCAAACCACAGGGATGGAGCAATGAGAAGCCATGTCTGACGGAGCGCCGGCAATGAGCTAAAAGACAAAGAGCGAGTGGGAAACGAAGGGCAAAGGTGGGCTGATAACGAGAAAAGAAAAGAAAAGAAAAGAAAAGAAAAGAAATACAGAAATGGTGATTGGCGACATGAAAATCTGGAGCGCAAGGAGAAAAACTGCAAGAGGAGGATTACGAGAGGGGGTCGCAGACATGGCAACGACCACGCAAACAGCGGAGGGCCACCCTCAAGATAATGCAGCCTGGCAGTCATGAGATCCGGTGGCAGTGCCATGTCTGCTGGGCTTGCTCTGTGAATGTCACAACTGTCCTTCACAGAAATGGGGACACGATGGATTTCAGAAAATATGACGAGGGATTGACATTCAAGCTGGCATCTGAGGGCAGGGTGTCGAGGGTGGACAATAAGTCAGAAAGTGTGTCGGGCACTTCAGATAGCGGAGCTCCAGCCATGCTGTGCCACCTTGGTGGAGGTGCAGCTCACAAAGGGAAGGCACCATATAAAATCAGCACCATCACTCCACACTGTTGACTCCCTTATATAATATCTGGTGTGTCTTACTATGGACGGGCACTCCTCTGCTGACCTTTTGTGACATCACCTTTCAGGGTCCGGCCGAGCAGCATTTCAATGTGATGCTTATTATGGGATGGCGCTATATAAGCTCCTCCGCTGACCCCCAGTGTGACTCTGAGTGTGTTCCTTCACCCGCTGCAGGTCCGACTACATAAATATACAAAGAACGGCAATGTGCCAGTGTACCAGCTCAAGATGGCATGCACTACAATCAGATCAACCTCCGCTTCAATCTGCTGTGCCACATTTAAGCAGTCCCTGCACCTGCAGAGGTGGCAGAAATTGTATTGAGCCTTGGCATCGGGTTCACATCGGGTTCAACATTTCAGAGGTGGTGAGTGTGGCCCCCTAGTGGTGAAGTCATTTTTGAACAGTATGTCCCCATTTCCATCCTCTTGTGTGACCAAGATGGGGGGTCCCAATACATGCCAGGCTACTTTTTAAAACCAAAGGGCAGCAATCAGCCTCAGTCAGTTGAAAGGCACAGGGAGAAGTTAGGCAATGCAGGATGGCATCAAGAGACTGAATCAGTGTTCCTGTGCTGCCCATCGATGCCCAAGGATACCCCCTCGAATTTTACATGATCTGTTTCTTGAAGTAGGTGGCACCACAGTCCTCACCAGGATTAAAGTTCTTGAGATCTTTGGGAGGAACTGATGTCAGGCAGCCTGAGTCGATCCCCAGCTGCCAGGACAACAGAACTTCATTCTGCTCGTTGTGGTCCTTCCTGCGAGAGCAACACTGAGGCTTTCCAGGGACATGGGTTCAAATCGTCAAATTGTCCCCATGTCTCCAGAGTCTGGTAAGATTGAGTGGCAATTAAGATGTCCAGTGGTGAACTGGCACCCCCTCCAGGGCTGCGTCTGGCCTTGTGCCCACCAGTGCCCCCTCAGTGGCTTTGGGTGCACCTGCTCACTCCTGCCTCCTGCAGCCTGCTCACTGTCACACTTGTTTCTGTGTCCCCTTCCCCTGCGGTGCTCCTCTGATTAATAATTTACCAAACTCTGAACTCCGATTCCCTGCTACTGTAATGGGCTTCCATAAATAACCAGAATGTAGTGCCCCCCCCCCATGTCGATGCCCCCACCATTTTGCCCGTGAATGTTACAAGCAGCACTGGCCACGTGATTCCCAGAAGGATTTCTTGTAAAGAATTTGCAGTTCCCAACATCTCCCTATTCAGAAGCCAGCGCGTTCCCAGCTCATGAAGCGTCATCATTTAACCCTCGATGGGCATGTCGAGTGCCACCCGAGCCCCCATGGTGAGCCGACTGCTTTATTTCTCCCAAATTCCCATGAAGGCTCCCTGCAGGCAGGCGCTCGCCCTTCACAACGCGGCCTTTCTCTTCATGCTCGGCTTGTCTTGTTCCACGACGGACCTTAAGTGCTGACTTGAAAGTGAAGTGGCCATTTGTGTGTCACTCGGAGGAATTTCCGGGGCCGGTGACATTTGAGCTCCGGCTGGTGTGTGGTGGGGGTGGGGAGATGTCCAGACAAAGGCGGGGGACTGGAACTGGAGTCACTGAAGGGGACGCTCTCTCTGTGTTTGATCAAGGGAGCCGTCACTGGGACACACGCTTAACCCAGTTAAAAGGGGCATAATGGGCAGGACATTGGGCTGCAAAGAACAAGGCTGTGGGATCGGCTCTCAGTGCTGCTTTGTCCTTTCAGCTGCCAGTGTAGATTTGTGACAACCACTGGGCTGCCAATGTGTCACCTTGGGACATTGTTCATAATAGAAAAGTGCCAGTGCTGCCAGGTTAGGTGCCAGTCCTCACAATCTAAACTGAAACAATCTGAGAATCTCTGGCCAGTGCTTCTGTCTGCTAGTTTGCATACTCTGAGGGACCGCCTCTTTTTATTTGTCACCATTCATTTGCATACACTGGGAGAGGCTCCACCCCCCCACTGAGCCCAAACACTGATGGCACTGATGTCACTCTCTTTCAGGTGCCTTTCCCTCCATCTTCGGGCAGTTCAGGCTGGTTGAGTGGGCATGTGGTCATTCATAATGCCCTTCATCTGAGTTGCCAACCACCATTCAAGCAGAAGGGGCACCTGAGGATGGGCATGCGGGATGAATGCCATTTCCACTTGTTGTGAATTACAGGGGTCTCAGATTATATTCTCTGGGATGATGGGCTACTGAGTTTGCTGCTGACCCCCTTAAATGAGGGGCAAATGCCAGAGCCAGTAGGAAGCTAAAATTCACCCTGCCATTTTCTTTCACAGCTCCTCTGCTCCCTGGTATGTCCCCCTTGAACCCCTGTGCCCGGCTGATGGATGGACGAGGGTCAGCCACGGGTCAGCAGCACAAGGCTGGGCCCGGCATGCGTTCTGCAGCCACAGCAAAATGTCTCCTGTCAGCTATGCCAGCAACAGATGCGTGACAGCGAGGCGTCGAGAGCCAGCCGGCCACTGCCTGTTTGCCCGTCTCCTGGTAATTTTAACTGCAGCTGTCAGGGGGCCGAGTCCACCCACCCCAGTAAATATGTGCGGAAAATCAACTTTGCAACACCAGCAACGTCTCTCGGGCTTCAGTTTCCTGTTTGTTGTGTCTTCATGCCGACTGAACATTTGGACCAAGTGGTCCCAGCAGTGGGTTTTTGGATCCCCCACCAGAATAAATTAAAAACTGACACCTTGGGCACCTGCTCAGCTGTCCGTCCACTAAGCTCCATGAGGCCGAAAAAAAACTTACAGGAAAACATCGAGGGTCTCACCAAAGAGGACACCCTAAGCCAAAGGGGGGCTTCTGTGTGAAGGGGGACCAGAGTGGACAACTGCACCCCCACCTCACACCGCCAGGGGGCGTCCCATGCAGAGAGGAGCGGCAGGGTGGAATAAATGCAGGCACACAATTAGGAAGAAGACATCCAAGAAAAGGAAACATCCAGAAATGTAAAGGGTGGGAAGTCCGGAAAAACCCAGCAGTGTCCATGGAGGGGAGAAAAGACCTGAGAATAAAAAAGAAATAAAATACAAAGACACTCATGTAGTCACCCAAACACTTAGATGAACAAATGGCACACCTGTCACCTCTGGTCACAACGTCACAGCCACAACAGCGCGCACTCACATTCCAGGCCACAGAGGCCGGGGCGAACCCTGACAGCTTTGGGCACAAGGCAGGAATCAGCCCTGAACAGGACAACGCCACTCCAACACGAAGAGACCACAGGGGCACACGGCCACACGCAAAGATACAGGAGGGGACATAAAGGAAAGGACAGACCCGTAAGGTGCTATATAATAGACAGACAGGTGGATAGTTAGATACAGAAGTCACTATATAATAGATAGATAGATAGATAGATAGATAGATAGATAGATAGATAGAGTGAAAGGCATTGTCAGATCTGTTTCTTATATAGTGCCTTTCACATCTAGCTATCAATTTTATAGTGCCTTTTATGTACGTACATATATTATAGTGTTTATTTTTATTTATTAATTTATTATATAGCACCTTGCATGTCTAACCTTCCCTTTATGCCCATTTGTGTCTTTCCTGTGTGTGCCCGAGTGGGCTCTCTGTGTTGGGCTGTCCTGAGCTGATTCCTGCCTTGTGCCCGATGCTGTCAGGATTCACCCCGCCCTCTGTGATTTGGAATCGGAGTGCCCAGCTGTAAGCCTGTCGCTGTTTTAGATAGATAGATAGATAGATAGAAAGGCGCTATATAATAGATAGATAGATAGATAGATATAGATAGATAGATAGATAGATAGATAGATAGATAGATATCTTTATTAATTTATTTATCTTTATTAATCCCAAGGGGAAATTCACAATTATTTTATGAAGACTTGTCGCGTGTCTTTGTGCTTTGACGCGTTTAGTTCCTTTTCAGCCGTTTCTCCTCCTCCATGGACACTGCAGGTCTGTTCGTGGACATTTCGTGTGCTGACCGATTACCGTTCCGTCTCTCGAATGTTCCATCTGAAGAGCCCTGAGGAAGCCCCGCACGACAGTGAGAGCGGTGACCGGACACGGTGAGAGGCGGCGGCGCGTTCTTTCCCGAAGTTCTTAACGACTTGTGCAGATTCATTCCTGGGATAGAAGTTTCGCAGTTGCCATTTGAAGTTTCTTGTTATTCCTTTGAGTTCGTTACTCGCCATTTACTAAGACTAAATAAAGGCCGACGGCCGCCGATGTGCACCCCGAGGTCACACAGACTGAAGTCTACGAGCCTTGCTGACTGCGAGGCGCGCCATTGGCTGTTCATATTAAAATGTGTTTAAGTTATTTTTGAACTTGTTAAGTTCTCATTGTATCCTGCGGATTAACGCACTGCAAACCAACAAAGAGGAGCCGAGCGGCCATCAAGGCTGCAGTTCCACGGAGTGGCGTGACGTGTGAAGGTCCACATAAGGCTAAAGTGGAGCTGCTGTGCTTCTTTCCTTTTCCAACGCCTTTGTTAATAAAATGTCACCCTCGACTTACGATTGACGTGACTGAAGCCCCCTGCTCAATACACAGACTAGACGAGACTTTTTCTGTCTCCACTTTCTTGTCATTGTAAAGTGGCTGTGAAACGTCCCTGCCAAAAAGAGCCGCGCGCGCGACACCCGAATCCCAAATCCGCGAGTGCGCAGGCGCAGGCGCTACTCGATAGGCAGGCACTTTGCGACAGATGGGCAGTAACTGATGTTGCCACCTACATTGCCAAAGTGCCTGCAAAGCAGCAGAATGCAGTTTCACACATTTATTTTAACTGAACAAATCTAAAAAAGAAAAAAAATCCTCGATATTTGTATACAAATTGTGTGTTTCTTTGGGATTACAAGGCGTTCCGAAGGACATTCGTTCATCCGATAATCCATCGAACTGGATTTAAGTTGTGTCATTATAAATAAATCTGGACGGAAGACGTCATTACGCCGACATATTCTGAAGCAGTGATTCTCTAGAAAGGGCCGATGGGTGTAAAGCAGGGGACAAGAAGCTCTCCACCAAGTGTGGCACATCAAAGGGTTGAATAAAAGCCTGGCACGACTGGCACATTTTTATTTTTATTGCGACACTTGTTATTAATAAGACAAACTTTTGCTTCAATTTAAAAATCAAATAAAAAGAAACAAGATAAAAAAAATTGAGACACAGAAGTAGCTTCAACTCCCACCTCTCGTCCCGAGCGAGGTGGGGACATTGAGTCCGAATGGGCCATGTTCTGTGGGACTCGGAGATGGGCTCCCTCATCTCTGGGGTTGAGGTCACCCAGGGGCATAATGGGCAGGGCCCCTGTCTTGGTTGACACGTCTCTGCAGCATCGCATGGACGTTGGGGACAGTACCTCTGGACTGGAGAAGAGGGACCGGAGGGTGTATTCCAACTACAGAGGGGATCACACTCCTCAGCCTCCTTTGGGGGTCCTGGAGAGGAGGGTCCGTTGGATAGTCGAACCTAGGATTCAGGAGGAACAGTGTGGTTTTCGTCCTGATCGTGGAACAGTGGACCAGCTCTACACCCTTGGCAGGGTCCTGGAGGGTGCATGGGAGTTTACATGTGTTTTGTGAACTTGGAAAAGGCGTTGGACCGTGTCCCTCGGAGAATCCTGTGGGGGGTGCTCCGGGAGTATGGGGTACCGGACCCCCTGATAAGGTGTCAGAGCTTGGTCCGCATTGCTGGCAGTAAATCGAACCCATTTCCAGTGAGAGTTGGACTCTGCCAGGGCTGCCCTTTGTCACCAATTCAGAATTTCTAGGAGCAGCCAGGGTGTTGAGGGGGTCCGGTCTGGTGGGCTCAGGATTGGGTCACTGCTTTTTGCAGATGATGTTGTCCTGTTTGCTTCATCAGGCCGTGATCTTGAGCTCTCTCTGGATCAGTTTGCAGCCGAGTGTGAAGCAGCTGGGATGGGACTCAGCACCTCCAAGTCCGAGACCATGGTCCTCAGCCGGAAAAGGGTGGAGTGCCCTCTCGAGATCCTGCCCCAAGTGGAGGAGTTCAAGTATCTCGGGGTCTTGTTCACGAGTGAGGGAAGAATGGAGCGTGAGATCGACAGGCGGATCGGTGCGGCGTCCTCAGTGATGGGGGTCCGCATCTGTCTGTCATGGTGACAAAGGAGCTGAGCCGTAAGGCAAACCTCTCAATTTACCAGTCCATCTCCGCTCCTACCCTCACCTATGGTCATGAGCTGTGGGTAGTGACCGAAAGAACGAGATCGCGAATACAAGCGGCTCAAATGAGTTTCCTCCGCAGGGTGTCTGGGCTTTCCCTTAAAGATAAGGTGAGGAGCTCAGAGTTGAGCCGCTGCTCCTCCGCATCGAGAGGCGTCACATGAGGTGGCGCGGGCATCTGATCAGGATGTCTCCCTGGTGAGGTGTTCTGGGCACGTCTAACCGGGAGGAGGTCCCAGGACACGCTGGACACACTGGAGGGACTATGTCTCTCTGCTGGCCTGGGAACGCCACGGGATTCTCCTGGAAGAGCTAGAAGAAGTGGCCGGGGAGAGGGAAGTCCGGGCATCTCTGCTGAAGCTGCTGCCCCCGCGACCCGACCTCGGATAAGCGGAAGAGGATGGATGGATGGAATCGAGACACAAACGCTCTGCTGACTAAGCATTACAAGTCCCACTGTGCTGTGACGACCCCCCACCGGACTTCACTGGACATCCCAGGGTCTGCCCTTGGCACAGGTCTTCTTCTAAACCTGCAGGGTTTAGTGCTGGTTGTGTTCCTTGGTTTTCATTCTAATCAGTGTGCCAGTGGGTGGCCACTTCCTGCTTTTGACTGGCAGCACGAGGGCACAGCTGGTCATAGTAATTTCATCTCCAGTTCAATGGCCAGCTAGGGGTTCTTCGGTGTCACTTTTGTATGTTCTCTCCTGTTCATGTGTGTTTCGCTTAGTCTTTTAAATCTACCCCATTAGCATTGTTGGTGTCTTAAAACTGGCACTGAAATAAACCCAAATTAAGGCCATGTCACATTACGCGACTTTTGATTTAGTAACCTTAGGCTGTTGCTTTGTCTTCTGGTGGTCTGCAGTCATGTAGTCTGACATCCCCGGCCACTCAGCCCAAAAAATCTGCCACTCACACCTTTGATTTGTCTCAAGTCTTAGGGGCGGAGTCTGTGTGCATGTGAGCGGAGACAGCCAATGAACACTCAGCCAGGTGTTTGGGTGTTAAAGACCTCAAAAACTGAAGAGACGCTCATCTGTCGAACGCTAGAATTGAAAAAAATGACGAACCTACGGATGAACACACTGCCCCTGTCAGCCAATCGCATGGCCACCAGCTCTGCCAGGCACTGCACCTGTCAGCCAATCGCATGGCCACCAGCTCTGCCAGGCACTGCACCTGTCAGCCAATGGCATGGCATGGCCACCAGCTCTGCCAGGCACTGCACCTGTCAGCCAATCGCATGGCCACCAGTTCCACCAAGCAGCACGTCATTGGCTTTCCAAAATAAGGGCGGACGCGTGAGACTTTGAAAATGTGTGACCCCGAGCTGGAAGGTGAATTTGACGGCGGTGTAGACTGACATCCACAGCAATCAGCAGTCATCAAGTCCGATGAGAGGTCATGTGACATGCCACCAGCTTCAGAGGACCAAAGGACTCGACTGCGTGTTAAAGGCGTGAAACCGAGCAGGACAGCCGTCATGGAGTCTGATTGGACGTCCCCAGGCGATGAGATCAGCAAACCAGAAGTCGTCAAGCTTGAGAAGTCACATGACAGGACATCGGCGTTAATTGGGGGGGTGGCAGGGGGGCACATGGAAGGTGAGAAACGAGTCTGAACAGCGCTGACAAAATTTGGGGCTTTCTTGTGAGTCTTACAAGCCACCAGCTATTGGACCTCATGAGTTTGAGGGGCCCTAACAGAAAAAAATGAAAGGGGTCTCCCGATGAGATCCCTGAAGCCCACAGCGTATTGAACTGTAGAGCCGCATTTGGGGGTCCGATCTGCAGGGCTGTTGTGTGTTTCACATGCTGTTTTTCGTCAGTTTTGTGACTGATTATTTAGTTTCTGCTGTGCTTCATGTGCATTGTGGGTGGTCCCTCAAGGGGTGGGGCCACCTGCCTGTTACCATCAAAGGACCGCCTTCAGCCCTAGAAAGGCGGGGACAACCCGCAGTCCTTTGTGGTTCATTGTGAATGTGCCTGGGAGCTGCTGAGTGATTTGGGCTTTTTGTTGCTTTGTGGACTTTCTTTGACCGAGTCTCTTTGTTTTTCCGGTTTAGGATTTGTTTGCGTGGATTGCCTACTGAGTTCAGCCGACTCAATTTTGCCTTTTGTGCTCCACAGATCTTATTGTTTCTTCAGAGCTTTTTGAAAGGATAAATCTTTTTTATTCATAAAGATCCTCTGTTGTTGCCCTGCTAACTAGGTGGGGCTTGAAGGTAAGACCCCTGGACGAGTGGGCGTATTTGGAGTGATCATCGGGTCCTTCATGCTTGGAAGCTCTCAAGGTCACAACAAGCGTGTCTGACTTTCTCTGTTCTAACTCACCGTGGACTCCCCAGAGGTTTGTTTTCCCTGTCCTTGGTTTTCTCTCCTCCATTGTCAGCTGGCCAGTGGACGGAGTTTAGCAGGTGCCATTCATGTGAAGCCAAGGAGCCCCCCGAGTTCAGTCCTGGGGTACAACTGTAGCCGTGGGTTTGCATTCCAACCACTTTCACAAAGAAATGTCTCCGTCTTACTTCTAAATGATCTAATTGCGTCATTTGTCTTCTCGTATTTTGAAATCTGTGCTAGTAGGCGTCGACTGTGTCCCACCACGTGCTGTAGGAACACGGGGGTCTCAGAGCCACTCCTGCGTGCCGCTCGTTCGTTATGCGAGGTGACCAAAGTCTTATCAGGCTCTGACTTCTCGCTACTCCTCTTTGTGGACAGCATGTCAAGGTGGGGGTCCAGCTGGGGTGGCATTGTAGCTTTACGGAGATGATGATGATGATGATGAGGATGTCCTCTTTGCCTCACCTGACTTGAATGAGTCGCTGTGGCAGGGATGTGGATGAGAACCTGCAGGTCTGAGCTCATGGTGGGCTCTCTGAAAAAGTCTGGATCGCTCCCTCCAGGTGGTGAGGTGGAGGAGTTTAAGAATCTTGGGGTCTTGTTAATGAGAGACGGATAATAGAAACTTGAACTCGACGAGTGGATTAAAGCCGTGGCAGCTCTTCTACAGTCTAGTGGTCCTCCTCCATCCCAGTCTTCAGCTCTTCGGAAAAATGAGCGTCCGAATGGGACGGCAAGTGCAAGAGGCAGACATGAGGCTTCTTCACAGGGTGGCTGGCCTGGAGCTTCAAGATGGGCTGAGACCCCCAGAGTAGAGTCACTGCTCCACTGGGTCGAGGGGAGCCGGTTGAGGTGGTTTGGGCACATCGTAAGGATGCCCCCCGGAGGGGTCCCACTGAGCAGAGACCCTGTGGCAGACTCAGGACACCCTGGAGGGTTCATATCACACAGGCGGCTTGAGAACTTTGTAAAAACTCATCTTTGTGGGGCAGAATTACAAACAACGAGCCAGTCGCTTGTAAAGTGAATTTGACCTGTGAACTCGTTACCTGCTGCAGTCATTTCAAGGCGCTATATAAAACAATAGCTGACACGAGCAGCATGGCGGTAGTGCAGTTCATGATCTCCCCGTGTCTGTGTCCTCACTCGGTCTGGTGGATTGTGTGTATGTGCCCCCCATCCAGGGGTTATTCCTGCCAGTGCCCAATGACTGCTGGGACAGGCTCCAGATGCCCTGTGACATTCCCCTGAACTTAACAAAATGGACAGATGGACAGATAACAACACCATTAAAGCTTTCACGCTGATGTCCAGTTAATAATTCACAAAAGCCATGCAGTCACCATGGGCCCCCCCAGCCCAGCGAGTCCCCAATGCCTCTAATTTTAAATGCTCCAAATAAATGCTAAACAGAATTATGGAGGACTATTTATACACAGGGCGGCACGGTGGCGCAGTGGGTAGCACTGCTGCCTCGCAGTAAGGAGACCCGTCTGGGTTCGCTTCCTGGGTCCTCCCCGTGTCTGCTTGGGTTTCCTCCCACAGTCCAAAGACATGCAGGTTACGTGTATTGGTGATCCGAAATCGTCCCTAGTGTGTGTGTGTGTGTGCCCTGCGGTGGGCTGGCGCCCTGCCTGGGGTTTGTTTCCTGACTTGCACCCTGGGATTGGCTCCAGCAGACCCCCATGACCCTGTAGTTAGGCTATAGCAGGTTGGATATTTATATACATCTAAATAAAAGTCCTGTGAAATGTGACAATAAATAGATAATAACATCGTGAAATGTGTCACGAGATATATTTTGTTGCCAATGTCTTTTTTATTTATTTCATTATATCTTCATTTCCATGACAACACACGCAACCTGAAATGAAACTGTCACTTTCACTCGTCAAGGTTGAGTGGGCGGGCTCTAGCGAATGCTGTTTTGTTTGATTGGTCAGTCGTGCACTTCGCTTGTCGTCGGCATCCTGTGGCTCCTGCGCATGCTCCACGTGGTGACTGCGCGCGTCAGATGCCAATGCAAGAAAAGGCGGCGCAGAATTCCTTTAAACCGAGAAACTCCGAATTCATCTTTAGGGAGTCACCATCTGCCTCTGAAGTGTCTGCTGTAAATGTGGCACTTGGTGGCACTTGAAGGTGAAGGTCTGTGCTACCTACAAAAACACCAATAAAAAAAAAAAAAAGAGGACTCACTTGGCCCTCTCGACCTTGACGTGTAAAAGTGACAGATTAGGTTTGGGGTCGTGAGCGTGTCACTTAAATAAATAAATAAATAAAAGAAAGAAAGAAATAAGCAATAAAAACATATTGTGTGACTCATTCAATTATTGATGCTCACTCTTCATGTCGCTGTCATTTACTGCCACATTTCACAGAACTTTAAATTATTTATTTGTTTATTTATTGATTGTCACTTTCACGGAACTTTTACTTATTGTGTTTTGTCCGAAGTATTCCTCCATAAAGAATAAAGTGAACTACACGCGGGAAGAGAGTCGAGGAGGAGTACGAACAGACGAGCAGGAGACCTCCTTCAGCCATCGCGTTGATTTCTCTTCAGAAGGTCCCCTTTTGGGGGTCTATCAGCATCTGGGTCGTGGCAGAAATGGGGGGACGACGAGATTTTCATTCCCCCAAAATAGGATCCGCCACAGAGATCAGTCCGCGTTAAAAAAAAAATATTTCTTTAACCACCCCGTGAGTTCCGCGCGCGTTCGAAGACTGGGCTGGGGGGCGATGGTCCCTATTGGAGTTTCACCAGTTTAAAACGCGACATTTTATTTAGAATTGATGGGCAACATGGCAGGAAATGGGGCGCATTGCAAATACAAGGGATGTCTGCTCAGCCAAGGCAGAAACCAACCCTGGACGGGGCGTCGCTCCTTCGGTGGGCACACACTCACTGGCACACACTCTCATGAGTTCACAACCGAAGAAGCTGAAGAAGGTAGACGGGTATGGAGATCCTGCTAAAAGAAAGAAAGAAAGAAAGAAAGAAAGAAAGAAAGGCTGCCTGGAGGTCTTCCACCCGCAGCGCGGTATTCATGGCATGACGGCTGCGAGCCGAGACACGTCTCCGCATTAAACGTTTACACGTCGTCATCTGCTTAAGAATGAGTCGAGCAGGAGCGGGGATGACAGTGGCAGGGGCTGCAGCTAAGGGCCCCCGAGTAGGGGGGCTTACAAGGACTCGTTTTATTCACAGAACGCCATCCCGACGCGTCCCTTCAGGGCAAGAGGAGCCACTCGGGGCGGCTGTGAACTAAACACACCTGGCCATGCCCCCCATGATGCACGCCCCCTTCCCCTCCGTTTCTCTGTTCCTGTCACGATACGGCCATAACAGAACAGCCGAGCATTTTATTTCCCTACATTGGCCATGTATTTAGTGGTCTGCACACTAGGGGCGCAGTTTTAGGGGTCTGGGCCCCTTTACAAACAGTGGGGGTCCCGTTCCTGAGCAAAGCTTTTACAATGAAGCCCCCATGCCGGCCTATCACCGGATAGAGTGGTCCTCCATTCGGCGAAGGTTTCTTAGCACACGAAGTGGGGTGTTTGGACTTTGAAACGAATTCCTAAAATGTGGACAGACGGAGCACCGAGAGTTGCAGTGGAAGTCCTTTGAAAATCAGGAAGCCGCGTCACAAACTGTTAATGGCGCCCGTTTCGGATTTAAATAAAAGGCTCTGTCGGGCATTTTCGTGTGGATGGTCCCTCGCCCTGCAAGAAACACACACTATGGCACCTTTCAATTTAAAGACCCCCTCAATCCCCTTGTCCAGAGCCCCCCGATATTCCCACTTTATACAAACTGCACCTTCATTTTATGACACACGCAGATGGCCACCAGGCTTCAGATCACAAACTTTCTTAGAATCGTTAAAAAACTCTTTGTTGCAGTTCTTATTTTTGATAAAAATACAAACATTTTACAACAAAATGAAAAACATAATCCAGTCTGTGTATAGGTAGGTATAATATTTTACCAAAAATAAAGAATTCTTCTTTTCTTTCCTTTCAAATATTTGCAGCAAGTTACCTTTTCCGCTCCAACGTGCACCTGTGACGACTTTTTACGCCGCACGCCTGTGAAGCGACAGTCACCTTAAGCTGGGGGCGCCAGCGGCGATGCCAGTCCTTGTTTTTATTTCCGTACAAAAGCCCTCTGAATCACCAAAAGCCCCCCGGGGTGTAGCTAAGCGCTGCCAGGGGGTCCGCAGACAGTTAAATACGAGGCTTCGGTCCACTGCCTGTGCCAATCGATGGTTCGAGTAAAGCGAGAGGGCGACTCGTCGACGACCACCAGGCTCGTCGGTTTGTGCAATCGGGGGTCGCCAGTCCTGTGGCCGAAGTCCGTCCGGGCGTGTGGCGCTCTCCTCCATTGTCTTTCACGCTTTATGTCTTTTAAGTCAGAATAAAACAAATTACAGGAATCCTTTTGTCCTTCGGGTTTTAAAGCGCTTCCTCACAAATAAAAAAAGAAATAAAAAAGTTTTCCTAGGATGTTTGGAAAGCACGTCGTTGTAAAACAGCACCTTTGGCAGATGAGCTCAGGGTTCGAGCGGTTCGCAGTGCTTTGGAAACCCCAAGGAGTGGAGCCGGCAGCTCATTTCACCTGACATCTGCAGAGAGAAAAAGAAGAAAAGCGACAATCAACTAAAAGAATCACATCTGCAGTCCCCGAAATGTCCCTGTCCTCGCATAGGGAGTGTGACCAGAGTGAGACTGGCACGCGTGTTTTAGAGCGCAGGTGTACAGCGGACATGTCATGGGGTGCGAATCGCTGACTGACGTCAGTGACCTGATTAACTCTGCGTGCGCGGGCGCGTGCGCGTGCGCGCGTCTACAGGTGGTATGTGTGCGCTGAGCTTCTGTAGCCTATCAAGTGAGACACACGAGGTGCGCGCTTCACAGGATCAGCCGTTTGACTTCCTCATAGCTAAGGCGTGACGTTTATAGCCCTTCGAACCTCCATTTTACTGTGCAGTTCAATTGCCTTCAATGGCTGCAATGATAAATGAGAACCCCCCCCCCATTTTCTCTTTTATTAAGGCTGCGCATTTGTGCCCGGATGTTTGTAGGTTTTCTTTCTGTATATTTCAATACGTGCAGGCTGGATTGACTGGCTGCCATGTGATGGACTGGCGCCCCGTCTAGGGTGGATTCCTGCCTTGGGGTGGCTCCTGCTCCCTGAAACCCTGACCTGGAAATCTGATTACATTGATATTAACAATGTGATTAACATTAGACGGACACTGATAGACTGGCCGGATATTATAATTCGGATGTAGACACACACATCTGGAAAGGCGGGCTGTATTTGCACATATATTACGTAGCAGTTTCTCTTTTCATTAATGGCGTCAGGTGCGTGACTGTGCGCGTGCACATACGCGCTGTCCCGGTCTACTGTATGCCCATGCGCGCGCCGATTCGAGTTGTTGGTAACTTCGTCAGGTGTGTGCATGCAGTGCGGAGCTCCCTGTGTCTCTCTCTTCCATGAACAGGAACGCGTATTGCATGCAGGTGTATTGGGCTTCCATTTCACTTTGGCGGGTCTAAAGTCAGTAGTCACAGACGTCAAGGCTCGTGCAATGGTGACTGCACGCTGAGGCAAAGCCTTCACGGCACACACAGTACGGCGACCCCGTTGGATTTCAGCAGTACGTGTTTTCGTGCCGACTGAGCTAACCCAGAGCGTGTGCCCGCGCGCATGCCTGCTGCGCACGTGCCCAACTAGGACAGGCTCGCCGTGTGCGCGTACCCAAGGCCCCGTCCATTCGCCAGGTGATGTAGCGGAGATGATGGCATGCAGTGAAGTGCATTTGTCCCATTTTAAGTTTGATTAGCATCAATCGTTCAAATCAGGGCAAGCCAATCAGAGTCCGTGCATCAGCGCGGGTGCTGGCAGTGACCTCGGGTGACACTGTCGCACACCAGAGAAAGAAAGAAAGAAAGAAAGAAAGAAAGAAAGAAAGCGTGGGCAGCATTGCAGCAGTGTGCCGATCATGGCCTCCCCGTGATTCTCTGATTTGCCATCGTCGGTGCCAGCTTGTGATTTTTCAGCAAGTCCCCCTGTCACTCCTACCTGCGCCGTCGGCAGGGCCACCCGACTTTAGGTCAGCAGCAGATCCTTGTGTGGCTTTACTTTTTTGCGCTTCCCTTTTTTACCTGTCGCCCTTGTCCTTCCTGTCAACACAGAGGTAGGGCTGGTTAAACGTGCCAAGGTGAAGCTCCTGGGCCGCCATAAATACCTGACATTGCTCGGCTCGGCTCCTTATCTGCTCCGAGCGGCCGTGTTGTGACTACCAGGCGCTCGTTATCTGCAGCGCACGCAGCCTTTGGACGCTCGGCGAACAGCAGGTGGGGCGCGGACTGGACAGGAGCCCGAAGTGAGGAGGGTGGGGGAGGGGGGTTCGAGGCGACACGGAGGTGACAAGTCCGTACATGGGGATCAGGGGCTTAATGACTTGGAAAGGCGCTATATAAACCCGAATCAAATGTCTTACAAATATTGGGGGTCGATTAGCGGTGAATGCTTCGGGGATCAAAGACGGGGTGCTGCATGGAGAAGCTCAAAGTGGGCAGATGTCCTCGTGATCTCCAGTCCCAAAGATCAGAAGTGAGGGGGCTTCCATTTCCAGATTGGGCCGCTCTGGCGGATTTGTGGCTCGGAGGTACAGCAGCCGGCTGTGTCATTTACAGGACGGACTGCAGGGGGCGGCAGAGAGGCTGAGCCAACTGCCTTGAAAAATGGGGCGATTGGATGAGGCTGGGGGGCACAAGGCATGGAGGGGCCAACCAGAAGACAGTGGAGCTCTAAGGCACTCAGACTAAAGTATTCTCTCAAATCTCAAAAACAAAATCCAAGTTTTAAGCCCACACTCCATAGCAGATGTTTGATTGAAATACCTTAATATCAAATCAAGACAAAAACAAGTGTGGGAAACAGCAGATCCAGAAGCGCCGTCCCACTCAGTGCTTCTGTGCAGAGCTTAGTCATTAATGAAACATCTCCTGTGAAAGCCATTTAGCTTTGGATTGGCATCCCATTCTTCCCAGATGAACCCAGACACACACACACACACACACACACACAATATACAGCTGGCGGGCTGCACCGCCGTGTTTTTCCAGTGAGTCACTGAAGGAAACCCGCTTATCAAAAAAAAGAAAAAGCATCGGTGCCAACAGTTAGTAATAATTTCTAATTTTATACATCCTCATCACCTTAATTAGCAAAAACAAACTTGGCGTCACGTGACACCAAGCTGTGTGACGAGGACATCCCCATACATGGAGTGTCCACCAAGTGACAGGGGTCTACAGAAATACTGTAACACTGCTGCTTTACATAGCGCCATCCTGACGAATGGTTTATGCCATTATGCTGGGCAGGCAAGGTGACTTATATAGCGCCTTTCCTTAGTGGACAAATCTCATACATTTGCTTCTGTATTTCTAGAGTGTGGTGTCGAACCCTAGACCGGATTGCTGGGTAACATAATGAATGTTTATTGGTCGAGTTCTGGTGACTCACTTGGTGTCACACTGTGGCATTGACCCTGTCCTGTGGTTAGTCAGTGGTGAAGGTGCAGAAAGCAGCCTTGTGCCCCACCTCATGCCACACACAACATTTTCAATGGGGGGTGAAGCTCCTCTCTTGGGGAGTCAATGGTAAAGATATGAACCTCCACCTCAGGCCCTGCAGTCCTGCTTACCAGCCACTAGAGGCCTCCACTGCCTGACCTGCACACACACACACACACACACACACACCACTGGTAGCCAATGAGTGCACTGCAACTGGCAGGACTGACCAATGAATGAGGGGGAGGCGGGTTTGCGATTTTGCAGATGTGGTCTAAATCTCGATATTACATTTAAGACATTGTGAGCGGGCAGCTCCACGCTCGTTGTTTGGATCGTCTGGCTTGAGTCTTCTTAGAGCTTTTCATGGGTGTTTTGCTGTCATTCCTACTTATTCAGTCCCACTGTATCAGGAATTTGGGATCTCCATAAAGAGATGAGATTGAAAATGTCCTGGCCATCACTGCAGCCCACGCAGGGCGAGTAACAGCTGCAAAAATCTCCCTTGTGTGTGGCATCCCCACTAACAGAGCACCTGGGCACTTGTTGGTTGCTCTGCGGCCGTCAATACAAACTACAGAAAGGGAAAGTTGGAGAATATGGAGAGACTGGCACGAGTGACATCACGGACTGCACTGCCATCCTTTGGTGCCTCCCACTTGCTACTGCTCTTGGCCAGAGGGAATTGCCACAATGGCCTGTGGGCACAGGGGACATCTTGAGCCTCCTTTACAGACTTGTGCCTGGGAAGAGGCAAGGTGAAGTTGGCACTGCCATCTGCAAGTCCCACGTGACAATATAGAGATTTCCTAACCGCCCCCAAAATGAACCTAAATGCCATAAGGTGGCACCATCTACTGCGTGGACCACATTGAGAAAAATTACCCTAAACATGGAGGGCACCTTATTAGGGAACCTAAACACTATGAGGTGGCACCATTTACAGCAGGACCCACAACAGCACTCTGGGAAGGGGGCACTCCATGTACTGTAGAAGGCATCCTATCAGGCAAACAAAATGCAACAAAGCCACATCACCATCTGTAGGAACCCCATGGAGAAATGGAGACCTTGTAAGGTGGTCTATATACTTTGGGGAGGGGCCATTTAATGCAGGAGCCACAAGAACACAATGGAGAAAAGGTGGCACCATTTACTGAGGGGCCTATGATGGAGAAAAGTTCACTAAATATGGAGGGCACCCTAGCAGGGATCCTAAATGCCACGAGGTGGCACAATTTACGACAGGACCCATGTACCCTTGTGGCACTCCAAATGAAACGTGTCATATTAGGAAAGTGAGATGGCATGAGGGGTCGCTCTGCCCTGCAGGATCCATGCAAGCACACAGAGAAAAAGTGCAATAGATATGGTAGACCCCCTAAAAGGGATTTTAAATTGCATAAGGTGGCACCATTTACTGCTGAGCAATTGGAGTGCAATCAAACCCCCTACCTGGAAGGTACCCAATTAGACCACTAAAACGCCATGAGGTGGCAGCACCACAAGCTGCAGGGCCCACATGGGGATAAAAGGTGTACTAAACATGGAAGACCCCCTATCTGGGACCCTCACTACCCTGGGGTGACACCATTTCCGTGGAGAAGTGCCTCGTTCTTTTGATTCAGGGGGTTTACAGCGTACATCCCCACCGTCCCCAGGCGTTGCCATGACGTACCTGTCTCTGATTCTCTGTGCTCTGTGTGGAAAGTCTGAGAAGTGCAGACGCATTCCAAATGCTCCTCTAATCGCACCAGGACTTCTTTTAATTTAGCTTTCCTCCTCACATATTCCACTTTGGCCACCTAAAAAAAGAAATCAGAACAACCTTCAAAATGCACGCAAGCCACAATGAGCCCAAGCAACAAACCGGGCAGCCCTTAATCATGTGGTGACGCCACAAAGCTGGCTTTCCAAGAGGGTCTCTGTCGAGATGGGCACGGCGGTGGCGGCGGCGGGTGAAAGTCGCACACAAGTAAAGAGCGACCTTCAAACGCGGGCAATAAATCAAGACAGAAAGTTCCAGATTAAGCAACAAGTCGTATTCTGAAGACCTGCGCGCCCCACCCAAAAGAGGATGAATGAACAGAAGCCCCTCTGTTATGGGTGGGTGGGTACAAACAAACCAAGCAGGCCCCACCACCACCACCTGCCCCATTTAGGTAAGCCACCCTGTTTCAGGACCCGGGACAGCACGTGCGCGACGGGCCTCCCACACCTCTACGTTGGTAAAGGAGAGCCCCCCAAAACAGCCGCCGTTCCGTCACGCCCCCGTCCCCGTCCCCCTCTCGGCTCAAGTTATTTTAGACGTAACACAAGTAACGAAACTCTAGCCCAGCCGTTAACGGTAACGCGACTACAAGAATTCAGACTAACGTTACCTTGGACCCCATCGCCCCCAACTCCACCTCAGCGTTTCTTATGTGACGTCAGTGCGCTTTCATTTTAGATCCGTCATCCTGGCACGATTCCTGGCACCTTATTCTTTGATCTTTTAATTTTTTTCCACGTCTTGCTGATGACATCATCTGGGCGCCATTTTCAGGCCACCACCGTTTCCTGTTGTTCGTCACGTGACCGACAGCCGCACTGCACGTGCCATCCTATTTGCTGTGGCTGTCTGAGATGTCGCCATGACGACAAATCGGTAACACACGGTACAACAAATTTCATTGTAACGTCGGTAACATCGGCCCCCCAATGTCTGCGTACTTATAAAACAATCGAAAGTACGCAAACAACTTGCTGACATCGGGAGAGGATTTCGAGGCAGGTTGGAATCTTTGATTCTTCTCTTATCGACCATTTCTCACCTGAGCCCGTTGACCCGACTCTTCTTTGCTGTGCCCTCTTCTGATGCCTTCATTTCTTGGTCCACACTGGGCCATTTCCTCCAATGACAACACTCACAGTCACGGCCATTTGGTTTATGGTTGCCAGGTTGCTTCTGAAGTCTTCACTGCGACACTATTTAAGATGGCGGCATGCACAGCCAAGCCTTTTCCACACTGGTCTTGGTGAAGCGGGTTACAGTTCCAGTAAGGACTCTTCAGTTCTGATTTGGATCTTCTCATCTTCTTTTGATGCCCCTCCTGGCATCAGTGCCCAGCCTAGTGCATCCTCTAAACAAATCTTCCTTTCCTTTCTCACTATTTGCCATCTCCTTTCTCTGTGCCTTTGTCCTTCTGGCCACCATACTCTCTGTTAAAGGTACTCTCAAAGGACTGGACAATAAGAGTGTGCCACCTGGGCAGTGCCCCTTATGGAGGGTGCCCTGTCTGCCCACTGTCGAGTATTCTGACCATGTTGTTTGATGATTTCTTTGAATAATTTATTAAGGATTTAAAGGGGTGATTGTTAGGCTGAGTTATCATTAAGGTACCCCCGAGTGAAACTCAAGGTAGCACAGCGGACCACCGTCCTCCTCGTATCCTTTCAGAGGTCCACAAGTCCTAAAGGGGACACTTATTTGGTATTCAGGTCCCCCACTGATGTGCTCCAGCTGCATTTGGACCCCAACGACGATCAAACACAGGTGTCACTCAATGTCCCCGTCTAATGAAGGGGGTGGTGGTGGCAGTTATGAGGACCACAAATGGGACGCCCCGCCAGGATGCCACCATAATCTGACAGCAATGACTGCTCAAACAAGGCCCGGGGCTCAAAGGCAAGCAGTGTGAAGTGGGGGGGTGGGCTGGCGGACAAACAAAAGGTCCCCAGACGGAGAGGCGGCCTGGGGCTGCTGAGGGGGGCTCATCAGGGCCTTCTCCACGGATGTCAGATTTACATACACAAAGATTTAGGGGCCTGTGGAGATGCTTTGTTGGTAGGGGTGAGCCGCGGGTCACGCCAGCTTTCAGTCCCCCATGAGGGTGCCTACCCTTTGAAGCTGACATTTCCTGGGATGAATTAAGTTGTAGGGCATGAAAGGGACTCCAAAACTAACAAGAACAAGGGTGGCTCACGTTCACTGGGATCAAGTGTCTTGCTGGGTGGCAGCCAACGGCCATCTACGTGTAAGCCTGGAAAAGACCCCGACGGATATCCGGGAGGCGTTCAAAAGTGGAGGCTGACCAAGCACAGCGACCTCCGTGGCCTCCGCTGGCACAGCTTCGTCAAACGTCACCTCAAAGCTGTCGACTTGCAGTGTGAACGGCATCAGCGGCTCGTGTCGAATTAGCAGCTCAAGCCGTGACCTCTGGTGTCACACAGCTGAATAAGGACGTCCCACCAGGTGATCTAAATGGGCCACAATCATGGATCTCAAGGGGGGGTCAAGGGGGGCCCTTGGGAAAAGCGAGTCTTGGAAGTTGAACCTTGGTGTGGTGGGAAGGATTCTGGGCCCTGAAGGATATGTTTTTGGATGAGAGAGAAGCTTCTGGAAGGTCTGCCAACTGTTTTTTAGGGAGGGGGGGGCTCTGATGTCCGGTGAACATGGGATTCATCCTTGACAGAGGGTACCACCCAGGAACTCACAGAAAAGGTCACAAACAAAGGGACAATGAAAGAGACCCTGAGGAGCACACAGGAGTGATTAGAGGAAGAGGGCCCACCATGGGACAAGGACGCCACGTCCAGGATGGGTGAGCAGCCAAATAAAAATGTGAGGAGGAACGGAGAAGCGGGCGTCTCTTTGTTTTTTGTATCAGATGTCTTGACTTTTGCAGATGTTGTACCGTTCCCACCGTTTACGTCTTTTGTCATTTTCCGCTGGCCGCTGTCCCCTCAGTCTTCTTGCTTCTGTTGTCCAGCTCGTCTCCACTTGGGTCTTCTGGCCATTTTATTTCGGATCTTTCTGTCTTCTTTCCCATTCACTCCCATTTTTCAGTTTCACCTTCTGGTTATCAACTTTTTTTTTTGTCTTTTTCTTCTTTTCTTTTGTATTTTTGTTTTATTTGGTTTCCCTCCCTTAAAATTGAGATTTTGTATTTTTGTAATGTTTCATTGTTTAAAGTGAGACGTCTCGTTAAATAATTAAGAGCTTTTGTATACACGAGCCCCACATGGAGGCTTCAGACTCTTCTAGAAGTTACTGAAGTTGATCAGCAAAACACCAAAGATAAGGACGGGGACAACAAATTCAATCAAATGTCACCCAAGTGGCCACAGAAAACAATTACAGGGGGACACCTTAACACTCTGAAGAATACAGAGAAAGAACTACAGCACAAAGGGGGTCCCACAAAAGAGTTCACGGGGGGGACCACAAAGGCATTCGCTGAGGACTGTGGGTGAAATGATTAGACTAGAGGGTCCCAGCAGAAGACAAGGAGAACACGTCACAAAAGAAAACTCAGGATGTTGTTGGGGGGAGTTAGGAAGGGGTCGGGCCACCGGGCACCGCTCACGAAGAGGCGTCCCACTTGAAAACCCACCCAAAGTCCCCAGTGGGCTGTGACGACTGAGAACTTATCAAAGGGGTTCACCCAAAGGACACGAAGGGATAATCCCAGAAAGGCACACAGAGTGTCCCAAAGGAGACCTCACTAGAAAAAGGTGTCACACCAAAAACATCCCATGGGTCACAAAGAGAAGGAACTGATGGACTCAGCCTCAAAGGGGGTCTCGGGAGAACATGGGCAGGTCAAGATAACAAAATGGGGGTCCCATTTAAAAGCCCACCCAAAGCCTTTTCAACCTCTAAGCAGGACTTAACAGCCTGTCCCAGCCCTGGAGGACGAGACCCTACAAGTTACACAAGACGGAACGTCCCGGTGTGGTGGGCATACTCAGGCGCCACCTTCTGCTTTGTGTCTCCACCATAAAGTCCAAACGTTTGACAAGCTGACCTGCAGCAGTAAAATGGAGCGCAACACGGCGAGGCTTCAAAACCCCCCACCACTGGCACACGAGGCGGACGGAATCGGCGACATTTTTGTACAAGTTAAAGCACAACCGATGATCGGCCCGCGCCTGGCATGGTGTCTCCTGCAAACACCTGCCGCCGGGACGCTGTAATTAAAGATGGCCGGCGCTCCAAGGCTCAGGGCGCTCGTCTGTTTTCTGTTTCTGCTCGGCCCTCAAATATTTCAGAGCAGGTCCAGGGGCCTCAAGATAATCACCTATCATTAGGGGGGCCGCGGCTCCAAAACTCCCCTTCACAAGTGGGGGCGCGCACCAGTCACATCAAAACAGAGCGGGCCGGTGGTCCGCCAAGGAGGTGGCTTCAGGCTACCTACTAAATGTGCAGATCTCAGACCACTAGCAACCTGGGGCTGTGACAGACCACCATTTATGAGATGTTAAGCCCCTAACACGAAGGACCAAAGCCCGCCATTGAAGAGGAATGGATTCGGACTGGGCTGAATTTTGTCACAAACTGACCATCAAGGTGGGGTTCAGGCTCGGACCACAGACCACCAACAAGGTGGGGCTGTGGCTTAGCTGCTTTCTCCCCTTACAGTATGGACCACGACCCCCCCAGTGAAGTGAACTGCCTGGACCATAGGTTACCAGACCCCCAACAAGATGGGGCTGAGGCTCACCTGCCTTTTCATGCCATAAACATACAGACTGCAGACCACCATGGAAGGGGGGATTATGCCCCTAACTATATGGACCTTAGACTCCCATCGAGCCCACCTTGATGGTGGTCCCCGGTCAGTTCAATTCTTTCCTGAGGTTTTGTTTTTTTACAGACGGAGACGCCGCTGCCTTTAATTCTCCCAGTGGACAGCCAAACGCCCATCCATGACTTGGACGTCCAACATGACGTTTGCTGCTTTGGCTGTTTGCTCGTCATTTTTGAAATTGATGAAAAAACCCCCCCAAAAGACCCCATCAGCCAGCCACCCATGTCCCCCTAACTTCAAGTCCGGTATGGCCAGTCGTGCAGCATCAGGAAAGCTACGCCATGACAGGGTCCGGCGAGGGCAACTGCTGCCACCTACATCTACCAGGACAGACATCAAGTAATCAAGTGGCCAGCACGCTCACCCAGTTTGGCCAACGTCACTTCAGATGTCACCTTCTCGTTTTTGGTGTCTCCAGGTCAGTTGCTCAGATTTGTATTCATGGAAGAACAACAGGAGTGAAGCTCGGCTGTGGGTGGGCTGGACCAGACCACCACCGTCCTTCAGGATGGTCAGTTTGTCACATGGCAACGGGCTCAGCTCATCACATCAGAATTTACATTATACAGCACACATTAGGGTGGGCTCAAGGGCTTCTCCAGACCACCCTTAACATTTTGGGCCAGTTGGATGACGGGTGTGATGACAAATGACCACACTCTGCCAGTGGCCAATAAATCCCTCTGGACACTTTGGGGGTCATCGCTCCGGATGACTGAGTAGTGGGCAAGCGGAATGTGTGTTTGTGATGTGGTGTCCCTTAAAAGGGTGGGAATCAGGTGGCACTGGACACTCTGATCAAATGGCTCTGCCACTCCAGTGGATCATACTGGGACACACAGGCACTGGGGGAGACGAGGGGCTGCGGCCTGTGGACCCTTCAGAAGAAAACGGACTTTGTAAAATGAAAGGCGAGTGAAGGGTGGCAGACACTCCAGTTGTGCCACTGACCACCACGGCCTCCCTGACCTCTCACACATCTATTTTGGGGTCCTCCGTGAGGACCACCGCTCGGATGTCTCCAGCACTCAGGAGTTTTCACTGCGTCAGCTTTGGCCTTCCTAAAAATGGCAAGCTGTGAACTTTGCCCTACTGAACAATGAGGAATTAAAAAGAAGCTGCCATTCTCCCCAAAATGAGCAGAAATATGCGGCTGACCACCAGTTGTGGCCCACCAGGCGCTGAGTAAGGACATTCACTCCAAGACGCCTCAGAGGACGTGCCAGCTGCACACACGTCAATCCCGTTTTGTCTCAAATGCCATCCGAGTCGGCCTAACAAAGAGCGGCTTGTCTCTTTCTACCTGTCATCACATTTCTGCCGAAATGTCTCCGAAAAAAAATGCCACAAAGTGGGCACAAAATAACAGCCACGAAGAAGAAAGGGCAGTGGCTGTCGACCAGCTTGCCCCCTACTCCCCCATCCCATCTGCTCATCCACAATCACGAAACCTAATCTTAAGGGTGGTTGGCATCAAGTCCAGTGGCACTGCTGCCAGGACAAGAACTGGGCCTGAACAGGGCAAAGTCCTCAGGACAACCCCAACTCATTTAAAGGTGCCAGGCTGGGGGTCCTGAACGGCACAGCACTACAACAAAAATGCAGGACACCACTCTGCCAATGGAGGACCAAAAGGATCACAAACAGTGCCAGGATGCCAACTAACCACATGTCTGAGCTCAAAGTCATACAGCAGTCACAGTGTCAACACCAACAGGGATGCCATCTCCACAGAACAGCAAAAGCCAGTTAGCAGACTAAAAGCCATTGGGCACTGGCATCCCAGGTCTTAACCACCATTCAGCAGAAGATTGGGCCGGGTGAAGGACAACGGGTACAAAGACTGACTGGCAAGGGGACCCCAGACTCTCAGACCAGATGCCAGGCTCAGGAACAATCAGCAGAAGATCATCCATCTTGGGATACTAACCAAGAGGTAGGGCAAGTCCACAGGATGGACCAAGGGGACCCCAGTGTCTCAGTATTCCCTGAATAAGACCCCTGCTCCATCAAAGCACCAACCAAAGAGAAATGGCAGACTACCAGAGACTTAACTGACCAACAAGAGAGGGCGAAGGGCCTAGCGGGCAAGGGTGGTACATAAGGACACCAAAGATGTCCCTCAGAAAGCAAGAAATAATGACAGCTGTAGCCTGGCCAACACGGACGTGACAAAGGTCATCCTAGGAAGGTGGTGGGCTGCCCCTTGCATGCTGGACAGCCTCACCTTCCTGAGAACAAACATGAAGAACAAAATAAAAAGGACACCCTCGACATCCTCGAAGGGGGCCGTAGGAATAGTGGATAATTACACCAGACCATCAGCATGGGGGACAACCACACCAGGCTCAGTAATGGATAACAGCAAAGGTGGACCACCTCAGAGCCCCCAAGCTGTCTCAGCCTGATGGACAAACAGAAAGTCCTCAGGAACCCTGAAGATGCTGGATGGCCACACTGAACGTCAGACACTCAGGCCCAATTCCTACAGGACATCAAGGAGTGGATGGTCCTGCTGATGGACAACCTCGAGGAAAGCTGATAACCATGCACACAATTCCCAAGGTGGACCACCTCGCTGAGGGGCACCCACAGAACTCCAAGACTGGACCTCCGCTCATGTAATGGATGGTCACACTGGTGCTCAAGCTCACAGGTCTCACACTGTGCTCACAGCATGGTAGCAGAACCACCAGTAAGGTAGGCAGTCACGAAGTTCTCCAGGAACCCAGGTTAGTGGGATTTGTTCAGCACTGTTGTGACACTGTGGACTGTTTTCATGAAGGTCACTTGATCACCATCCAGATGCCAACTCTGTTGATTTGTCCAGCTTTGTCTCTGCTGCCAGGTTATGACAAACGTGTGGAGAATTTCCAGGGGTTCTGAGGTCAGGCAGCTCTACTCACTAGACATGGCAGCAGGTGTGGCCATAAGCAAGTAAGAATACTGGGCTCTGGATGTGTGACAATAATGACCCCACTGGCAGCCCAATAGCTTTCATGCAGGACCTCAGGGTTGGTGGCCAATCCCCAGGCTCTGACAGGACTTGAGGAAGGCCATTCGATGGACCATCACCTCAGAACTTGTGACTGCTGGGCACCAGAAGTGGTGGGCACTCCAGTGTCTTAAAGGTGACCTCTAGAACGACTGACAAGGTCACAACTTTCAAATCCCAAATCGAAATCATAAACGCTGATGGGGTCAGGAAGAGAATGTATTCAGGACAGATGTTCTGTCCATTGGCTGGTCACCATAATTAAGACCACACGAGTGACCACAGCTTAGACCTCCTAAGATGGCGAGCCCCCGTCCTCAATGTGGGTCACACACAAAAATGCGTGAAAGGCCCACAGGCTGACATTCAGTCAAGTCAAAGGCCTATGCCAGTGTGCCACTTTGTGTTTTTGTGCTCTATGCCCCTCCCTCCCTGGTGCAGGATCTTTTCAGAAGTTGGCTGCAGGTTTTCTTGAAGATCAAAGCCGGATGACTTGGTTACTGCAGTCACGCATTTATTCCGTCGGGACCCTGACCGCCTCGGCACTTTCAAGTCTCCTTGGACGGCTGCCAAGATGCATGAGCTCATGCTGGCACGCAGCAGTACAGCGGCGGGAGGTGGCAGGACTGGCTGGGGTGGGGGAAGTTGGGTTAGCTTAACACTCCGCTTACCTTGACAGTTCTGTGATGGACCCGTGAAGGCTGGCACTTCATGTTGTTGGTATTGCAGCAGCCGGTGCAGCGCCTCACTTCCACACATGGCGGCCACACCAGGAAGTTGGCAGACGTTGGGTCGATTTGACTTCGAGGAATTTCGTAGATGACTGTCCGCGTTTTGCACACTGCTGGGACGGCCTCCTCTAGGAGAAGGAAGAAAGAAACACATAAATAAATAGCCATGGCGGTCAAATAGTGCCCCTCCTAGTGTGGGCAACAGTCCTCTATCAAAAAACTGCCAAACTGTGGGCTGCAATCCTCTATACAATCCTCCACCCCAGCCAGGTGCCAGCAGTACGGCATTTATTCAGTGGTGAAAGGCGCTATATAACCTACAGATTGATTGATCTGCATGTCAAGCTCATGAATGTGACAGCCAAGCCAGTGCCATGGTGGACTGGATCTCTGAAAATGGGAGCGCACACTGGGCCAGCCACTGATCTGATGCCACTTGTCGGTGCCAGGATTGGTCTTTAGGGGATGTGTCCTGTGAAAGGGCATGGATTGAGAGAAGATACACATTGAGTAAGGAGTCCCAAAAATTATGAGCTGGAGTGAATATCCCACCAAAGGAGAAGGACTGGGCAACTGGGGGGAGCCTTTGGAATGAACGGAATTGGAGCTGCGCAATGAGGCGCCTCCTAGAGGCGCAGAGGAAATGGCAGCTTGTGGGTAACTAAGGAGGATAGAATGGGAGACTCCATGGAGGGAGGAGCACAGGGAGCACCAGCCCTGCTGACGGGCACCACATGAGCTCATAAAATCACCCATCCATTGTGCAGTGTGTAACCCACTTGTCCAGAGGAAGGGCATGGGGAGCCAGTGCCAGTGCTCACTTTTTCATTGATGAAGGTTTCGCCAACGTCTAGCAGAAGAAAACACAAGCAGCTCCGGTCTGCCCCACTCAAATTCTGTCATGCACTCTTGGACCCCCAAAATCTCCACATTTTAAACCCAGCCATCACATCAAGGCCACTCGCTCACATACTATAAGGGCCAGGTCTCTGGCACCTTACCCAAGTTTGAACCCTGGCACATCTCATCATCTTTACAACCGAGCACATTTAAAGCCCCCTGCTTTGCTCTCATCCTCCTTCGGCCTCCCAGCTTCTGGATGTGGAGTCCATGGGGGCAGAATCACCTGACATGGTGAGCCCCCTGCTCCATGTGCTGACCCTCAGGTGGGTCACTTAGGACACACAACAATCTTTCTTTGATTCCTCAATAATGTCCATTTTTTGGGATCGATCTTCATTTTTATAGTGCCTTTCAAAAGATGTACTATTGTAGTGCTTAAGATTAAAGGCGCTATATAAGGCGCCCATTGATTGAGTCCTCTCAGTTTGCTCATTGTGTTCAACTCCTGTACAAGAGAGAATGGCGAGCTGCTCTGTGGATTCCACAAGGTGGCGCATTAGTGTGACAAGTGACAAGTGTTAGTGTTCATATAGCGCCTTGAATTACTGGGCAAAGACCTTTTTGCTTGATTAGTTCATCCATCCATTATCCAACCTGCTATATCCTAACTACAGGGAGCCAATCCCAGCCAACAGAAGGCGCAAGGCAGGAAACAAACTCCAGGCAGGGTGCCAGCCCACCACAGTGATTGATTAGTTTTTTTGTTTTTTTTTATATGTTTTTCTTTCTTTCATAGTGCCTTTCTTGGACATTCTGTCATGATTATTAACTAACACTGCACCTTTATTACAACATGTCATATTTATATAGCGCCTTGCATGATTTTGCCAGATAGATTTCTCCTGCCTGGAGTTTTCATAAAGATTTTACAGCAGTTCTACCATAACTGGCCAACATGATATCTTAATGTTAATATAGCGCCTTGCATGATCGTGCTCCCAACGTGACCTTTCATAATTATCTTTCTTTCAGTATAGTGCCTTTCACAGAGATTCTATCATAATTACCGACTAATGTTAGCAATGTGTTTAATGTTTATATAGCGCCTTGCAGGATTATGTTTCGTCCAGACGCGGGTATCATAACGATTTGTCTTTTTAATATTTGGTAATATAGTGCCTTTGATGGCAGTTCTGTCACGATTATTGGCTAACACTCCATCTTATTGTAACGTTTGTAATGTTCCTATAGAGCCTTGCATTGTTGTACCGGACAGATCACGTTCGACTGATTTCTTTCAATACAGTGTCTTTCACATAGCCGCTACCATAATTATTAAGCAGCACCCCCCAGCCACCCCCTTAGTGGCACTGTCCAGAGTTTATATAGCGCCTTGCAAGACCACGCCAGATGGACTCCTCACGACTCGGCCACCCTAATGATTTTCCTTTCTTTCTCGTCCCTCTGACTGCACACGACAAGCTACGACACGCGGCTGAATGTGAAGAATTTCGCAGCTCCGGGGCTTCTCGTCCGCCCGCCCCGCCCCGCTCGCCTCGCCCCGCCCCGCCCCACGGACGGCCCTCCTTACCGATGCTCCTCTTTCTCCGCACCAGCAGCGCCGAGTATTTGTCCTCCACGTGGGCTGCCGCGTAGTCTTTCTTGGACTTGGGCTTCGCCTCCGGGATCACCTCGTTGCCTGTGTCAGAGGAGAGAGAACAACGAGAATCGAGTTACAGCGGGCACAGCGCAGCCTGGCAGCGGCATGCAGGTAACGGGCAGCACCGTGGAGCGGAGCCGAGGCTACCGAGACGACTCGGCGCTCACCACTCAAAGCCGCCCGTTCGTGCCACACTATTGCCCGATGGTATATTGTCGGTCGGTAGCCAGTGTCGGCGGCGGCTCCTGCTCATGCCAATCTGCAATGATAGGCCCCCACAAATGCCCAGTCCCATGCCAACACTGGTATTGTGGTGCCCAATAATCCATGTACTGCTCACAAACCCATCAACCATTAAGCAAAGGCCATTTATGGAGATGTTGATTACAACAACAAGAATGATCATCACCAAAGCAAGGGCAGAATGGATGTGCCACTCTGTGCCCACCTACTCACACCAAGAGCCATGTCCAAACCCCAGTTTATTGATGGTGGCCATTGGGCTCAGCCAAGACTCCAGTCCACTTGCAGTGTGTGACCACTGTCTGGATCGGGGCACCTCTGCTGTTTGTGGGCACTCACTGCCAAGTTCACAGGGGCACCATTGAGGATAGCAGTGCTACCCCTAGTGTTTGAATCAACAAGTTGGGGATTGTGAGATAGACTGGCACAGTGGGTTAGGTGCTGCAGTGGGACACTGCCTTTAGGCAAAGCTCCAGTTTAACCCTTGGTGGGTGTCGCCATCCTCACCCAATGCTAACGAATGAAAGAAAGAACGAGATCAAGAGGTGGGCGTGAGGGACATCAGACTCATGTGAAGAACTTCATTTTCTGCAAGTTGAGCTGCTGCTGCTTTTTGGGATGGAAACAAGAAAGATACACGATACTAAATGGCAGGCCTGGAATATGTCTGGATGGCACAACTCAGTGGGCATCATGATGCTACACCTCACCAGAATAGTCAGAGACTCAAAGAGCAGGCTGAGGGTGGGCATCTTTTAGTAGTGAGGTGGGGGGGTTGTGTGTGGGCTCAACAACTGAGAATGGCACCAAAGATAGGGAAGCAGTGAAAACAGCCACTCAAAAGGTACCCACCACAGCAAGCCAGGGGGAGCCAAATGGGCCAAGCACACCATGTGTCGTCTTATAAAACTCGGGTGTAAAGAGACAGAGGGGGCCGCAACTCCCACGTTTGTCCACGTCAGTCAAGCGGCACTCGCAGCTTTGTGAAATTCCTCAGCGGCTCCGTGCAACTTAATATGCAGACAATAAAAACGCCAGCGACTGCTGGCACGGCCGCCCCGAAGCTCCCAGACTCGTAAACCGTCGCCGGGCGCTCATTGGGGGATCTCCTTTAATAAAAGTCGGCCTTCTTTTTCATTGGCAGGATTCCATTTTCATCTTGCCAACAATGAAAGTGCCCGCTCATCTCAGTCCAGACCCCTTGTCATTGTCTAATCCCTTTCTTCACTGTCCTTCCTTCCATTCAAGTGGGTATTTCTGGGGTGGGTATTGCTTGAGGCCCGATGGATGTCCCCTTCATGTCATTATAGCAAACTTCACCAAAGTGGGCTAAGTATGTCTTACGATATCCCACTACTGCCACCATGGCTCAGAAAACTTTAGATGGTCCAGTCACCTCCAGGCCAGGGCTGCAGGTGCCAGGCAGGACGGGAGCCCCCAGTCACCAGGGTGCACCAGGGAGCACCACACACAGAAGGGCTCTCGGTTTGGGCACTGGGACGTGATTGGCTGTTTTAATGTTGGTGAGTGGCCAATCAAAAGGGCTCAGCGTGGGGACCTGCACACTTCACCTTCCTCTTGAGTAATTGAGTAAGAAATCCCTTATGTTGGCTTTTACTTTCATCACCTGGGGGTCTCACCCACCCGGAGGGTCCTCCCAGCTGCTGACCTAATGGAGGCTGACAATCTTTTCGTGCTGATCTCCTTCTGCTCATCTGACCATCCACTTTCTGAAGCCACCTTTCTCATGACGAGACCAGAGGGGGGGCACAGGCACAACATGGGAACCAAGTGGTCCATCAGCAAGCACATTCGCTATGAGCTCGGGTTCAAGGGTGTAATGGGACATTTGCCACTACAACATGACAGCCAGCTCGGGTTCAACGCAGGAGCCGACCCTCAAAAGGGTCCATCAGGCGCATTCGCCACGTTTCTCAGTACAATTTCAGCACACGGTGCACGGGTTCAAGCAGAGACCAAGCCAGGGCCAGACAGCCATCCACCAAACACTCTCACCTGCACCACAGAGAGCTCGGGGTCAACCCTGAACGGGACCCCCGCAATCGAACTCGAGCCCAGGGGTCCTTAAGACGCCACCCCGCACTGCCAGCTCCGAGATGCCCGCCTTGCCCACGCACAACAGCGCTGACGTCACGGCCACCTCAAAAGTCCAGCCGCCGCAGGTGGTCGCACGGACTGCAAGACCCCCGTGGAGCAGGTGCACGGGGGAAGAGGGGGGGCGGTGCAGCAGGTTCAACTTGGCCCGGTGGCGTTGACGACAGGTGACAAACGACAAAAACAGCCAGCCCGGAGGGTCCCAAAGGAGACACAAAAGGAGACGGAATTTACCTACGGATTCAAGTTCAAGGAGGCGCTGCAGGTCGCTGATGCTGCGGATTTCGCTGTTGGCGATTTTCTCAATGAGCTCCTGAGGAATCTCCGTCTCCTTGGAAATGGAGGGGGGCAAAGAGAGAGAAAAACAGTCAGGGGGTCGTCTTAGTGAAGCCGCGGGCACCCCGAGCGAGGCAGGCGAGGAGGCACAGCGGAGAAAAGACGCGGGAGGCTGGGGGGGCTTTCGGAGGGGCGGCGCGCGAAGCTTCGGAGAAAGAAAGAAAGAAAGAAAGAAAGAAAGAAAGAAAGGCGAGGATTCTCCGCCACACGGCAGGACAGGTGTGAAAGGCGCTATAAGGTGGCAGCACACACCTGCTCATAAAGCCCACCACTTGAGTGTCTACTTTTCTTTTGTCTACGGTTTGTTTTTCTTAGTTTTCTTAACAGTGAATCAAATCCGAACTGTCGCCGTCCCCATCGTCACGTGCCTGTGCGGTGTGAAGTCCTTGTCCCCTCCTATAGCGAGTCGCGGGATCTTTCGAGATGCCCTCGGGGCCAAAGGTGCGGGGCGCTTTAAAGCCCCACGGGTCGGCACGCGCACTGCCCTATCGTGTCGCTTGTCACTCCTTCTCACCTCATCGTGCAGCAGCCACTTTCGCTTTGTCCGCCTTATTAAATATCCTTAGATAAGCGCCGACTGACTGCCTCGGGTGGGCTCCTTGCGTGAGGGGTGCGCAGGTTGTCCCTCTCTATTGTAATTTGAATATGGCCCCGCGACAGACGGACCTGCCGGGCTTAGAGCCACTTCTGACAAGACGGCGTGTGGCCGTCCCTTTGGGGACTCGAGACTGTCTCGCCTTTTTTGCTCGCCGCGGCCTCGTAAAGCCCCGAGGGGATCGGGATGGCCGAAGCGTTGCCGTCCCAGCAGGCAATGAACCTGCAGACGCACGCGATGGGCCGACTGCCGCACAAGTGCGCCGCTTCAGTGGACCCCCTCCCTCCCGCCCCACACTACCCACCCTCGCTTGGCCCGACCGACTTACCTCGGCACTGGCGACTCCCAGGTACAGAGAAAAGGCGAGCAGGTAACAACAGGCGGCGGTCCTCATTTCCTTCGAGTGTCGCGGAGCCCAGAAGTGGCAGCAAAGTGAACACAAGGAGCTGAAGCGAGGCTCCCGGGCCCCGGACATTCAGTAGCATCCCTCGGGGAAAAGAACCGCAAGGCGTAAAGACTTCCAGAGTAGAAGGCGACGAAAGCTGCGAGCGGGCAGATGACGGAGGTCTGGACGCGTCCTGGCCGCTGCGCGATCTCCTCTTCTCGGCGTGTTAAAGATCATCCAGGCGAGGCGCATGTTTGTCGAAGTGGAGCCAATGAGACCGCAGGGCATCGCCGAGCATTTCAAAGTTAGATCAGGAACAAAAAAAGAAGAAGAAAAAAAAAAAAAAGAAAAAGTCGAAGTGTCGTGGAGTTGCCGAAAATGGACACACGCGCCTCTCTGCGCGACAGCCACGAAACAAAATTCAGAGCGCCGGACAAAGGAGAGAAAAAAAAGGAGAAAGAAAGAAAGAAAGAAAGAAAGCGAAGTTGAAAGATAAAATCCTCCCGTTTCGCGGTCTCCTTCTCGACGCGGTCCAGCCCTTTATTCCTGTGGGATAAATCCGTGGGAGCCCCCCAGCCCGCAGAGCCTGCTGTCCTGAATGAAGTCCGCCTGCTCGCGGCGCACTCGTTATACTTGGTTGCCCTCCCAGACGCGCCTCCCCCTCGATGTGTAATAACGTGCCATCAAATCACCAGAGAGCGCCGAGCAGGAGGCGAGCCGAGCGACGGGCTGGCAGACTGAGGGCACGTAAGCGACCGGCGGGCGCGGAGTTTACACGCTGCAAAGGCGCTATATCGTCCATTCGTTTAGGATGGCGCCTTTCGTCGCCATTTGACTTGCAGGCAGGTGAAGTGACCTGCTCAGGGTCACACCGTGTCGCTAGAGGGGTTTGAAGCCCTAACCGCAACGCCACGCTGCCCAGCTGGCATTAACCCTTCCATGTCTGTATCGGGGTACACGGTGACGTACAGTAGATGCTTATGTGACGCACACCGTCGTGTTGTGAAGGGCGCTATAAAACGAGTCCCTTCGACACGAGCAGACGAGCTGATGCCACCATTTACACCGGGCACAGGCGGGTCTATGGCGTCTTCTGTGACCGTACGCCCCCCGCACATTTTTAATCGACTCCTCTCGTGCGCCAGTAGGTGGCTAATGTCGCTAATGGCGTTTAGCAGGTGGCAGTTAAAAAGTCTTTAACAATGAGAGTGGCCGTCAGCGCAGATAACGCCTCGCACTGGTCAAAGTCAAATGTAAAGAGTAAGCCAAGCGGCGACCCCCAGTAGCCTCCCCCCACTGCATTGGTCTTATTTCGCTCGCTCCGCTCCACTCCCCGGTCACCCCGGCGCCGCAGCCCTCAGCGCGTTTCTTTCTTTCGTGCATTAAAAATGCAGGAACGCGCATTGGGGGGGCTTCAAAAGCAAAGGGCGACAGATAAGAGTCATTAGGGGAGACAATGGGCGAGGTGACGAGGCGCAGAGCGCAGCCTTTCATCTCATTTTCTTTTTTCCTTTCTTTAATATGCACTTTAAAAAATCCCCCTTAGGGTCCGCCACACAACTGGTCAGTCCCCCGATGAAAGAAAAAAAAAAAAAGAAAATATAAATATATAGAAAAAGATAAAGAAAAGAGAAGCCCCCCGGCAGTTCGAAGGCCACCACCGCTACTGCTACTGCACGGCCGGGCCGAAGCCCTCCACGGGTGGGGTGGTCTCGTTAGGCTGAGAGAGGAGGGCTACCTCGGACAAGGGTTCAAATCGGGACGATGGATAAGGAAGGACGAATGCAACTGGCGAACTCAAAAGACGCACAATAAAGTAAAGTGGAAGGATAGACAGTGAAGGGCACCGACAGAGAGATAGAGGAGCAGATCACAGGCGCTATAAATTAGAAAGAGCGGAAGGCACTATAAAAGAAAAATATAGTAGGTAATCAGATAGTATAGATAATATGTAAGAAATGTACCGTTTTACAATACATTTATGAAAGTTTGCAATATCAGGTAGATCAATGAATATGAAAGGCGCTATACACTTTATTTTAAAGTGCTTTTCAAGGTACCGGACGATGCTGTTCAAAAAAATCAAATAAACCAAAAAACAGTAAGTGCAATGGTTATACATAATACACACACATACTCATACAGTAAAGGCGCTATATAATCTATAGCGAGGCTGAATGGCACTATATACATTAGACCTAAAGAAAGTCAGGAAAGGCACTATATAAAAAGATGTAACGATGGCACCGTAAAATGATAGATAGCTAAGTAAAAATGCACTGCACATATCAGAGAGAGATATAATAGATAGATATAATAAGAGGCTGTATGGCAGACAGACTGATGCGGAAGTCAATAAACACTAGTTAGCGACACCGTAGATCTGAAAGGCGCTATATAACAGACATATAGGTAGACAAGTAGAAAGGCACTACATACGTAAATCAGATAGATATGAAAGGCACTATATAACAGATAGATAGGAAAGGTGCTATACAGTATAATACATAGATAGATAGATAGATAGATAGATAGATAGATAGATAGATAGATAGATAGAGTGAAAGGCACTATATAATAGATAGATAGACAGATAGATAGATAGATAGATAGATAGATAGATAGATAGATAGATAGATAGATAGATAGATAGATAGATAGATCATATCGCAAGGCACTATACGATCAATTGATAACGAAGAGATAAGAAGTAACCTATGATAGTTGTAGTTGTGAAACGCGCCAGACAGACAGCTCGGCCATACCTAATTTATATAGTGCCTTTACTTTCTCTCCCCTTCTCGCCGTAAGGTGTCGGGCACAGTCAGTCTTTGTCCCGATTGCGCGTGTCACCTCTCCTTTTTTGCACCTCTGTAAGACGCCATGTTTGCGAGCTGCCCGCTCTTTGGTCAAATTCTGCCACCTGGGGTGCGCTTGTGAAACTCGGAGCGACCGCCCACTTTCCTGTCGGGATCGAGCGAGTGCGCGTGCTCGCTCTTGGCTTGCGCTGCACAGCAGAGCGGATCTGTCCTCGTGTCCGCGTGTCCCACGTGTCCCCTCGCGCGTGCGTTTTGGCCGCAGGTAGCTGTCCGGCTGTCCACTTAGTCCGTTAGGCTGGCCCACCGCTCGCAGACCACACAGAGGAGGTCTCATCAGCTGGTCAGCGGCAGACGCGTGCCATCTGAATGAATCCGTTCAGGGCACCCTGGCCGTGGGCAGGTCTTTACCGTTGTGCAGGTCAGCCAAAGAGGGCAGCACTGGACGGCTCCTGTTTCCCTGTTGTGCCAGTTGTGTTGGCTGGAGCCAATTCTAGCAGCACCTGGACATGGCGCCAGTCCACCACTGGGCCCACTTGCACCCACACTTGGCCAAAGGACTCGCCAATGGACCAGAAGTTATTTGGAAATGTGAGAGGACAAACCACACAGAGATGGAGAGAGCATGCAAACTCCATACAAATACTGACCGTGCCATCTTACAGTGACATGTGCCATGTCAAAGGTATTGTTTGTCTTTCTTACCACTGAAGACACCTCCGCTGAGCTCCTCACGGTGCCACAGTTAAGTGGCACCTGCATGTTCATTGCTGGCCAATCTCATAACGTAGAGTAGGGTTGTCACCTGGTTTGGTACATGCGACCCAGGAAGCTTCACCCCAGCACTGCTGGCATCACACTGTCAAGCATGTCAAGCATGAAGAAAATGGTGAGGGCCTGGGCACAGGCTTCCAGAAGCATTCCACACTACCAATGTTAGCTGGCAGTGCCCACCCAGCTCAAAACTGCCCAAGACACAAGCCAAGATGTACAAGCCCCCCAGACCACCTACTCCACTCACAGGTTGTGTAGCATGGAAGGCAAAGCATACCTGGACCACCAGTCACATGGGTCATGTCACCCTCCACCACAGCTTTTTATTTTATATAGCGCCTTTGCCCAGAACTGGTTCACTTTGTTCACTGGCATGCTCATTGTGTCCCCACAGGCTCAAAAGGCGCTATATAGACCCTCCACCTGTCTTCTAAAGCATGGCACACACCTGAATGAAAACCCAACCTGCATAGGGTAGTTGAGGGAGCATGAAAAGGTGAAAAGCTTTGGGACGCTGGGAGCCCCCCGGGCACAGGCAGCTTTTAGACATAAGCCAATAATTACACACAAGGCTGGGTGTCTCTTCATCTTCGTCTTCCTTTCCCACCTTAATGGTGCTGAGAGGTCCTGGAAGTTAAAGGATTATAGCGGAATTCCTGGCTTCAGTGAGCCGGTGGGCCGCAGGTCAGGGGGGTCCCTGGGCAGACAGATCAGGAGGCCTGCCCACCTTTTAGCAGGCCTTAGTGGGATTTAGTCTTGGAAAGGTGATCTGTGCCATTATCTGCTAGCACCCCCCCCCAAACCCCCCAGCCAGGTAGAGGAGGAAAAAAGGGCGCAAAGACCCCTGAGGCGATGGACAAGCCCCTGTGGATGGTCTCCAAGCATCTTCACATTATGGCACATCGGTGGACCACCAGCCTGGCCACTTAGTTGAGGGTGGTCTGGGCCAATCTTGTCAGGGAGGACATCTGATGGGGTCAGCGCCAGCTGTCACCCCCTGCTGGTTTCCCCTGAGTACACGTACAGGTGATTTTCAGCCGACTGCATTTTCTCAGACATGCTGAGGGGATTCATTCCATAATTCGGGGTCCACACCAAGAAGGCAGTGGCTGCCTGGATGGGATGGTCGCCATCATCTGGTCAGCATGGCAGCCTCGACTTTGGATGGAGGACAGAAGGCCGAACTCCGCAATGCAGTCCCAGCCCTTGTATCTGGACTGAGGTGCCAAAGAACTGGATGGCACCTCGTGTATAGTGGGCATCGGCCAGACAGTGGCCCCCTGCTGTGTGATAAATGGTGGGCTTTCAATGACTTGGCAAAGGTTAAGCAGCAGAGTGAATTTATAGTGTCAGCTCATCTTCAGGTGACACACCGGTCACTGAACCCGCACAGCTGGGGGACATCCCAGCAGCATCCCACCACCATTCCCTCACAGGACACCCAAACATCTGCAGGTGTGAATGGTGGCTGGACGTGCAGCGGGACAGTGGGGGGCTGGCGTCCCACCTCGTCCAGATTTTTTAAAGGACAAGGATGCTTGTCTATAGCGATTTTCTAGTAATGCAATTTGAACAGCAGCAGGCAGAATTGGGGTCACACGGAGTGGGCACAGAGCAGCCGAGGAGCTGAGAAGACAGCTCTGTACTTCTATATAGCGCCTTTCTGTATACTTGTAGAAATATGGAAGTGTGCAGTGGCTGGCTGAATGACATGCTCGGTGCCCCACACAGTGGCACTGGCCGGTGACTTTGCCAGCATACTCACAGCTCTATATAGCGCCTTTCAATAGTGCTCATCACTATAATTGCTTCCATTTCTGTGACATGTTCACTGAGTGACAAAATGACTCACTTGGAGTCCCCCAGAGTGACATTGGCCTGGACTTTGCTGGCACAGTGACAGTTTTATATAGCACCTTTCCATAGTAATCACACTTCAAGGCATTTCACTTTTGCTACAGTGTATGTAGAAATGTGGAAAAGTGTCACTCAATGTCCCCCAAAGTGGCAATGGCAGGCATCAGTTTTATATAGCGCCTTTCCGCAGTGATTTGTACAACATCTCACAGGACTTTCAAAGTCCCGCAGAGTGCCATTCGTGGTGGCTTTATGGGCCTAGTGGTGACATTATATAGTGCCTTTCTATTGTGATCACCACTTCACATCCACACTACAGCTGTCTCCAGATTTTAACAACATGAACACCAGCTGCCCAAACGCCAAGTGGCAGGGGCAGGGTCTGTGCCAGCAGTCCCTTTTACAGTATATAGTGCCTTTCCCTCCAGGAGTTATTGCCACGCTGTGCACTCTGGCAGCTCATGGGAGTCCCATGGGGGGTCAAAGGTGAGCAGCTGCCTCAGTGGGCCGCACCGTGACATGGGAATAACAAAAGAAGGACGAATTTGGGAAACGGGGAGAGTGAAGCCTGCTCTGGGATTTGGGTCTGGGCTGGAGAAGAAATTATATAGGGGAGGGATAACGGGGGGCATCAGGGGGCATCAGGGAGTGGGACAACAGCAGAAAACAAATAGAAAGAGGCAACGGGGTGGGGGGGGTGCAAATCCTATTGGAAAAGAATAAAAAATAACGACTGGGAGAGAGTCAGGATTGTGAACCCGGAAGAAAGCTCTCATTAGCAGATGGAATAAAACCATCGAGATTAGGACACTGGGAATAAAGACAGAGGACTGGGAATGGGAGCCGAGAATGCAAAGGGAAATAAAAAGAGAAAGACGAAGAAGAGCGGAGCGGAGCGGAGAGGTGCAGTAAAGCCGGCATTAGGAGGCTCCCTGATTAAAGCTCGTCCGGGATTAGCGGCGAGATGAAGCGGCTCCTGGGATTAGGGAGCTGAGATTCTGGAGAATTGGCTTGGAAATAAATCTGTCATTAGGAGGAGAAGCCGAGCTTTAATTATTATGGGATGGGAACGGCGGCAGCGGAAATCAAGACTCGGTGGCCACTGAGCTGAGCTGACTGGCACCTGTGTGTCACAAAGTCCTGAAAGAGGAGGAGCGGGCAGAGCCACTGGCTCACCATTCAAGGGACTCGGGTTCAAGATGGCATCGTCTCCGTGTCCGCGTGGCCTCCTCTCACGTTCTGAAGACGTGCAGGGTGGTGACTGGCCAGTGTGAACTGCTGTGCCCGCCGATGGACTGGCATTCTGTAAGAATAAAGGGTGAAAGGGGGCCTGCAGTGCCCACCATGTGAAGTGAGAGGCTGCTGGTTTACTGCTCCCTACTGACTGTCAAAGGCCCAAGAGAGTCGGTTGGTTTGCCAGGGCTCATCATACGGGTACGGACTCAGCCTGCAAAGTGACTACAGAAAGGCGCTATATAAGTGTACAGCATCACTGGTTGAGCCCGAGTGTAGTGCCCCTGTAGAAAGGCGCTATATAAATACACAGCATGGTAAATTGAGCCTGACATCACCAGCCAGTGCCAGTGCCAGTGCCAGTGCAGCTGTGGAGAGCGTCACCTCCAGAAAGGCGTTATATAAAGCCACAGCATCACAAGACCAGTCCTACTCTGTGCCCAGTGCAGCTGGCACCTTCCCGCTTAGTGCTCAGCACGCTTTGTGATTCCCGCTGGTCACACTCCAGTGTCACATCTCGGCCCCTCTTTACCTGCCAGTTGTCCCCCAATGCCCTTGGGCTCCACTCCTTCCTGTCACAAAGGGCGCAGGATGAGGCGGGTGCTCCTCAGTCCCTGGTCATCGGGTCAGATTCCAGGTAAATTGAGTCGTTGTCATTGTCAGGACACTCCGGTGTTGTCCTCCCCCTAGGAAGCGTGAAATGGCCAAGGCGACTATCTTGTCATCTCGTCTTTAAAGACTGGTGGGTCGCTGCTGATAAGATCCCACCCCCTGGGGCTACGACGGCGATGAACACCCTGATGACACGACAGATAAGTGCTGAGCCATCTGCGCCGCTCCAGGCACAGGCCACCACCTGCTGGGCCACCTCGCTGTGCCAAGCTCACGCACCTTTTATACCTGGCTGTCTGTCACACTGACACATATGAAAGGCCACCTCCTATATAACAGCACATCGTCATGGCCATCCACGAATGATGGCACCAGAGAGTGGAGGCATGTGGCACGTGAACTGGCACAGGCAGGTAAGAATGTCACATGTGACAATAAGGACATTATAAACCAACTTTGTAGTGATATTCACAGCTGTCTATTATATAGCGCCTTTCCCATCTGTCACTCATACAGTATTGGCACCGTTCTACCTGTTCATCTTTATATAGCGCCTTCTTATCTATCGTATTGTGTCCTTTCTGCCAGTCTGTCACTGGGCAGTGTGCTGGGCAGGAGTGACACGCTGCGTGTTGTTTGGCACACGAGTCTGCCCGTCCTCTGTACGTGTGACAAACAGGCAGCCATGAGCCTCTCAAAGCTATCAGTTATATTGCCTTTCTGTCCATCCACTGATGAGGTGTTGTGCGATGATCAGAAGTGGCCGTACCCCTCGTGCCCACATCGGTCACAGACCTTTCTAGATGTTTGCACCATCCCTGCCTCTCGTGTCTTTTTCACTGCAAGAAGTGGGCATCAATGCCCCCGTTGTTTTGACGGCACCCGTCTCAAGCAGAAGCTCACCAGGTGTGGCTTGGACCCCCCCGTGTCCAGATGCTGTTAGTTTGGGGGGAAGTCGGGGTGGAGGAGTGATACCATTGATGCCATTGATGCCATTGATGTTGTGGTGCTGCAGCTTGGGGGGTTCAGCTGTGGTGCACCACACAAGGAGTTCATTCTGAAGCCCACTAACAGAGTCAAATCAGAAACCCTCCAAATTTGTGCTGGCACACTGGGGACGTCACACAGGTGATTTCTGGAAACCGTAATGGGAACACAAAATGGCAGCAGCCGCAGATAAACAAGATGGCGGCCAAGCAGAGCAAAAACATCTCAATAAAAAATCATTAAACGTCCGCCCAGCGAGAATCCGCACAAACAAATGAAGAACGAGAAGCCGACGGGCAAAACATCTGGAAACTAAAGCAGAAATAAATGTAATGGCGTCCACAGCGTAACACGCATAGCCAATCAAATACTGCTGCTGCGGTGATGTCATCAGGTGAGGTCACGCCCCCTAGAAACACACCACCACATCATAGCAACTAACCGCACAAAAACGCCAAAGGACTTTGTGATTTACACGCCACCAGCCTGCAGAGCTGCCCTGGCATTTGTCATGCGTGGGTGCCAGTCCTGTGGGTTTTTTATGTTCTGCTTTTAGTGGGTGGAGCCCCAGGGGCGGGGCAGTCCTGACATCACTACCCTGTGGCCCCTCCCCCTATCGCAGTCCTTCAGTTCAAGGAGCCGCCGGCGCCGCCATTGTTGTTTCTACTGGTGTCGCAGTCCTCTCTTTCTCTCTTTCTCTCTTTCTCTCTTTCTTTTTCTTTTCACTTTGTCTCCCGATCTCCAGTTTCTGGCCTGTGTTTTGGACTTTGTGCCCGTTTGTGGCGACTCCTTTGTGCCTCTTTTTGCTCTTCACATCTTTGGTTGGTTATTAAGTCTGCCCTTTCTTAGAGATTGCGGTTTGTCCTTTTAGTACACAAGCCGGGGGTTTACGGTCCTCCTTCCTCTTGGGGCCGACACTTGTGGTTGTTTTGCCAGCTCCATAGTTTGAAGCCTGCAGGTGGACTTGGGGGTCTGGCTGTGTCACCACTGAAGATCCTGGCCAGCCTGAGCAGCGCTCGTTGGGGGCTCCCACTGCATTTCATAACGGTAACAGATGAGCCTGATGTCTGCCCCGTTATGCGCCAGTCACCCTTAATGGTGACCCACGACTGGCTAGCCTGGTGTTTCCGGTATTTTCCACAATGCCACCTGTTATGTTGAAGAACGTGTGGGACGCACACACAGTCAATAAATGAAGGCCCACCAAGAGCCGGAGCCCCCTGGTGTGGCTGCCCGCTGCTGTCGTCCATCTTTACGAGAAGCTGCCGGCCTTCGGTTTTGATTACATGGCCTGCCAGTGTGCAGTCATACCATATAGCGCCTGGCACTGCGGATCCTCTAGTGCCGGCCATTTGACGGACACACCGGACCGCCGCTCTCAGGGCCGGTCGATTAGTGAACATTAGGAGCAAACACGGTGACGGCTCTCAAACGCTCGTGGTGTCACATGAACACGGTACAAAAGGGCGCTGTTTGAAACCCGAGAACACATTCCACTTTACAATAAAAGACCTGGCTGCCCATTCAAGTTGGTAATCCGGGCACAATCCGCCAAGGGGAGAGCGTGCATTACACACACGGACAACAAGAAAGACGGCATTTCAGGGCATCAAACGCCTCCGCAGCGCGGATTAGTCGGGTAGTCTGGGCAGAGGGATCAGGTCAGTGTGGCGAGCACCCAGGCAGGGCCGGACAGACAGACAGACAGACGGGCATGCCGGACCTCACAGAGGCCCATCATGGAGGGGACAATAGTGATCAGGATTGTGCTTCACACTGCCACACGTCACAGAAAGATGGGGGGGACAACACGAGGACAGGTCAGTCACCACATGGGCTGTCTCAGAGCCGGCCAGCACAGATGGCACATGTGACAAAAGCAAATGGACGAACTGTGAAGAGTTTAAGAAGATGAAGGGGTATGATCAGCATCGGGCACAGGATTTTAGGGGGGCACACACTGTGACATCACCAACGTTACTCGTTTTCATGTAAAACAATATGCCTGAAGTCACAGGTGGCAGTAAAGCAGGTCACATGGGTACTCGTGGCTGTGCAGTAAGACCACCACTGTGCCATTTAACTCGAGACGTGATCTCTGCATACTGCAGTTGTGGCACATGCAGGCCAAGATGGGCATCACGGAACAGGCACAGCCAATGAAGGCCCCACTGAGGTCAAGAACACATCATCACGCCAGTTTCAACGGTCCAGTGCCAGTGGGATGCCCTAATGGAGTCAAGGGACACAAAAGGACCCTAAGGAGGATAACCCAGAAATGGCAACACTTTAGGGCAAACAGGCCAGGAGGTCTCATCCCTCACACAGGTGCCACGTAAAAGCGAGGCAAAGATCATAGATTGCATGGACCACCAGGTGGCGCTCTAGCCTGGCGACTCTGGAACGTGTGACCCCCCGAGTGACGTCTTCTACTGGAGGGCTGACAGACGCGACTCTCCAGTATGTGCCAGCCTCGCCCTTCTTACCAGTTCATGATGTCTTCCATGCAGGTTCTTCTTGGCCCTCCTCTTCCTCTTCTTCCATCCATTCTCCCCTCTAAAGTCACTGCTCACATTAGACTGTCCTTTGCCGTACCCACTCTCCTCTTTCATTTGTCGCTTTCTGTGCCCCGTTGCCCAGAAGCGTTTACCCTGGCATGGTTCACACAGTCCAGGGGGTCCCTGCCATAGCAAAGAACCAAGGAAACTCGACGCTTCAGTTTTCTCTTTTTTGGCTTCTCCTCTCGTCAGGTCCTCCCGTTTCCTTTGCCTTCATCTCTTGATGGCATCGGCCACCACTTCTACTCCAGAGCTTGTCTTAATGGCAAATTTCTTGACCCACCGTTACGTTTGTCTTCTTTGTCTTCTTTCGGTTCAGCGCCACGCCAGGCCGATATCCTGCATTTAATAACGGAGTGTCACTCGAGCTTCATTACCAGATTTAAAATCTAAACTGGACGGCAAGCGTGGGCTGGTGGTCCGGTGAGGAAGCTTCAAGATCTCTTACCTGCTCGGGAAGCCATGCCACAGAATAGGAAGGTGGGACCAGGCGGGTGCCAGCTCTGTGATGGAGATGCTGGCATCCTGGAGGGGCTCTGTTAAAGACCTGTGCCCGGTTGGGGGGTCAGTAGAGTGGACAGGGAGTATAAGCTCCCCCAACATGATAGGTGGTAGCATCCTTGGGCTTCAGGGCCCCTGCAGGGAATGCTGGGATTTGTAGTCCCTTAGGGCAGCCTTGTTGGTTGCTGTGGGGATTTTCCACCCGTACTTCCTGGGACTTCCACACGACCCAGAAGAACCTCCAACGGGCCGCGTCCTGGCACTGGACGTACCCCAGGGAGTCGCTCTGCCTCGCCTCAGGGAGTCGGAGTTGGCAGGCGGCGGACGAAGCTCACCTAGAAGAGTGGAGGGAGAGGAAGAAGGAGAGGAAGAAGAAGGAACTGTGCCCGTGGAGGTGTTCTGCTAAAATAACCCTCTTTATTGAACCCGGGATTTGTGTGGGTGCTTTAGTGCCCGCGGGCTCAGTGGCGCCCCCTAAAGGCAGAGAACCTGGACGTGCTGGGATAGGCGAGCTCAGCTGGTCCTTAGAAAATCAGCAAAAGATAAGAACGAGACTCCAGAGTGGAATAAGACGCCATTTACAGTGAGGCTCGGGTACTGGAAGTTATTTTTATTTTCTTTAAGAAGGGCAAATCTAATATGAGTGACACAGAAATGAGCAACAGGAAGCTGAAAACCAAACTGTCATTGTGCAGGGCATCTCCGTCACGTCCGACTCCATCCTTTTACCCGCCGTCGAGGGCGTCGTGACGCTTACAGCAAGTGGCCGAGTTGCCCACCGAGGACACCAGTCCGCCTCTCAGGTGGTCTCCTACCCTCTCTAACGGTGAAAACGAGACAGCGTGCCAGAAACCGATAGAAAACCGCGTGGGGCGGAGCTACAAACTATGAGGGGACAAAGCAGGGCGGGTGAAGTGGGCAGCGCTAAAGCCGAGCAGAGCACATCCTCGGATCGCGGGTTTGGCAGACGTTACCGAGCGGCGATCCGTGTGCAGCTCACCTCGTCACGAAGACCCCGAGCCTCGAGTGCGTTGGACATTCCCGACACACCAGCAGCGCACAAAGGATGCACACGTCGTTTGGTCATAAAGCTACGCGACAGCACAGTCAGAGTCAAGTGCACAGATAACACGAAGGCAGCCGTCCACGCGCGACAGGCGCCCACCCGCCCTTAGACGGTGAGGGAGATGAAGCTGTTGTATCTCTGGATGTTCCTCTTCAGGATTTCCGAGCACGGGCCGAGCACCCGCTCAAAGCGCGGCCGGTCCAGCTTCACGCACTTCAGGGGGCCCCGTGCCACCACCGTCGCCGCCCGGGGTCTGTTCAGCAGTAAGGCGATCTCACCTGCAAGACATCAAGACGGGCATTAGTGCCACGGCAAGCTGGCAAAATACTCCAAAAACACTCAATTCGGGGTTACTCCCGATAAGTGCCCGGATACAGCGCCACGTTTTGTGACGGCGCATCAACGGGGGGCACTGGAAGCGAGATTAACGACTGCACGGGACACCACAAAGGCTGGGGGGGGAGCTTTGAGGGGCATCACTGCAGGTCCGTCCAGCAACCAGCGTGACCAGGTCAGGTCACCTCATTAAAACTCCTGACTTCTGAAGTCTGTACCACCGGGCACCACACGGGCACACACACAGGCCCCTCAAAATGGCACCAGATATCATCATCATCATCATCACACCCAACATGAACATCTACTGACCAAAGTAGTCTGATGGTCCAAGTCTGCCGACCTCCACGTACTCCTCGTTATCTGACCGGCGCTGCAGCACAGACGCGGTGCCCTGTGGGAGAGACAAAGCAGGAGAGAGTTAGTGGGGGCACAGCTCTGCCTCCTCCCGTTCTCATGTCCGCTTGAGGAACAAAATCCACAGCCAAGGCCTGAAGATGGCAGCCGCGGCCGAACCCCATCGGTGCCAGAGGGGCTGCAGAAATGAAACCCGAAGAGACTTTACGGGTTCTGAATCCAACACTCGCTGTGTCAGGGGAGCCCACCACTGCTCGGTGTATTTCCACTTTGATTCTTGTGTTGGTTGCTCTGGAGTTATTCGTTTCTGTGTTTTCAGGTGATTTCTGCGACGCTTATTTCTTATCTCATGTTAATGAAAAATATGCTCCGGTAATAAAGAAACTGCCCGTCTATTACAGTATATAGCGCCTTATCTACCATATAGCGCCAAGTACATCCTGCTGTCTCAAGTTCTGAGCATTTAAATGCTCAGCCAGGCCCTGCACTATGTGGGGTGGAGCCACAGGGGGCGGGGCCACACTTGTATCATGGCAGCTGGCTCCTCCCCCTGTCTTCCTACAGAGGTCAGAGTCAGAAGGTGCCAGCGGTGGGAGGTTCACTGGGCGCTGTTGGGGTTTTGGGAGTTTGGATTCTAATTATCGGACTTCATTATCGGGGGCATGCGGGGTCTCGAGAGCTTGCCGACTGTAATCAGTTAGTCCAGTAAAAGGCGTCACTCTGCTTCACTTTCATTGCATCCATAATGGCTAATGTGGTACGTCACCCTATTGTTATATGACTTGTTAGCTTTGGGTGGGCTTGTTAGGTTAAATGCCCCCCTTTGTCTCATTTTTGCCCCTCTTTCTGGTTTGCTTCTTCATTATTTCAATAAATTCTTTATTTACAAAAACACTTTGTTTCTCATTGACCCCCCAGAAGGCCAGAGGTTTTACGGCTCCTCTCCCTTGACGGCCATTTCTGTGTATTTTGAATTTTTAAAGCCAGCGTCCCACTTCTGGGTCTGTGTAGGCCACGGCCTGCCAGTAGTAGTTGGGGGGGCTGGCCATTTCTTGGGTGGTCCTGGGATGATTTGTGTCTTTTTAGAAGCCTCAGGGCACTTCAGCCTCAACAGTATCCTGCACATGTCTGGACGACACCCTGAAGTGGACCCCCATAGTCACAGGGGGTCCGCACACCCCACCGCCACTCTGGACTTTTCAACTTACCTAACAAGCACACCTTTACAACGTGAAGGGAAAGCAGGGAAGCAGCGACACAAACTACAACCCGAGAATAAACGGGTTGGCAGAGACCGCAGAGCATCGACGCCACAACGGGAGACAAAACCCGCCGTCAAAAAGCCCGAGGGAAAAGGTGACGATTAAGGAACTGAAAAAGGAAGAGGAGGAGGAGGAGGAAGTGATTTCCAGGGAGGACCCTTCTCCCCTGTCACTTGTGTTATGACCTTCGAGGACACGCCACTAACAATCAACGCAGTGGCCCTGATGACAGAATCTCCAAAATGGCGGGCAGCTTGAAAACCAAAATGGCGGCGAAACAATCCAAGAAACTGATTGGCCTTCAAAACAAAGGAGAAATGTCACCAACCGATATCAGAATCAGCTTCAGTGACACAAACAAAACAAAATGAGCGTCAGATTAGCAGAAAAAAAAACAAGGAGTCTAACTCTACCTGGCAGTGCCCGCCTGGTGCAGACAGGGACAAGACTGGCACTGAACTCGGGTCTCCTGGAGGTTTGAGGCAGCAGCCCCCCGGCAGACTACAGAGCAGGACATCTCTGAAACATCCTGGCAGACGTGTGTGTGTGTGTGTATTGGCACCAACAGGCCGAAAGCTCAGGCAGAGCCCACATATTTGTGCCATCCATTCAGTTTTTTCTGTAACTCACACAATCTGGCAGTTCATAGTCGGGTGCCAAGAAAACGCCTCCCGCTAAAAGAACAAAGTTAAGTATGAAAAGCAGGAATACCTAAGCAGGGAAAAAGCGAAGATCGGCCAATGAACCCAACAGGCTGGCAGTTTTGCCAATACTGCTGAGTGCTTGTAAAGATCAGTCAGGTTCAGCATTCCGAGAGCGGCGGGCGCGTTCCATCGTCACTCTTATCAGTCCGGCGTGATAAGAACGGCAAGTGCTGGGCTTCAGGGTCTGCCGTTATGAAACTTCACTTATCTGCCATCTTCTTGACATCTCAATCCGCTCCTTTTATCTGCCATACTGGCGAACCCTTTCCACGCTACTGTAACTGCACCTGCGCCCTCTGGCAAAACAAGTCTGTGGTGAGTTGGCACCCCAGGGTGGAGTGAAGGGCATCTCTGACATGGCACTGTTTGGGTGTACCAGCTGCCGTTACCGGTGATATGTTAAAGGCCAGATGATCATTGTGTCCCCAAGATCGGGGGGCTGCTGAGTGGCACCTTCACTGCACTACAGGATGTTACTGAACAAACCCACTTGGGGTGTGTGGCAGTCCGAAAGTCGACTGTAAATGCGCCCTGATGCCCGATCGAAATCAGCTGATGGGCAGGTAGATTGGTCAAGTGGCCCACCTTAGGTGACACTGGGTGACACGCGTTCTTGTAAAGCTCCTGGGGGTGTCGTCGTTCTCCTCACGCTTGCCCACATGCAGCCCCTGCCAATGGAATAACAGGTAGAGCTTGAAAGTGAGATGAAAGATGGCACGGCGGGGTCACTGGGAAAGTCCCTGCACCGCTCTGGAAGCGAACTTCCCGAGTCTCCCCTCCAGTCAATCTGCTGAGGCAGGCATTGTGGTTTTGGTCTGTTCTTATGCCAAAGGGCTGGTGGGAAGGGTGGGGGGGCAAACCCCGGCCTGCACAGACGCACTTGGACCCCCCGACGTCACCACTATCAAAAATGGACGTCCCGGAGAGCAGAATCAGAGAGTCGGGGGGCCTGGCAGGAGTTCACCGCTGACAAAGGTGACAGCAAACTAAGAGGACTCAAAGGGGACCTGCTGCTGTTTGAAGGCCCCTCTCAGCGCTCGCCCCTGTCAACGCCCGCCCCTCTTGCCCCTCTCGCCCCTCTCGTCTCGTCTCGTTCCAAGCCAGCTGTTTGCTGAGAGCGAAGCTTTAAAAGGCAAATCAAAGAAAACCAAATGGCAGGTGCACACGCAAGACAACACACTCCCTCCATGAGCTCACCGCTTCAGTTCAGCCCTGCTGGGAAAGGAAAGAAAAGCCGCAGCGGTGTACTGGTGGGATGGGCATGGGCAGAAAACGGGCAACGCGGCCCAAATCCGCTTGGCACCTGACACCTGCTTTAGTACCGCGCCACGAGCCCGGGTCTAGACTATGTATGTGTGCGCGGATGTATGTGTGCGCGGACACACGGACACACACACACGCACACACACACACACTGACACTGACACACACACACTCACTGACCGACACACACACAAATACTGACAGACACACACGCACACACATCAACAGACACACACGCACACACACACACACTCTGGCCGCAGGACCCCTTCAGCGCCGTGCTGCTGCCGCTGCGCTGGCTCATAAACAGACCCCAAGTCAAACACGAGGGGGGCTCCTGGCCTGGTAAGACCCGCGCTGGCACAGTTTCAGGAAACAAATTCCATCACCTGCAGCTGTTTACAGAGGCCGTGTCACGTAGCGAGCAGAGCCTTCGGCGTGTGTGTCAGTGTGTGTCGGTGTGTGTCGGTGTGTGTGTGCGCGTACCCGACGGTTACTGGACACCCTGCCGTGAAGACGTATCTAGGCGCTGGCACCAACACGCTTTACACGCGTGACAGACATGTTAAGAGCGTGTGGTCCCGGACCCCCCGATTCGAGCAGAGCGCCGGAGCTCAGTGATAACGGGGATTGAAGTACGCCGCACGGCACCCTGGGCAGCTCCGATCAGGCCACTTCCTGGGAATTCCAAGGTTCGTGACGCTCGTTTCGGTTGTCCTCGGAGTCGTTGGTGACCTCGAGTCTCTGACCCTCTCGTTTCTGTGCTTTGGAGCTCACGTTGGTATTCTAATGAACAAACACGAGAAGGAGACAAACAACCAGCACCGACCGCGAATGAACAAAGGAATAAAACAAAGAACGGGCACCCTGCATAGCCCCCCCCCAATTAAGAAAGGAGGGCCGCTGGACAACGAGCTGACCACTGGGCCAGAAACAAAGAGGTTAAAGGTCAGAGTGAACAAAACCAAACAAAATAAACCAGACTTCCGTGTCACCAGCCACCCATCTCCGTACCAGCTGGGCAGCCACTTCTGAGTACTAGAGCCGCATATCCCGAGTGCCAGGAGACTTCCACACAAGCTTGGCATCTTCCAACGGGGAAGGAAATACGAGTGCAGAGCAGGAAGGTCGGGGTGACGGGGAATGGAGGAAAGGGGGGTTACGTTATACGACTTCACCAGCCATCCCCAGTCGCAGACTCCTTAGTGCCACCCTGACCGCCAGTCGTGTCCCCAGAGACTCCCGCTCATCCCATAGGGGTGGTCTCTGTGTGTGTGAGGGGCGACAACCAATGGGCATCCAAGCCAAAGCACAACACATCAAAAGCAGTGACGGGGCACAAGGAAGGCATTTGGACCACGAAAACGGAAGAGAGGCTCACCAGTCTGATGTGCCAAGACTGGTACCAGTAAAGCATTCGCAGAGCACAGGAGTGTGGAGCACATCACACTCTGGAGTCATGGGGGTCACATGGTCTGTCATGACATCCTCAGATGACAAGATGGACGACTGCAGCCGTCCCCTCCGATTACTAGTCATGTAACGCGCCCCCAGCTTTAAGAGCAAAGGACCACAAGACTGGCGACGGAAAGAAAACATACAGAGGGAGGAGACGGGCACCAGGAAACGGGCAGCAGGAGACAGCAGCCTGAACGTTCATGGAGGCCAAGCAAGCAGCCGGACTGAGAAACAGAAACCTTGAGCGCCAGCCGTCTTACCCGTGCATCGGGCGCTCGAGGCGTCGCTCGACAATAATGAGGTTTGTCAGGTTAAGATGGCGTCACCGTTCGTTTTGCTTATTACTGCAATCGTCTCCGTATGTCACATGACGGCCTGCGGTTTCAGGTGGGCGTCACTCAGCTGATGAACGGCCATCACACCTCGAGGTATAATTCAGACGTAAAGACACAGCAGCTGATAAAGCGTACAACTGCTCTGAGCTCTTCACGGGGTCCTCGAGTACGTGGCGCCCATCCCTACTGCCAGTTATGACATAACAGCTGATATGGTGGGCCGGGAACTCGCAAAACAAACGCACAACACTGACAACCACGGAGGAGCAACTCGGAATAAACATGGCGGCCTTGCCAAGGGGTGGCACAATGGAGCAATATGACACTCGTCCTAATCCTGAGACCACTGCACTCGCAGGCCGCTTTGTGGGGGGTCCCGCTCTGTTGAGATTCGCCCTCACGTCAGGGTGCTGCGGGGGGCTCCTTCTGGCCGCTGCCCTGTTAGCTGCGTCTGCTGCTCTTTAAGATGACCTGCACGTGGACTCGATTACATTTTTAACGTCATTGTCTTAAGCACAACACCGTGGTGTGCAGGTGTGAGGTAAGGTGGTTGGCATGCTGGCAAGAAAATTCTGCCAATCAGATCGGCTCTCTCTTCTCCCCTCTGCTGCTCTGCCAAACTGGAATTCTCTTCCTCCTCCGTCCTGCCTCGGCTTTAAAAGCAGGTTGGTCGTTTGTGGACGCAGGTCTGAAAGTGCCCACTGACAGACTGGCACCCTCAGCAGAGCTGGTCCCACCGCTGGCATAACCAGATAACTGGGTAAGTGGGTTAGAAGGGTGGACGGATTGGCAGATTTGAGTCAGATCAGGGCACAGATGTGTCACATGGCTACACTAATCCCAAAATAACTTTGCTATGCGCCGGGTCAGCTCAGGTCAGGTGAGGTCAGGTCGGGGGGCACGTACTGGTACAGCACATTGCTGCACCCACCACACGACGAAACAGCTTGAGGTCCTGGTTGGCAACCCCCCAGGCAGACACGCAGTCCAGTTCCACCCTCTGTCTGCCACAGCTAGGTGTCACATGGGGGTCCCCTTGGCCTGGTCTGACCACTGGGGTCCTCAACAATGAGGGTCACTCTCTGGTAAATGCGTCACATGACTGTAGTGCCATAACTGACGCCCCCTCTCAATGCAGGTCATGGGGAACTCCACTTGCAACACAAAGTCACACCAGTGGTACCCAAGGACCCTGTGAAGTGACACACATGAAGGAGTCCAGACTTCATCTCGGGTCACTGGAGAGCGTCCATGTCTCACTAAAAGGGGGCACCAGGACTCTAAAGACCCCTTTAAAGTGATGTCATGACTTCATAAGAAGAGTCACATGAATGTCACCACTGAGGTCAGTAAACCTCTCAACGAGGTTGACACTCAGAGAGACACACTGCTGTGCCCGAGGGGTCATTAAAGGCCTGGCTCTTTGTTTTTTATTCAGGACCCTCAAAAGCCCAGACACTCAGACCCCTCACTCAGTTTCTCGAGACCTCCATTGACTCTGTGAAGATCACAGCATCGTCAGCAAAGTCAAGATCAGTGAATCTCTCTTCACCAACAGATGCCCCCCAGCCGCCAGACCCCACCACCCTGCCCAACGCCCAGTCCATGTGATCACTGACCAGAGAAGGAGCAGAACACACTGCTGACGGACCCCAGAATCAACGGGGAAAAACACAGAGGGTCTGTCTCCACTCTGCACAGCACTCCCAGAGACAGTGTACAGGCCAGCCATGATATCCAGCAACCTTGAGGGTCCCGTGAAATCTCAGGAGGTCCCACCGGGCATGTCGATCAACTGAGTCGAACGCTTTAAGAAATCGACAAAGGCTGCAAAGAAACTCAGCTGATACTCGCGTTGGCTTTCCATGAGGACCCTCAGTGCCAGGATGTGGCTGATGATCGACGTAAAACCAGTCTGCTCCAGTCACTGGTAGGTGAGCACGGACCCCACTGAGGACAACCCTAGCACGTTGTTATGGGTGAAAGACCCCTAATTCCCTGTTCTTTGTAGCCCTAACTGCAACCACCCGCCCCTCGGACGATCACACTCGATTCTCTAAAGGGGGGACAGCCCTATCCCCCTTGGTGGGTCGTGAAGACAAAACCATGGAAACACGTCACCAACACTGGCTTAGCCCCCTTGGCAGAGACCTGCTCTCACTTTGACATTAATGCCCACCATTGTGACTCGGCACAAGATGTCCCTTCCATGCAGAGGTGATCTCCACTGAACTAACTCTAGGTCTCGTAAAGGCCGGTGGGCTTGCCCTGTGACGCGTCACATTAAAGGGTCCGCAGTCTTAGTCAGCGGACCCCTTGGCGTTTTAGATTTATAACTCATTTACGAGTTGTGTTTTCACGTTAACAGCTGATGAGGGTCCACAAAGTCCAATTCAATCCGCTGTGTGAAACGGAAACGCGAGTACACTGAGAGTGCACTGGGGCCCTGGGGGTCTCGTCAGAGGTGCTGACAGGCGGCACACAGACACACCTCCGACTTTCTAGGACAGGAAACGCGGGCGCTAATAACCTGCAGTGCTGGCACCACGACAAGAGGGTATGGATATCCAGACATTGTGCGCCTGCCACCGCGAGGCTAACTGGACCTCAAGCTTCACTGTCACCGACGAAACAAAAACACGAACAGACAAAGGGGGCAAACGCGCTGCGGCCAAGCCAACGGAATCCGTGACTGGAATCCAAGATAACAGCAGGCAGCGTCGGGAATGCCGGGCTAAGTTTAAAGTCAGAGAGAGCGCCAAAGCTGGAAATTCCACTTTCACCGAGCTTGGCACACTAAAGTGTAACCTCCTGCAGGTAAGGCAGACCCCCATAACTCAGAGGTGGGCCTCGCTCGCCCGCTCACCCCCTCTCTCCCTGTCTATCCAGACAACATCAATCTCCCTAATTAATAATTAATCACCTGGCGTTTCAGGGCAGATCAGCCGTGTGATAGCAGTGTGTGCCCAGGGCGGGTCACTCGGCTAATCCATCTGGAAACGTCGTCTCGCTCTTACTGCTTTAAAGTGGTCTGTGGGGTCCCGTCACGTAAAGCAGGAAGTCACTCCTGAACAAACAGAATGAGCAAAAAAATGTGGAGAACCAGGAAAGGCGGCGCATGGGCACATCACCTGGCGCAGAACGTCTGTTAGCAGAACCGAGGAGCTGAAAACGTGATGTGTGACCAGCGGGTCTCGAGGTCAACATCTAAACGAACATTCCATGGCACAGTGCAGCCGTGGATTAAACACGTGGGTGAGACGTCTGCAGCATGGCAGGTGGCACAAGGTGTGGTGGGCTTACAACGGATGAGCCACCGAGGTATCAAATTGACAGAGCACGAGACAGCAGGCCCCACCGGGATCAGCTGTGGGCCCACCGTTCAGGAATCACGACACAGCTGAGAGCTGCCAGGCCTGCACATGCTGGTGCCCAGGATGAAGCATCACCATCACCATCACCGCATTCGATAGTCGGAAGAGAACCTCAAGCTCACAAATTAGAGTTGGGAGAAACGTCAGAAGTGTTACAAAAGTGGCACTGTCACCCAGTCCAGACAACAGTGACCCTCCAACACCACCACCTGGCTCATCTGATGCCCATTAAGAGCTCACGATGCCAGCCTATGAACGACTCCACAAAGAGGTCGAGCTTTTAGTCACAGGGACCCAGAGCTGTCGGCCCTTTAGGTCAAAGTCCAATTCGGACAGATGGCGCCCCTCGGTGTCCATAGCAGGCAATCAGCACTATTAGACTTTGACAAACTCTCCCCCTCGTTGTCCGGCGCCAGCGCCCCTCTGTGTACAAACCGCAGAATTTACAGAGGGCACAATACAGATTTCCATACCGGACCAGATTAACAATGACCGCCACCAGTAATGTTAGCCAATGGCCCCCCCCCGCCTCGGGTGATGGGCACACAAACAGTATCATCAAACTGTGATGACCGGCGTGCCCCTAGTGTCTGAACTGTGTGCCTCTTGAGTTACTTAAATGGCACCCCCGTGCACTTTAACTTGTTTAAACTGCCCCCAGCAAAATGCCACCCCAGGCAGGTGCCCATGTCACCCACACCTAAACCCGTCACTGCCTATGGACTTACCTGCCTGCTTACTATAATAATGTTTATTTATATGGCACCTTTGCCACGCTTATCTATGAGAGATGCCCCTGAAATCTTTAGCCTGGCACACCCTGACTAGAGCTGCTCAATGTTTGTCAGTAATTTGTACAAAAATATCAGCATTACAGCAGCGGTGACCTGTCGCTATCCCTCCTCGACTCTGTCTCTCTTGTCAGTGCCAGGCTGTAACACTTGGTGCCACTCTCTACTGCCAAGATGTTTTCCTGTCCTCAGAAGACGCCAGAGACGCCTTGGAATCAACAGAGTGAAAGATTGTGTCACGTTACTAGGCGGCCAGCACAGACTTCTACTGGGGAAGGAGCAGCAGGGGGTGGGTGCTGGCCAGTTGGCGGAGGTCCGCACCAGCACTGTGGCGACTGTGGACCCCCAGCAGTTTGTTTCCTCTTGTTTTCCTCCCCTCCTAATTCATTAATGGACTGAAGGCGCTGCCCTCCGCTTATTATGTTAATCGGTTTCAAACGAGTTTGCTTTGCCGTCTGTCTAAACAAATCTGCGTCTTCACGTGAGCTCACCGTGTGGTTTGTCATTAAGTTTGCGTTTGACCCGTCACAGCGCTCAGTGGGGGGCGCTATATAAAACTGAGCTGAGCGATGGCCAAGTTCTGCTTTGAACACGCAGCAGTTTTAAAAGCACTAATGAAATAAAAATGTGTAACTTACGGAGACTGCCTTCAGGTAAGATGCTGTAGATGTACTCGGTCATCGTGGGGCAGGAGAAGTGAGGACTTGACTGGACGATGAAGACCTTGCAGCATAAACGAGGGTTTAGTCAATGAGGATGACGATGATGAAACTGATGGGCAGCTGCAAATGGCCAGCGTCAGAGGGGTAGCAGCTGATCGACTCCCTTCTGCTTCACGATGCCACACTCCCAAGGGTGGCACACTTGCCCCGCTTCCCAGAGCTGGCAGTGCCTATGCCCCCGTCTGAGCCACGTTCTGAACAGCCAAGACCACTTCACCGGTGGATCGCATGGGAAAAGAGAGGTCAGGCTTGAAATGTTCCCATCACTCCCTGCACGCCTGACTGACGTTAACAGGACTGTGCCATGGATCCGTCTGTTTTATGGACTCCCACCGGGGAAGTGTCGAGGGTGACCTGCCCATCAGCAGTGAAAAGGCACGCAGAACAGGCGGGCGCTGCTAGGAGATGAATGCCACATCACTCACCTCTGCACGGCTTCAGAATTTTTAACGTAAATTTCAAACCCCTGTAAGGCCCTCAAGCACGAGGGGATCATTTAGGATGTCAGGTGGCAATGCCAGTTACGAAAGTCCCCTTTTATCGTCTCCGCTGTGCATACATTAGGTTATTGGGAACGAATGTGCTCTTTTAACACGTATCTCTCGTTTTGTATCCTATTGCCCTCTTGAGAATGATTTCCGCCATGGGTACAAAAGGGATGGCATTGGCTCTAGTCTGGTCTGCATCAAGACAGGGAGAAAGAGCGCCCCCTGCTGGCTGGTTATGTAGGAGGCCATTGTAGGCCCGCCGATCGCCAGCTGTGTATTCTGACGTGTTTGCTGCGACGGGTTAAAAGGTTGGCAGAGACGACTCTCCTTACCCGAGACTGCGGGTTAAACTTCAAAACTCTTGTCTTTGAGATTCCTTCAAAATTCTCCTCTGCTGATTCCGGATGTTTGAGTTTTGACTCCCGTTTGGAGTTGTGCTCTCAGCTTTGTTAACCGTCTGCTCCTTCTCGTTGTCTTGTGGTGTGAAATGCGCCGTGATGAAGGGTGACCCCCACAAGCCCTACTCACTTGCTGACGACCCGCTGGAGCAGAACTGGGAGTCACGCCGGTGGGCGATCCTGGGGTCCGCCATGACAAGTTTAAAGTAAGGCTCATTAGTAACCTGAATAAACTGAAGGTGAGACGGCTGATGATATCTGCCAGTGTGAGTCTTTGCCTCACGACATGCCACCCCTCCCAGTGCCGGTGCCAGCCTGCTTAGTTTTGTGGGGCACTGTGTGACTGGCAGTAATAAATATGAAGGCTAACGTTACACCCTGACATTGGCACGACAGCTGAAATCTCAACAAAACCCCAATGAGGTGGGCGTTAACGGCTGAGTGCCCCTTTTTATTTCATGCTATTAGAACAATTTCATAAGCAGCCTTGAGGTTTGTGAAGGCGCACTGACAGTAATCGGGGGGGACCTGCTGTATTTGTGGAGATTAACGGCTCTAAACTTGAACTTTGTCTCGTTGAAGCCCCTTAATCCGGTTCAGGATTAGCGTTGGCCGTTCCCTTGGCAGGCAGCGATCGGTGCCAACTCACCGACAGAGCTAATTGGTCTCCCACCTTTCTTCATAGAATCGAATGGGACGCTAGTGCAGAATCGAAACAACAAGGGGGTCTCCTTACGGCACACGTCCAACAGGGTCTCTCTCACCTTCGATTTGCCGTTTTCATCGTCACTTACTTGTAGTCGCCCTTCATTTTACTTGGACTGTTATGGAGTCTCTGTGTGCGTCTCGCAGGTCTCTCCTGCTTCTTGTGTTTTGTGGGTGGATTCCCCAAGGGGCGGGGCCACCCGTCCATCATAGAAAAGGCCCGCCCCGGCCCCATAAAGGCTGCTGGGAGTTGGAGTCCAGGACGGCTGGTGGAGTTTGGTGCTGAGGTGTTTAGTGGCTCTGGATGCTTTTTTAAAGGTCACTTGTGACTTTTCAGGGTTCTCTCTCTGGTGAGACGGACTTCACGTTTTCTTTGGGGGGGCTTTTTGTCATCGGTTTGAATTTAAAAGCCTGGCCACCCTTCTGAGGCCCTGCAACGTTCTTTCAGCATGAAAGCGATTCCTGGATTTGAGGAAACTTAAGGGGAAGTGCATTTAAGATGGAGGCCAGGAAGCAGGTCTTTAGGCAGAGAGCAGTGGGACCCCGAAACCTGGAGGAGACACTGGGGTGGCTCAGCCTGGGGGTCTAATGAAGGGTCTCCTCTCGTTTGTTGGGTTTCTCGAAGCCCCCTGAGATCAGGCCGGCCTAGGGGGCCTTTTCGGAGGCCTCACTTGTGCTGTGCTGCTCGACCAACCCTAACAAACCCGAGTTCAAAGGTCGAGAGTTTTGATCTGCAGAGGGTTCAGCCGACTTATACACAGTGACGTGTGACGAACTGAGCGCGAGCACAAGGTCACGTGACCAGGAGCAGGCCATCGCATACATAATGAAAATTAAGACGGTGAAAAAAAACGATTAAGTACGACTCTAAAACTGAAATTAACGAATGCAAAGAAGTGTGTGTGTGTGACCACTGACTAAACGTGCGCTGAGACGCCAACAGCGCGACACTCCAATCCGGCCGCTCTGCTCGCTCAAATGCGCGTCTGTACTCCACAGGTGCGCGGTGGTCTGCCGTCGTGACAGGCGCTCTAAACTGAGGGGTCCGTTAGGCTGACCGATTGTGGAGCAGCAGAATTCAATCTTTGTACTTAAATCCTTCTGGAATCGGGGAGGGGGGCCCGGCAGCAGACATGGCCGCCCTCTTCATCGTCTGGGCTCCCGCACAGCCACAGAGGGCTTCTCCCTATTTTGGGAAATCCCACATGGGACAGTTGCCTGACCTTGGAAGCCAGCGGACACATTCCACATCTGCCTCGTCTGGGAACGTTTCACTCTGTGCTCCCATTGTGTGAAAGAGCGCAGTGGGAAAGTCGGCAGCGGAAAAAAGATCTGAAAATGAAATGTCTGCCCGAGCTCACGGGGAGACATCCAGAAATGAAATTATATGCTGGAGCAGAAATACGGCGCGCTGAAAGGACGCTCCTGTTTTTGGGTCTCGGCGGAGGGACGGCCTGACGCAGCTCGTTTCCTTCAGCCTCCTGGACGTGCCGCCGAGGGGAGAGACGGATAAACAAGGCGATGTCAACACGCGGGCGCCGTGTCAGCAGAATGTGCCTGAGCACACAAACTCCACGCGGGACTTGCCGGGACACATGAAGGCAGCAGCCTGGCCTGCAGGCAACTTGAAGAGCCGTGTGCTCCTGCGCCGCCCGGGGCCTGAAGGCAAAGCCGGGACACGGCAGCCGCTGCTACTCATACAGAGCAAAAAAGGGAAGACAAAGAGGAGGCTGGCAGCAGTGGCACAAAACGGGCACTAAAGGAGCTCTGCTGCTCTTTCAGGACCCACTCACCCAATTAGCACATCACAGACCACACCCCCTGAGATTACGTAACGAAAGGGGGGCTTTCAGATGACACCTACAGGTAGGAAACGGCAGCCTTCACCTCTGAAACGCCTCATGAGGGGGTCTCGGTGGCCGACATCCACACAGACGCACAACATCCAGAAGGCCAATAGGATCTTAGGTTATATGGCGCCTTTGGTGGGCCATCGCGCTTACCTTTAAATTACAGAACACATCCACCTTTGGCCCCCATGTTACAAAAATCTCGAGTGGTCTCCCCTCGACCTTCTCATGTACTCTGATATGGGGATGGATATTTGACAAGGATCCTGTTGTTATATTATGGACATTAAAGACCCATCAAAAACAAAACAAATCAAATGAATCAAATATTGAACAATTATTAGAAAAGTAAAGATGAAGAAATCCGACTCTGCGCCTGCTTGAACAAAAGATAAAAAGTACGACCACCGGTTAGCGGAAATCGGGCAAAAGCTGATCGGAATTGAAGATTTGTACCCGATGCAAAAGGTGGTTCACCGAAGTGAAAGTGAACTCCAGTTATCGTGTTTACACGCACACACTTACACACACTCACACACACACTTACACACACACACAGACACACACACTCACGCACACCCACACACATACACACTCACAGACACACACACACCCACACAGACACACACACAGTATCTGTGTGTGTGTGTGGGTGTGTGTGTGTCTGTGTCACACACAGTGTGTGTGTGTGTGTGTGTGTGTGTGTGTGTGTATCCGTGTGTGTGTGTGTGTGTGTGTGTGTGTGTGTGTGTGTGTGTGTGTGTGTGTGTGTGTGTGTGTGTGTGTGTGTGTGTGTGTGTGTGTGTGTGTGTGTGTGTGTGTGTGTGTGTGTGTTGTGTGTGTGTGTGTGTATGTGTGTGTGTGTGTGTGTGTGTGTGTGTGTGTGTGTGTGTGTGTGTGTGTGTGTGTGTGTGTGTGTGTGTGTGTGTTGTCTGTGTGTGTGTGAGTGTGTGTGTGGGTGTGTGTATGTGTGCCCTCCAGTGGGACCCTCCAATACCACAACTCATCAGTTGCTGTCGTAATGACCTGTTTAATGATCAGAAAGGTCAGAGCGGTGAATAAGGACTGAAATGTTTGGCTGACTTGGTTCGCAGGGCACAAAGCCGCACTGACGCTCGCGTCCCATTCAGTTCTAAAGACCTCTGCGTTGTGTTGAGTTGGTTATCCTCTCCCTTGAAATGGTATTTGGTACATTTAAGGTGTTCTGAGCCCAATAAAGCGCCTTTCACAGCCTCCAACCTGCATCACTTCATTCTCCATAGCCATTTTCTTACTGTAGACCATCTGCCCACCCAACCAGACAGATATGACTGACATTACATACCAGGATGAATCAGAAAGTACAGGCAATTTGAAAATGACACGGTAACCGCCATGGACAGAATCAAAAAAAAAAAAAAGAAGAGAGACATGCCGTCAAAAACAAAGTCAACGCTCCACGCCAACAGCAGCCGTCCTCACGCAGCGGCTGCGGCTTCAACGTCCTCCACACGCCCGGCCCACTTCAAGGGGGGCTCCACGCGGTCGCAGGTTCGCCTCTGATGACGAGGCAGACTGGCACTCAGAAGTTGGCGGCGCGATCCAAGAAGGGCCTCGGCCTGTGGGTGACGATGTGGCGAAGTGACAGGACATCTGCTCTCAGTCGCCCGCTTTTCCAGGCTGCACTGCCTTTGCCTTTTGGATTCTCTCCCTCGTTTCTGTCCAAACATCACATGCTACTTTTCACATGAATTATAAATCTTTTGGTTCATTTGATTTCTGGAAGCGGCAGGGGGACTCACTTGGGGGATTTCATGCCGTGACTAGCTTGGGAGTGCCAGGCGGTGTAACTGGCATAGGGCTCACGCCGAGCTGACAGGTAAAGCCAGCCTGCCAGGCTTTCAAGGAGCGCAGAGCACAAGTGAGGAGACTTCTGGGACGCATAGACTCTCTGGGGGCAAACGCAGAGTGAAGGATGACGGCTAAGCTGTGGCGGGCATGAGCACTAGCCCCCCGGTGAACCTCGAAAACGGACAGCAGAGGACAGGCTCGGGCACATTTGTGGCAGGTGAAACCTAAAGGTAGGAAACGTAAAGCAGGACGTGTCAGGACAGCAGGAAAGAACGGGCGCTAAAGGGGGTCCTGCTTCTCCATCAGGACTCACTAATCCAACGGGTGGGACGTCACAGGCCACACTCACCTGATTTTACATCTGCCAATAATAAAAGTGGGGGCTTGGGCAGATTTGTGGCTGGTGAACTCTAAAGGTAAGGTAGGAAATGTAAAGGATGACGTGTAGGAAACATCAACGTTCACAGCTGGAGACACAACGGAGGGTGTGGTGGTGGACTCCTCGGTGCCAACACGCAGATGGCGGGCATCAAGAAGGCTCATGGGCCGATGTGGAGCACTTTGGGCACGGCTGATCAATGCCTCCCACCTGTTAAACAGATGGCGGGCGCGCGTCTTGTGTCGATTTATCTGCTCTCAGAGCAGGGCGGAGTTTCAGTGCAGGCTGCCGAGCCCACTGGGTTTAATAATCCAATCACTTAACACCGTCCTAAGATGGGAGGTGTGGCCAATTCGCTTCTCCACGCCCCTCCTGAAGTGACTTTGTCCAAATCGCAAACAGAGAGGGAGCCACGGGCTGAGCGAGCACACGTTCATTTACACCTCGTCCTTGGGGTCTTTAGCTGGGCACCAAGTTATCCCTGGCAGGCCTTAAGAAGACCACTTGGAGCTTTAAACAAGGGAATTGATCAGAGTTGGGTGAGGGTGAGGGTCAGAATTGGCAAAGAATGCCGAGCTGAGCAAAATGAATCCATACAAGCAGGCCTGGACCCCCTTGACCTGCTCGGTGCGTCACCCCCCATGAGTCTCCCAGTTCATTCTGCGCATGCTGCGTCCTTGACGATTTCTAATGTGTGACTGACAGGCGAAGGGTGAAGTCCCTCAAACCCACGCAAGTGAAGACCCCCACGCAAGAGAAGACCCCCAGGCGCGACTCTCGCTCCATTCTGAACTCTGTGACGCGGTGCGGTCGACTCCCGTCAAAAACTGCTCGGCCCACCGCTGGCCTTCTTTAACGGCGAGCTAATCTCGACGATGCAGTCGTGTTTTAACTTCGTTTGATTTCGCGTCATCAGGGGCCCGCAGCCTGCTATTTGGGTTACAAGGCCGAGTTTACCCGTCGGGACCGACACGTCAAGTGACAACAGTAGCAGCGCCTGTGCTTTCCATTTTTAGGGCCGTAAACTGTAACCCGACTCCTGGGTGTCGAATAAAAATACCGTAAGACGACACTCGGATCAAGGGCTTCAAAGGTGTACTTAATAAAATAACACGGGCCGACGTGTGAAGGCGAGAGTCAAATAAAGGGACGATCACAGGGCCCACCAGGCGCAGGCCACTTGACCGAAACCAGCGCCTCTCGGACCGCCGGACTGATGTCACGGAGAGGATACGATTGGCGCGTCTAAACCGAAATGAAGAGTCGCTCGAGAGCACTGGGGTCAAGTGTGTGTGTGTGTGTGTGTGCAGGACAAACCCAGACAAGGGGGAGGCGATGTTGACAAGTACAAAATAGGACGGGGGCTCGAGTCACATGCTCTTCAGTATGCAGTGCCCCCCCTTGAGAAGTTACTCAGTGACCACAACGGTGAATCACAGCGGACTCCATTTTAATCAACAGGAAAAGACCCCTTAATGTCCGTAAAGAAGTCGGATTACAAATATTAACACAAAATAAGGCGCCCCTTCAAGGCAGCCATGAATCTGCGTGCGGGTCCCCACGATCCGTTTAAAGGTGTCACGGTGCTCAAGGGTCAAGAGCCTTGGTCAAGTGCAACCGAGTCGGTCACTCCGGGACGTTCTCCTTGAGCACAGGAAAGGCGCTATATAAATAAAATGTATTCCATCGCTGTGGAGCTTTGGCTTTCCGCTTGAGGCTGGTGGTCTTCTCCCAAGGCGCAGACCGTCAGGCGTTCCCCCCAGGATTTACTTCGTATTCTGCAGCATTCATAACACACGCCCCCCACCTCACCGCGGTCTGATGTTGTCACCACCAATGGCGTGATGTCTGCCAAAGTGCAGTGTGACACGGCGTTTACTGCGCTGGCCAAACTGCTCCATTTCAGACTCACAAGACCCCAAGATCTTCTTTTTCTCTGGCTGATTTCAGAGTCGTCTCCCAAGATGTCCTGCAGCTCGCCCATAAAGTGCCCGGGCACAGATGCCGTCTGCCCAATCTCAGGCGCTGTAGCTCGTGACTCCTTCTCTCGTCGTCCTGCTTCAGCAGATTTACATCTGTGCCCTGTGGTCTGGCGGGTCCGAAAAACATGGCCAGGCTTTTAAATAATCCGTGTGCCCGTGTCGGTCTCCATGGGCACGCGTGGGGAGTTGATGGGGTAACAGGGGCGAGACGCACCTGCATGTGAGGGTCCGTTCGTTCTCAAGTGCCTCATCGGCTTCCTGCGGTGTGTGATTGAGACGCTGTGCCCACGGGAGTCACATAAGGACGGGCCGGCGGAAAAACGAAAAAGAAACGAAAGGCAGGAAGGCAGGCAGGCAGAGCGAGAGTGGGGCAGAGAATGAGGAAGAGCCAGCCAGCTGGTGAGAGAGGGGTGAGCGCGGGCAGCGAGAGATCATACCAAGTGACTGTGCTGAGGAGTAGGTGGTGACCCCTCCTGGGACGACTGTGTGTGTGAGGAGGAGGGCGAGAGGACAGCGGACCCCGAGTGGGAGGAAGTCACCGTCAGCCGAGCGAGAGATGGGTGAGACCGGGCAGGAGTGGCGCTTGGCTTGTGTGCCCCAATGACTGCTGCTGGTTTTTAAGTCTCAATTTTTACTCTTTTACGGGTTATTTATTGGGCACTTGGCCACTTTTCCATCGTTCCCTTGCTACAAGTGTGATTTGTCCCCATCCGCCACTTCATCTGGTCACATTATCTTTGGTGTCGGGTTCGAGAGGCCCCCAAAATGGGATAAGGGAGCACAGAGACCTCCATTTCTTAAAGGTCGATGTAACTTGGAGATTTTCTCGTCTCCGTGCCTCCCGATTTGTGATTTCGCGGAGCTGTTTGGGGTCTCCACTGTGTAGGTTAGGCCACTATAGTGGCTCAGCATTTCCAGAGACCCTCCACTGAAAGCCCAGACAGGTGACATCCATTCAAGCTAATGATGGGGCTCCTGGGATGGGGGGGGGGTTACTTGGACCATCAATTGTTGCCCACTTTGTGTGGATCTGCCTTCACTTGGACATTAAAGAGCCGTTTTCTGTTCAAAAAGCCAAACGAAGTCCACGGTGGATCAGCGCTGTAAATCTTCAAAGCAGGTGAATACGTCCGAGGTGCGCCACGTGTGTGAAACAAACCGTCAACTGCGGGCACAAAGTGCCTTCTGAACACGTCCTGGTGTCACATGCAAGTAAAAGGCCAGCTTCTAATGACTTTCAGCACCACGCCGCACAAGGCCCCCGGTGCCAGCTCACCTCCCGAGCGCCCGAGGCGTCTCAAACAGCCGCACGCCCACCACGATGCAGGGACCACTCACCTCAGTGATGATGAAGAAGTCGTCTCCCGGCTCTCCCTGCACCACAATCTTCTCCCCGTCTTCAAACTGCACGGGCTCTAGCGCATCGGCCACCGTCAGGCGCTCCCACTTATCCAGGGATTCTGAAAGAGAAAAACGTTTAACACCCGTAAACTTAAACGACATCAACGGCAGCGGGTGGGCACAAGAATGGCTCACTCAATACAACGACAGCGCATGTGACACGTGAGGTCAGCTGTCTGAAGGTGTGGCAGGCACCGTAAACTGACAAGCCCCCCGATTTACTGTACCTGCCAGTCACATGAAGGCTCAGTGCCCCCTAAATGTAAAACCAGACACCTTACTGGCAACCAGTCTCAGCGACCCCGTGTCTGACTTCACATTCTCTGTGCCTTCATCTTCTTCTTCATTCGTTAGTACTCACGGCGACTTCTGGGCTTCAGACTTTACAAATCAACGGCCCCCCACTAGCAGCACTCACAGCTCCACACCACACATCCTGATCCTGACGCCGTGTCCAGCCACGAAGCTTTAGTGACATACGGGGACAAAGTGACCAGCACAGGGCTTCCATTTGTCTGTAAAGCGTCCTCTCAAGGGCCATCGAGCCTCTCAGTGACTAAGTGACCTGCGCTTCTTCAGTGGTGGGACGCGGGGGCCCCCGGTGAGGATGTCAGATGAAGCCGACGGTGTTGACGTGCTGTAAATGAGTCACAAAGGGAAAGTCAGCGAGGCCAAAGTGACCGTCTGCTTCCTGCCATCAATGCTAACATTCACTCGGCCGTCGGTGACCGTCACGTCGGTCGGTCCTCAGCATCCGTTTCTCACGTTTGTGTCCCTTCCACCCAATCACATTCTAGTTAATCACACCAAGGCTGGCAGAGGTGGATGGAGGTTAGGGTTCTGCCAATGAGCTTCTCCTTGGCCGAATTTGAGAAGGAGACCCCGGCGCTCGCCATTCTCCCCGAGTCCATGTGGTGCTCCAGCAGGTTAGGTGAACTGGCCTCGAGGGGTGTGTGTGTTCACCCTGTGGTGCTCTGGCAGCCCACCCAGATGTGATTACTGGGGTAGGTACCAGCTGCCACCATATACCCCAGATAAGCAGGCTAGGAAGATGGACGTGGCACTGCCACTCTCTCACTGGGTCACAAGTTGCCACTGAAGTGGGTGGCATTTGATGCACCAGGTGGGCTAACAACACCCCGTGGTAGATTTACCAAGGAGATCCCACTTCCTACCAGTGATGCTCAGGTCACCAAGGGGGGTCCCCACAGAGACACTTCAATTGTAAAAAGGCTGCAGGCCTGTGCCAGCCTCCCTCAGCGCCATACGGCGAGTGACACGGAGAGTGCTTTGTGACTTCCTGTCAATGGCTCACTCGTCTGCTGCGGGCTGCCCCTCGCTGCTCGGGAGCCCCACGGCCTCCTTCCTCGTTGTTCGCCAGTATGGCGGGATGGCAAGTGAAGGCTCTCTTGGCTTGACGTGACTTGACCAGGCCTGGTGATCAAGTGACATTATCTGGCCCTGCTGTCTCCTTCTTACCTAATCTGTGAAATGTTAACATAATGAGAGAGAATTAGAGAACGAAAAGCAAAGACAAAACGCCAACCCATCCAAGTGCGTCCGGCTGACGTGACTCTGTGGTGCGACTCTGCGCTGTCGTGTCACGGGGTCTCGACTGGTTTGATCGACAATGGAATTGCCCACCCATGACTTCTCTCTCCCTCCCTCTGAATGAGTGTTAGTGCCCGATTCGCTTTGTCCATCTATCGGTGTTGGCGCCGTGGTGGTCTCACCTCGCTCCTGTCTGGCTGTCCTACTCCAGTCCCAATACGGGACTCTAAATCTGTGAGTGTGGGGGGTCATCACGACACGTCAGCGAGCGACTTGACCGCACATTTAGTGGCCGTCCCCTCTTACTGTCGGTCGCGACTCTGCTCTCCACACTCCTCCTGTCGCGGTGCTGACGGCTCATCTTCAACTCCTCTTTAAAGTACAGAAGCCGCCGGGCACCACAGATGAGTGAAGGCGGCCATATTGGGTGGTGGGGCACCTACTGAACATGCCGTTGGGACGCCTGTCTGCTCAAGTGACATCACAGCTTACGATGGCAGCATGTGACGTGACAATAAATGTATTAATGTTTGTAAATGAACGACTTTAATAAATGAAGAAATAAACGTTTACTCCACGGTCTCTTGTGTCTGACACTCCTGGCTGAATTGTCCCAAATCGTAAAGTAACCACAGAGGAGCTTCACCTTCTAACACAGTGAGTGACAACGAGAACACTGCTGGCCACACACACACACACACACACGCTAAGCGCTGACAACAAACCTAACAGAGCTATGGGGGTTTGGGGGCCCGGGGTCCATCTGAACAGGACTGGGTACAAGGTGGGAAATAAGGGGCACCGGTGTCTGGCCTCGGGGACAATTCGGAGCTGCCAGTTAATGTCACCTGCATTGTCTTTGGGGCTGTGAAAGGGTAAAGTTGGGCAGAAGATGCCAACTCCACACGGGCAGATTCGAGGCAGTGCCACTCACTAACTGTCTGGGGCATAAGTGAGAATTCCATATCCAAGGTCCTGCAGGCCAAGGGGGCTGCCAAGATGGACGCTCCGTGACCCCAATCCCTGCGACTCCCCCTCAAGACGCTCGAGTCGCCGATGAGTTTCACAAAAGTTAAAAGGAGAGCTGAGGGGCTACGACTGGCAGACTTTTGAGGGGTTGCCCTCCGTGAAGCTCTGACTGTTCACCCCTTTGGCGCTGGCTTATTTAGGCCCACACGTCCTCCACTCTCACCAGAGCGGCGTGCCCGCCGGCTAATTAATAAAAGTGTTGTTCTTTCCACAGACCCCGGCCCCCCTGAGTTCAGAGTGAGTCAGGCTGCAATTCCTCCTGGACACTTTCCTCGTGTTATTCCACTCAAGTCTTCATAATAAATGTTTTGTCCTTGTGAGTCACTTGGAATTCCCTGCCCGGCTCCCGCTCGCTCTGCGCCAGTTCAGGGGTCACCTAATGGGCTGGGCAGCCATTTACGGTTAAATAGCTCAGGATGTGCATGAAAGAGCAATCTGTGTGCGCCCAACATGTGTGGCTGCGACTGTCACTTGAGCACACAAGACAACTGACCCAAAATGGAGACCTTGCTTAGGAATTCCTCATACATCTTCCTCTTCCTCAGCGTGCTTCCCTGATTGGAAACAAAAAGAGAGAGAGAGAGAGAAGTTAGAAGGCGTTTCGACAGCTGGCTGTTCAGAGAGTTTCTACATCAGCAGCAGCCCCCCGGGCAAAAGAAGAAAAAGTGCCAGTTTTAGTTTGAGCGTCAAGTGTTTGAAGGGAAAGGAAAAGGAAAAGGTCTGGTGAAGTGCCCGCCACCGCGGGGTCACCTCGGCCCACGAATGCCAAATCCTCAGGTGCAACCCGAAATATTAATTAACGAGTTCCAAAGGAAACTTGAAAAGGTTAATCCCACATCTGAAACATCCCACCCACATTGAAGGGGATTTTCCTGCAGTTTTCAAACATTTTTTTAGCGCATATTAGCAGACAAGCCCGGGCTAATAAATACGCCATAGAAACGTGAAGCGTGGCACAGACGGCACAGGCCCTCTCATAACTGACGAGGAACTGGCAAAGAAAAAAACACTGGAATCTGGGGGTCTCCGCTCCACTCGGTGGGGACTGATGTGAGGCCGGGCCCCAGGATTTGTCTTAAAATGACAAGAAACGTAAAGAAAGTGGCGGTGACAGAGCAGCAGGGACGCCGTCACGAAGACTCGGCAAACACACCGACGTTTGAACAAACTGTGACATTCAGCGTGATGTTATAACCACTGGGGGGAGTTAAGAGGACGACCTGTGCCAGTTAAAGGGGGCTCATCGTGTGTCACTGCTGGGCAGCACGGAGGCCCACAAGTCAATCGCTGCTGCCCTCCCGCCATAAATTCAGACGTTCTCGATACGTGTCACACTGTCAGGGTGCCCAGGGTCCTAAATAAAAACTCTTAAAGCCCAATGCCTGAGGAAGCGGGGGGGGGCGGCGGGGGTCAGAGCCAAAGCCCCAGTTGGGGGTCCCCTTTGAGATATTTCTGAATATTACAGAATGGGCACATACATCACACAACGAGGGGAGGGGGATTTTAGAAGAGTAAAGAACACATCTTCATCATCTTGTTCTTCTTCATCTTCTTCATTGTTTTCTGCTTCTTTTAATCTTCTTCTTTATCATCTTCTTCTTCTTCTTACTCTTCTTGGTCTTCATCATCTTCTTCTTCTAGCTGCTCCCATCAGGGGTCTCCACTGCAGATTATCCGTATTGTTGTTTACACCGGATGTCCTACCAGACATAACAATTAAGTGTAAATAGCAGGCCAAGGGGTCCCTGATGGATGAAAAACATGATAACAAAAATTTGCGTTGTTCTTTAAAAAGTAGCCCAAAAAGCCATTTCTTCTCAAGGTCGCCGATCAAGAACAGGCCAACTGGGCGAGAACAGGGCAGACCTGGCAGCACTGCATGCCAGCCACCACAGAGGCCACAAGCTAGAGGCTCGTCTTACGCGGGACGTGAGCTCCCGGGCGCCGCGGAGAAGTGAGAACGTCTGACAACACGCGCACTGAGTAAGAGGCACGTCTCACGACAGGCACCAAGTGTCTGCGAGTGTCTGAGGTCCTCCTTGGGCCACAGAGGTGCCCCCCCCCTTGCATTGCCCTTCTTTACCCGAGTTGCTGGCTGACTTACGTCAAGAGCCGTTCTCGTCTTTTATTTTCTTTCAAACCAGAAAACCCCAACAGTTTAGTGAAGGGCGCTCTCTGAATGCTCGCTTTCTTGGTGCCATTTAAGGTAGAGACTGGCGGCAGGTGCGATTTTAGAGGCTCACTTCATCATCATCATCATCATCATCATAAGAAGTGGCATTTATAGAGCGCCTTTCACAAACCCTGGGCTGCGTTACACAGAGACGGGCACCAACCATCAGGATGCGTCGGTAGCTGTCCCGGTCGATCCCCCACAGCTTGAGGTCCGTCTTGGCCTTGACAGTTGCAGCCCGTGGGGTCCCGTAGATCAAGGCGAGTTCTCCAAAGCTGCCGCCTTCCCCGATGCTGGTCACCCACTCTCCGTTGACGTAGACCTGAGTAATTGGAGAGACAACAAAACAAACACGCACTTAGGTGGGCTGCACGGTTTGCTTCCAGTCGACTTAAACACGTTATTAGAGAAAGAAAACAAGAGCGACCCCCCCGGCCCCTTTGTAGAAGACCACTTTGTAACATCCTACTTCGCGTCTACGGTTTCAGGTTGTGTTTGCTCTACAAACACGGTGGTCCTTCATCCACATCCACTCACTGGCGGGTGACAGTTCCGCCGATCGGATTCCTAAGTGTGTCACCCGCCATTCAGGGGCAACGCGTGGAAGGAAGGAAGGAGAACAATCGGGACAAATACAGGAGGTGGGCTCCGAAGCCTCCGGGGACACACATGGCATCAAGGCCGAGCTCGGCTGAATTCTCAAGGACGGTGGGAAGAGTGACAAAGCGAAAACAGCGCAGTGGAACTCTCGGCGGGATCGGTTTGTCTTCCTTTTCTCCCAGGACTGAATATTAAAAAAAAACAAAAACTCCGTTTTCTGAAAAGCACACAAAGCAGCAGATTCTCACGTAAATCAACACAAAACGTCTGCTGCTGCTGCATGAGTGGCCTTTCGCAGCGTGTTGGCGGTCTCTGGACGTGTCAGCTGGGGTCCAATAAGCTGGGGACCAATCACCTGATACTGGGAACCAATCAGCTGATACTGGGGACCAATCACCTGATACTGGGGACCAATCAGCTGAGGACCGATCACCTGATGCTGGCACCTCACTTTGGTTTTAGATATTGGTCTCCAGATGGTGGGCAGCACAGCCATGACCGTCAAGTCAGAGTGCAATTCTAAAGAATAAAATGAACGTGAAACGACGTTCACGGAGTGTCTGGCTCTGCGCCTTTGCTTTGCTCTCTCCCCAGATGTCGATGCCATTCTAGATGCCATGCTCACACACATGCACAGGTTTGACGTCAAGACAACGAGTCTAACGTTCCTCCTAGCAAAGAGGGCGACGGTGGGTTCTGCTGACGTTTAAAGCTGACTTGTCTCTCTCTACCCTTGGGTGTCGACTGAAGGTCCTAAACGAGTTTACAAAAATAAGAAGAAGAAGAAACCGAGAGACAAACTCGGACCCCCCTTTACTCCGCGCCCGGTTGAAGCCCCTTTGGCTTTTCTCTTCATTCTGCATGAAAACATCAGGACAGGCTGCAGGGCACATCAAGAGCACAAAGACAGTTGGGGGCGTCAAATTCCTTTAAGGGTCACCGGGATTTGCCGTTGGGGTGAAGTTCTTGGCCGTTTGTGACGAGTGTGAGGATGACATGTGAGGCCATTTGGACAAACCCAACCAACTCAACGGCCTCTCCTCGTCTCTCGAGCTTCTAATGTTCTTCTAATGTTTAAAGCGTCACCAGCGTCACTTCGGGGCTCAAACTCAAAGCATCGGTCCCACCATTCCGGCTCAACTGCCCCCCCTCAAATGACCACAGGCGGCAGGCGGGCTTTGGGTCAGGCCCACTTCTGAATGGCAGAAACAGGAAATAAAGCGGATGAGAAGCATGGAAAAGTGAGAAAAGGCGAGTGAAGAAGGTGGGCTGAGCACAGACACTTGTGGTCAATCCCACCGGCAGGAAACCGGGACGCTTCAGCTCCTGTAACAAGAAGCCCTGACACATGGCAGCACCTTTCACCGCTGACACTCCACCGGCTATGCACATCGTCAATCGTCACCGAGCTCGTCACAGTGACCGTCTGGAGAAGCTGGCTGTCACGTCACCTCACGCCTACAAAGCCACCATCTCCACTGCTCGTCCCACCAGGCAGGCCCGTCTAAATAGCATTATAGGCCCCCCCGGGCAAAGCAGTGCACTGGGACCCCAACCTACACAACCACTCAGCAAGTCCCAACATACATAGACTAGCATGGGACCCCCGGGGCAACTGCCCAGCGTGCCCATGCGTTAAGATGGCCCTGCCACCAGGCTCAGTTCAGTTTGTTCACACTAAACCCCTCAGAGGGGCCACGACGCTCTCACACTTTACTGCTGTGCCAATAATGCCAAAGAGCAAACCTCAGAGCCCACCACAAAAGGGTACACTTCATCAAGGGGTTACAATAAAGACCACGCATATTACCTGTGGCACGTCAGCCAAATCCCCAATTCACGTCCACAGTTACCAGTTAAAGCCCCAGACCAATGAGGACCCTTTTTCTTTAACTGGGTGCCAACAATGCCAAGTGGATGGCGCACACACACCGCCTCCTGGCACCGACTCCGTCTCTTACAATCGCTGCATTGACTTCAAAGTCAGGTCCTCCTTGTCGAGATCAACAAAAAAAACAAAAATCAATGTACCGCAAGTGCAGCCCCCCAATTTCAAGTGGGCACCGCACTCCACCAAAGTGTCCTTGAAACGACTGGGGGGCTGTAAATGGGGCCTGGGAGACGAAGGGGAGGCCAATGACGTCAAAGGATAACGAAGAAGGGGTTGCCACATACAGCATACGGGGGTCCACAGAGTCTGCAGAGACCCTCGCTTTCTGCACACTTCATTGTGTGGCACATTTCATTTGCTGTGTTTGCCCACCGATCTTGACAAAGTGAGAACGTCTGGCCAGAAAGGTCTGCCATCGGGGGCTCTGATCAGGACCAGGACCTGCGGGACTCCATTTTGGCAGAGGGGTCAGTTACGGCGCCCCCTTGGCTTCCATTTACTTGAACATTTCTAGGACTCGAGTCGATGTGACGCCATGTGAAGGTGTGGCCTGCTTCTTCATCATCGTCTTTGTCACTACGATAAGCACTTGACCGCCGGGATGATGAAGATGAGCCACATGAGCGTCTGCCTCACTACAACCTGACAAAACTCAACAAATCCTCCCACAAGAATTCCGTACGATGGGAAGCTCGGCTGACAGCAGAAAAATCAGGAAGACGGGCGTCGGGAGGCAAAGTCAGCCAGAGCACTGAACACGGGGAGGTTGGCATGATGGGCAGGGGGAGGGTGTAAAAATAAAAAAAGAAAGAAACAGCACAACAGAAAGCAGCGGGTTTAAGGACGGGGGCCAAGGGGGGGCATTCAGAAAACACCCCTCGCCGTGTGGACGATTTGAGCTTCCGTGGCGCCGCTTGACGTTTCTGTCCTTCATTCTGCGCCATGTAACCCACGGTGACAAAGGCTGGCCCTCCTTCACAAAGCTCACCACATTTATGCCTTCAGTTCTGGGGGCCAAGTGTGCCAATTTCAAGTCCTGCTACGGTAGAAGGACAATGCAGCAGAGAAACAGGAGAGCTGAAGGGGGTGTCGTTTCAGTGGTCTTTTGTTATTATCGGTCGTATTCTTTCTGTCATTTCTGCCGATTTGGTTTATCATTGGCTAAGTATCACGGTCTCTTGAGGTGCGGTGATTTGGGTTCCTTGTTCTTTGTGGGTGGAGCCTGGGGCGGAGCCACGCTGACATCACAGCTCCTGAGCCCTCCCTGTGGCTATTTAAGTCAGCGGAGAGGACTCAAGAGTTGCAGATCACTTTCTGGAAGCTCTCTCTCTCTCTCTCTTCCCTTCAGACTCCACCCCTTGTATCAGTAGCTCTCTCTCTCTCTCCCTTTCAGACTCCACCCCTTGTGTCAGTAGCTCCAGTAGCTCCCTCCACCCCTTGTGTCAGTAGCTCTCTCTCTCTCCCCTTCAGACTCCACCCCTTGTGTCAGTAGTTCCCTCCCTCCCTTCCTCTCCTTTCAGACTCCACCCCTTCTATCAGTAGCTCTCTCTCTCCCCTTCAGACTCCACCCCTTGTGTCAGTAGTTCCCTCCCTCCCTTCCTCTCCTTTCAGACTCCACCCCTTGTATCAGTAGCTCTCTCTCTCTCTCTCTCTTATGAAGGATTCTTTGTGACCCTTTTTGTTCCCAAGCTGGGGGTCTGTGGGACTTTTTGTTTTATTTGTGCACATTTCCTGATGTTCTCCTATTTCAAGGGAAGCAAGCGGGTGGCATGTGGGGCCTGGCGGAGTCTCTTCTGGGCAGGTTAGTCCAGGCCCTGGCCTGCCTCTTGGCCTACTTCTGGAGGCCCCACAGTTGTGTTATTTGACCACATAGATGGAAAGCTACTGTTGGGCCAGATGGCCGGGCCCTTACCTGGCTGGGATGCCCCGATTATGGAAGGTCCGGAGGAGAGAGTATTTTTAAGACTGACAGAGGGCAGCCTCCTTGGTTTCCAGTGGGGCTACGAGTCGTGAGCATAGAAGCTCCACCCTGTTGGGGCTCGTGGCCACTGCCACCAGGGGGTGCATGGATGCTTTCAGGACCCTATCTGGATGAAGGTCATTGGGCACCTGGAGTCCTTCTCAGTGCCCAACAAAAAGGGGCCAGTCGCCAGCGTCTTGAGGAAGAGGACAAAGCCTGTCTGGAGGACTGGAGATGGTGGCACCAAAGGGACCGTCTTGGTGTTTTACGTTGGTGCTGTAAATAACCTGTGTGCTGTGTGTCCTGCCCGCCTGCGTCAGGGTTAGGGCAGTTGTATGTGCCTGGGCGCCACCCCCTATATTTTCCATAAATATTCAGTCAATCAGCGGTAGCTCCACAAAGAAAGCTAACTACAGTAGCAGCTTAGCAAGTAAGACCCCGGGGAGGACCACCTGTCCGTCTGACGTCACTTCAGGTAAAGCAGAGTTTCTGGGGTCTTTGAGTCCCACAGAGACGTGGATAGGTGGACACAGCTGGAGGTGCCAGGCCTACAATGGAGGGTGAGGGCGTTTCATGAACGTCTCCCTCTCCGAGGGGCTTGAACTGCTCTCTGTGAAGTGGCAGCACCCGTGGATGAAACCCAAAAGGGCAGCCAACAGCATCTCGGACATGAAGAGCGGCGACGGGCAGGTTACTCACATCGACTTCTCCCTGGTCAATGACGTAGAAGTTGTCTCCTTCATCGCCTGCAGAGAGAAGTGAAACTTTAGTCAATCACTTGGGAGGCCATCGCTGCTCTACAAATATGCATCTTAATGAGATTCCTGTCACTGACAAGTCCCAGCTCTCCTCGCTCGACAGCAACAAAAAGCCCCACATTTCTCAAGTTGCACCTCAGCAGTGACATTAATGGCAGGGATTCCTTTGAAGGATTAACGCGTTTTAAGGCAAATTTCATTTTTCAACTTTTTTTTTTCTTTTCTTTTTTTCCCAGGGAGAGGCTGAGGTCTCCGAGCAGCAAATTTGTTAAGCCTCCTTCAGAAGGATTTGGGATTCACCCGACCCCTTTGTCTTCTTCTCAGCAGATCTCTTAAAACCTTTAATCTGCGCTGACTAATTGATAAGCCGGCCGGACAGCCAGCCGTTGGGAAAAGGCCGAGGCAATTGGCGTGATGGGCAACGCGATGCCAAATGAGGAGAGCAGAGACCTGCGGCCGGCCGGCCGAAGAGAAGGAGGTGGGCACCAGACAGGAGGGGCACATGAGCAGTGCATGCCAATCTCGGCCCCCGAGGTCTTATCGCAGTGGAGTCAGGGGGGGCACAGTGGGCATGGCGCCCGGGGTCTAGCAAAGGAAAAGGGAGTCCAGACACGGAGAGGTGACTTACTGGGGGGCTCCCCGGAGAAGACCCCAGAGCCGCACGATCATCAAGTAACTTCAAGTCCACACTTGTGGGCCACCATTTGTTTCTGCGTCAGGTTTATTGTCCATTCCAGGGTTGTTTTGTGTTATCACGTTAAGTTCTGCTAAGATTGTTGGGATTACTTCATATTCAGGATTCTGTTTCTTGTGGTGCCCCAAGATGGGGGGCCACCATGACATCACTGCTACTGGGACCACCTTACATTCAACAGGAGATCCCAGCAGACGGGCACAGATTGTGTGTGTGTGTGTGTTTGGGGATTGCAGGTTTTGTTGGTACAACTCCTGATTTTCTGAGATGGGGTCAGCTGCAGACCACCACAACTCTGAGATTCAGGAGCTCCGCTGGACAGCCAATAGGACTGCAGGTTTTTGTCACGTGGTTGACTTGACTTAACCATAGCGTAGGCAGGTGCCATCACTACTGGAGAGGAGCTCTGGGGGTCCGCAGTTTAATACTGAGCGTTGGATTGATAGTGTGGCCACTAGGGGGCACAGCAGGGCTCCAAGCTCCAGACACAACTATCTAGACAACAGTCCCGGGTTCAAATGAGTATTTACTTAACAATCACCTTCACACAGGTTTCTTTCTTTCTTTCTTTCTTTCCTTCCTTCCTTCCTTCCATCCACATCAGACCATGGAGTATTCCAGTACTGGACATATGTACCCAGGAAGCACTTCTGGGTCAAGTGAACAGCCAGCCTCTCCAGAGAGGGGTCTCCTAAGGACCCACCACGACTGTCCTCGCACACTGGAGGGGCACGGCCAGCTAGTGTACTCCGGGAATGATGAGGTAGAAAGCCACCCCTAATGGCAGCCCACCTGGCCAGGGGAGTTAAGGCCTTCCGTCTCGGCGGAGGGTGTTAGTCCATCCGTGTCCATGGTGATAGAGAGATGTGAAAGGCGCTATATAGTGGACAGATACACAAGACTTTATTCTTATGTTTTTCCTGTTTGCTTTACTCTTGTGCTTCTCCTTTGGGTTAAATAAATATTTATAAGGCTAAATCGTTTGTCTTTTTTCTCAGGCCAGAGGTTTTAATTGTCTTCCTCCTCCCTTGATGATCGTTTGTCTGTAATTTGAACATCTAAAGCCTTTTTTTGGACTTGACAGGCCAGTTCCCCACTTTGGGGCTGTGGAGTTTGGGTTCATGCTGCCCGGGGTGAGGCCTACGTGCAGCTGGGCCCCTGACGTCCCAGGTCTGGTCTGGTCACCCTTTACGCTTTGGTCACCAATGCACAACAATACAAGGGAAGGTAAACAACAGGAGGGAACACAGAAGGTGTAATAACAGGAGGCGACACCATTCGGGGCCTTCCTCTGTCTTTTCTCACGTCCTCAACTGTTACACCAAATTAAAGGGCTCCTTCCTACCTCCATGCCTTACTTGACCAAATCACCTAACTTTGCCGTCCTCTTCCTCCTCACCAGGAGACCCCTCATCGTGTCCGCTCCTCTCCCGACCCCACCAGCTCATCTTACCAGGTGACCCCCAAGAGCATGTCCGGTGACATTCCAGCCTACCGGGAAGCACTTTTGGTCCCCTCTGCTCCAACACACCCTCGGTGGGTCCCTCAACATTTTCAGGAGGAGACCACCGCTGCACATGCCCCCCACCATACGGGTAGATGGCCTGGCGTTCCGACCGGGGTCTGCACCGCCTTGCCATTCCTCTCCCCTTACAACAGCTGGATGAGGGATGCTGTACCCTGACCATCCTACGGGACCCCCCAGTGCCCCTCTAGCTCTACAAATAGAAACATCAAGTCAACACAAAGAACTTCTTTGAAAAAGAAAAAGTCCAAAGATAAAAGTCTACCAAAGTTCACTAACAAAAGACAGCATTCAGTCCAGCCGGTCCTCCCGATTACTCAACGGCGGTCCCCGCCAGCGTGTCTACTTGAACCATGTGACACTGCTGTCATCTGGGGCCAGAATTTTAAAAACCATGTGACACTGCTGTCATCTGGGGCCAGAATTTTAAAAACGTCAGAAACTCAAATGGATCTGAATGGACGCCCAGCTGGGCGTGGCAGACTGCATGTCACTGAATACCAAGGTGGACGCCAAGAACCTTCTAGAAAACAAAGCAGGATAGGAGACGCCGTCCCGGAGGGGAATGTTGAGATCATCCACTGGGATGGGACAGCAAGGCCTGGTCCAGGAGACCCTCGAGCCCCCAGGAGTGCGTCAGCTGACTTTGTGTGTGTGTGTGTGTGTGTGTGATGGGGGGGGGTCTTTCACTCAAACGTTTTACAAGCCAGGATTAACCCCCAGCCCTTCTTTTCATTGGCTTTGTTCCTTTGTCATTCCTGCTCATTGTTCTGCACATTTACTGCTTGTCTGATTGTGTCTCATCTGTCCCTCTGCTTATTATTTAGGACCAACATGTTCCTCGTATCTTGTGGGAGGTTCCCCAAAAGGCGAGGCCACCCACCCATCACTGTTAAAGGACCACCCCCAACCACAGAAGGGCAGGCTGGGAATTGAAGTCCAAAGCAGTACGCCTCAGACGGTGGCTCTCACGAGTTCTGCTCCGGTCCTTGGATTTTACTCAGCGACTTTGAGTTAAATCTCGTTTGCTGCCTTGGGTTGAAGTCCTTTTGGATTATTTTGATTTTGGACATTCCTGTTCCATTCAGTAAAGAATTTCCTGCAGCCTTTTTCTGTACAAACCAGGGGTTGCTGGTGATCCTCTCCCTGCATGTTCAGAAGGTTTTTGGACTTTCCAGTTTATATTCTTTGGAACTTTGGCTCGACGTAGGCAGCCACTCAAGCTGCTGTGTGTGAGCAGGCGGGTGGGATTCAGGCCTGCGTCTCTGGGGGTTTGTGAGGGTCTCACACCACACTTGCCCCCCTTGTGAGACTGAATCCTAAGAGGTGAATGGGCAGCTGATCCCGAGCTTGGTGCTCTGCACGTGACGTCTCACAGGCCTCCACTTGTTACTCACCTGCAGATGATTTGTCAGAAGGACACTGATGGCCACTTGAAGAAGAGATAAGCTCAGGAGACCCTCAGGGTCAGCTCGTTTGTTCTTTTAAAATGGCTCTGATGACGGGTTACGGGGGGCTGCCCTTGTGGTTCATCAAGCCACTTTACTCTTGACATCTGGAGGAGGCCGTGGGCTCCACACTTGTTTAGATTTGGCTGCCAGTCTGAATGTGAATCTTGCTCAGCAAATGCCACTTCACCCTCAGCGAGGGGTGGCATCGGCCCTGATGGAGAATGAGCTTCACTTGGATACTGCGCTGCTACCCCTCCTACATGCCCAAGGGGTACTGTGGGGGTACGAGTGCGAGTGTGCCATGCGATGGCCTGGCACCAGCGTTACCACTAAAAAACAAAGACTGACGGAGTGTGTTTGATAAAAGCCCTTTGAACGTCCACACGTATCCCACTAAGGAGGACGGCGCCCATTGTACTGTCGGGTGAAGTGTGGCGGTGCCAGCGGCGGGCTCTGGGGATGCTCCTCTGCAGCAGGCCCTGAAAGGCTTGAGAGGGTAAAATGAGGGCAGCAAAATAAACAGAGAAATCCTGGAACAGAACCCGAAGTGGTCTGCTCAAGTCAATAAAGGGAATGTCCTGCGGTGGTCCACATCTCGGAGTGATGGAGAACTGGTGAGTGGGCTTGATAGGGGGCTGCTCACCCAGGATCTCCATGACACCTGGCAGAGCTGGAGCAGACTGGCAAAGAAGAAGAAGATGGCAGAGCTGCCAGAGAGAGAGAGACCCGAGGCCGCCACCCATTGTACTGTCGGGTGGGCCGAGCCCCTTGTGTCGGCGCGTCACATCGTTAATCACAAACGCAAACACCGCTGGCTATCAGCGCCCGCCTTCTCATCTGAGATCTCATTGAGGTCACATTCAGATTGCATTGTGTGATTCTGCCTATTATCTCCCTTCAGTTTATCCCTTTAAGATACCAGCTGCACCCAGCTGTGCGCTTCAATGACCCCGCTGGTCTGGAGGAGGCCAACGCTGCCCTTCCTGTCCTGTCCTGTGCTAACGAGGCGGACCTTCTTCCTTCCACACATCCACTTCAAATCCACCTGATTAGAATCGGAGGCCAAAGAAAGGCCGTCAGGTGAAGGGGCTCGGCGCCAACTCGGCTGTCTGTTCCAGTGTGGGTGCACACGGGCTGGACTGGCATTGCAGCCAGAAGAGGGGGCGGCTCCTTACCTGGACGGGAGGCTCCCTCGAAGGCAGAAAGGCATCCCGACCGGGGAAGAGAGAGGAACCTGACCTGGGAGGGATGGCCAGAACAGGGGGGCGGAAATGGAAGGGGACACGGGGGACTTGCTATTCCTCCAGATGACAGATGGCAGCAGCCCTCCATAAAGGTGGGAGGTGTAGTCCAGCAATACAGCCCTGCTGGGTGCCACCGTTTATGGGACTTCCAAGTGACCCAGAAGGACTTCCATCGGGCAATCGCCCTGGCATCAGACGTACTCCCGGGTCCATAATAAAGGGGGCCACACTCCCTTATCCAGCTGGGAGGATGTGTGGTGGAGAGAAGAAGAGAGGAACTGTGAGGAGAGACCACCACCTCCATATAAATAGACTGCCATTATCTGGACCCGCGACTCTGCGTGTGTTTCCTTCACGCCCGGTATGCCCAGCTATGACCATTTTTAATATTCGGCCGCGGTGACCCCCAGCATTTCTTTCTTTGTTTTTTGCTGTTTTCCAATTGCAGCAGAGGCAGGTGAAGTGACCTGCTCAGGGACTCACTGGGGTCAGAAGTGGGATTTGAACTCCAAAGCCTCAGCCACCACGCCACACAGTCACGCCATACAAATGCGGGGCACTCGACTCTACCAACGATCGCGGGGAAGACTGGGAGAGGAAAACCTAAGATGGGAAAATGTGAGCAAAAGTGACGAATGCAGACTCACCCTGCTGAATGACGGTTTCTCCTGCGATGTGTGTGACTGGAAACATGGCGTCAAATATGTCACTGAAAAGAAAAAGCACACAGTTAGTTCAAAGGACAAAGTGACGATGACGCCAACGCCTCACCTCGGGCCACTGAGCTGTGCTTACAAACTTAGCGACTCCGTTCAAGATGGCGGCCGAGCGTCGATCAGCGTCACGATTTCGAGGACAGCTTCAACGTGTCATTTTGGAACAAACAGACAACGTTATGACATTTAAAGGAAAAGCAGCTGCGCACGCCAACCCAGCGCACGCCAACCCAGCGCTCGCTTTTGTGAACAGAAAATACGTCCTTACGTACCAGAAACGGGCGATAAAACGGGCATCTCGGGAAGCCTTTGGCTGCCACACACACAGAGGGCACGTCGTCTCATGGTGGACACCTCATTGGTAAGCTCTGAGCTTTTGATTTTCCGCTGGCGCCCCATGCCCACAGCCTCCACTGTAAGGCGAGTTACTTTTATAAGTTTACCACAACACTTTAGGGCACAATTTCCCGTGGCGAACGCGTGATTCCCGTGTTTGTCGATTTGAAAAATCCTGAAGTCATCCTTTAAAGGCCCAAAGGGGGTGAGGAGGACACTCGACCTTCTCCTTTCCCCCCCTTTGTCGACCTCACGGCTTGGCTTTGGCCGAACTTCCATAGACGGCTGTGTGGCGTTCACAATCAGTCCAGTCGGTCAACTGAAGTGACCACAGGTGGACTGCACACAAGGCGCCGAGACGTCTCCGTGACCGTCAACAGGAGCCCAACTTCAAGGGTCCGGACAGCTGTGTCAGTGGGAGGCCTCGGCTCGCAGCTCCGGGGGGGCCGGCTTTGCATGCAGCTTTTCATTCCGACCAGCCTCCTAATCAGATGCCAGTCCTGCCAAGACAAGGCCATCCAAGTCAGCTGGAGGGCCGTCTGCTCCTTCGTTTTCGGCATTTTGGTTTTGGAAAACAAGAAACAATTCAAACTGAAATGCAGCTGCTGAAAGCTAAAATAGCGTGAGGGACCAACGGGCATCCCCTTCGGGACGAGTCCTGCTCACTTTACCTGGGCAACGGAGGACATTCCCCTGCCATGCCAGCACATGGGCACAAGAAGATGCTGCAGCAGCGGCTACACTGGGGTTGGTGTCCCAGCAATCCCAGAAGAACACACCGACTGGGCCGATGGTACAGTGGGTGACCACCTACTATGGGCACAGCATTCCGCATTGCCTCCATTCCAGGCATTGGGTAGTGGCATTCTGACTGGAGGACTCCAGTATGGGCACCTTGGGAGTTGTGGTTCTATGGGTCTGCTCTGCCAGGGGGGGACTGGAGATTACTTAATGACGCAAGTAACATTGGGGTCCTGCCTGACCCAGAAGAGCTTCTAGGGGGTGTAATGCCCTCAACCGGACTTGGGGGAGTCAGATGTTGGCGAGGGATTAGAACACTGACTGGCATAAGAGGGTATTGATGCCATTAAAGCTCTCTGATTTCACTTGGCCTGCTGTGTGTGCAGTCATGTCTGCAACGCCCCCTGGAGGCCACAATGGGCAATTCAGGGTACAGAATCATAACAAGCAACGTAACTTAAACTAAACCCAAAACGTATTTAGCAGCAAATGAATGGGTTTTTAATGAAAGTGGAAAGCTGCCGCCACGTCGGCCCACCAGAGAGGACCCCCCGCTCTACAACTAAAAATTCTAATCTGTCCTGGAGGAATGAAAGCATCAACAAGAGAGGGACTTAAATACCAGGAAACGGGCAGAACGAAAACCTGCTGCCAACGCGGCAAAGATGGCCAAAGGGGACCCCCCCCCTTCTGAGCTTACTTCATTATGGAGTTGAGAAGGTCTGGACTCGACTACTGGGCGTGGGGGGCTTCCATTTTGGGGGTCCTGCTTAGAGTCAATGGAAGACAAATCTTCAGACTGCAGCCTGCCAGGGTACAACAAGCAGCACCACCTCACAGGGGTCTCACCAACACCACTCGCCTATCCAGGGATGTGCCGTCGCCAGCGTCCACTTCAAATGGGAACGGAGACAACGGCCGGTGGGGTGGCCTCGCGGTTAAAGCCCAAGACTTGAAATCCCACTGCTGCCACCAAGTCAGCACAATCCTAAAGTACGAGTGTGCATCTTAACAGGCAGCTAACGATTTAGCATCAGTGATGGCGGCGCAGCCCGGAGGGGCTAACGGCCATGGAATCGACCCGGAGACCCTCGGCAGATCACCTCACGCTGCGCCGCAAGCCTTTTTTTGTTTCTCAGCTCCGCCATTAACCTTTTCCTGCCAGAATGAATGGGAACGAGTCAAGAATGTTATCTGCCATATCTGAGTGAAGTGCTGTCACCACCTAAGGGGAAAGCCTCCAGGAGCTGGCATCTCCAATCATCGGCGCGATCTCCGTGTCAGCAATTCGAAACATGTCTCTATCACTTCAAAGGCCCCCCAGGTGCACCTTTCACCCGGACCCCGGGGACCCTTTGGGATGTCATCCGGTCGGGCTGTGAAGTGAAGCCCCTTTTGAAACTCCCGACACTTCCTGCTCGTCACCATTTCTGGGGTCACCTTTGGCTCTGGTGCACTTTGCTAAGAGGGTTAACTGTCAGGGGGCACATTTTACACGTTTACTTCCGTGAGCAAAACTCAATTATTATCAACAAGCGGCAAATAAACATCTCGGGACATAAGCTCGACGTACTGGTCTCCTTACGACCTGTAAATGATTTACAGCAGCGGAGTGGAGGGGCCGAGCACAGCGGGCATAAACCATGCGGGACCTCCCGAGCGCTTGGCAGACTGTGCCAGGCTTAGCAGCCTCCACCACACACTCAGGGGGCACCGAGTTAGTTCAGGCAGCCACCAACCAAATGAAGGCCCACCTAACGATAAACAGAGTCGGGGCACACGTGAGATCTGAACCTGGGGTATGAAAACAATATGGCCAAAGGTATGCAGACCGAGTTCAGGTGCTTCTGTTGTTGGCAGGTGCCAGCTGCTGCGTTCGATTAAGTTCTGCACCTTCTAGTTTGCTGCATAGGATTCTGGCAAAAGTGCGACCCGCGTTGGAATGAAATCAAACAAATCACCGGGACCGCATCGGATGTACCCTCGAGGTCTTAAGGAGGCTGGCGAGTGCAGATAGAAACCCTTGGCACATATTTTAGGAAGTCACTGCACACTGGAGACATTCCAAAGAACTGGGAAATGGCAAATATTATTAAGAAGGGTGAGCGGGCAGAGCCAAGCAACTGTAGGCCATCACAGGAAAATGAATGGAAGGAATTATGAAGGAGAAGACGGAGCAGAACCTGGCGAGGTCAGAGGAGGGGGGCCGTGTTTGACTAACGGAGACAACAAAAGGATACGACCAGAGAGGAGCAGAAGATGCGACTGATGTGGACTTTCAGAGACATCTGATAAAGTGCCACCTGAGAGGGTGGGCATCAAACTAAGAGAAGTGGGAGGTCAGGGTGGGGGCAGAATTGGCTCAGACACAATAGGCAGAGGGTGAGGGTGTGAGGAACTTCCACAGAATTAAGAGTGGTGACCAGCAGGGGGCAGTGCAGGGGCAGCTGCTATTTTTAAGAAATCTATAAATGATTACGATAGGAACATAAAGAACAAGATGGTGAAGTCTGAAGACGATACCAAGATCGGCGGACTGGCAGATACAGTAAGTTGGAATCCGTTACATCATCACAGAAGGACTTGGTCAGCAGACAGGCGCGGGCAGACGACATTTAATGTCAGGAAGTGTAAAGAGTGACACACAGGAAGTTAAAATGTGAGGTGTGAATACACAATGGGGGGTCTGAAAATCGAGAGACCACCTTATGAGGAGGAGTTAGGAGTCGTAGTGGTCGACGTCCAGACAGCGTTCAGAAGCCATGAAGAAGGCTAACAGGTTATATGGCGCCTTGACGTGTGGAGTACAAGTCACAGGAGGTGACACTCGGGCTTTATAACACACTGGTGAGGCCTCATCTGGACTCCTGTGGTCAGTTTGGGTCTCCATAAAGACACAGCAGCACTAGAGAGGGTCCAGAGAAGAGCGACGAGGCTGATTATGGGGGGCTACAGGGGGTGAGTTAGGAGGAAAGATTCAAAGAGCTGAGCCTGAAGGAGATGAAGAGGAGACCTGACTGAAGTGTATAAAATGATGAAGGGCATCAGTCCAGAGGATCAGACGGTGACTTTAAAACGAGCTCATCGAGAACACGCGGGGGGACACAGCTGGACACTTGTGAAGGGTGACTGTCACACAAACATCAGGAAGGTCTTCTTTACACAGAGAGCCACAGACACTTGGAATGAGCGACCAGGTAGAGTGGTGGGCAGGAGGACTTGAGGGGCTTTCAGAAGAATGAAGTAGACAGGACTGGCGGGCTTGGTGGGCTGGGTGGTCTGCGCTCGTCCCAACTGTTCTAATGTTCTACACACAAAAACAGAGAAAGCTTTGGTACTGCAAAATGAAGGACAGTTCTTGTTTAAAGAGAATTCTGACTATGGCTTATTTATCTTGTTTTATTTCTCACACCAAACGGTCAGAAAACTGCAAGCCAGTGCCACGTGTGCCCACCAGTGCATGCCAGCAGTGAGGCCATTTCCCAACTGGTGTACCTTCTTACTTCTCTCTCTCCGTCTGTCTGTCTCTCGTTAACTGAACCCCAACTCACGGGTAGGAGGAAACGACCTTCTGCTCAAATTAAACCAACACTTGTATGAATTTAACGTTAGGCATTCATTCACACAGCCACGCGGACTTCCCTGGCGCACATTGGCTCTTAGACTTTAAGCCTGGCACTGTCGCTAGATGTCACCTTTGTCACAAGTCAGCATGTGAAGTTTCGGCTCTGCTAGACCTGCAATGGTCGACTGCAGTCAAGTCACACCACCCACCGTGCCACCGTGCCACCGCACTAGAACTGCACTGTAACAGACAAATCATACGCCAGTAAATAAATAGCAAAAAACTCAAAGTAAGTGCCCTTATTGTGAAGAGGGAGCCTCACAGTTCATCGATGCCACGCAGACTCACACAGGTGGGCTGCCGACTGTTAAACATGGCCGCCAGTCACACTGGCGCTCCAAACTGCCCCTTCAAGTACCATGAGCAGCGGTGCCAGGCAGAGGGAGCCTCACGACGCAGCTTTCCATGTCTGAGCCCAAGATCTCTATGAGCGATGCCAAGCACCAACCAGAATGCTGTTAAGCCCGCTGCTGGGCTCTGGAGCAGGGCACACCTGTCACTATCTGGCACTCTGATGGGCCAGTCACTTTCGAGCCCCTCGGTTCCAGTGAAGGGGGTGGGTCCTGTTAAATGCTACCACAGATAAAGACATTTTCGACTCCTGTGCAATTTTCTGTTCCCCTGCGCACTGAGACGTGGAGGGTCTCCAGTGGTCTTTCACAGACCCTCAAACCTACTGAACACATTTGGGAGGAATTCAAACAACAATTGTGAGCCAAGGTCTTCTCCACCAACATCAGTGCCTGCTTTGGCTGAATGGGCACAAACACCCACAGACCCTCTCCGCCATGTTGTGGGCCATTATAGGGGGGCCGCTCCATATCGGTGCCCACAGTGGGTTTTACAATGAGACGTGTGATGGTCAGGTATGCGTATCGTCACTTTTCAGAGGATATCCCACCCATAAGCCTCTATGCCCCCTTAGAACACCCAAATACAAACTCTCAGCCCCTGCCACGTAAAGCCAACAGAGCGGTGGTCCAGCTGATGACCTGCTGTGGTCACTACAGTGTGGCCCTGGCTCTGTGTGGCTGCCTGTGGTCTAACTGGAGTGCCAAGGCCTCTTGCAGGTGGCAGCAGGATTTCCTCCATGATCTCCAAGTCTTGGAGGTCCCACCATCACGACTCCCGTCCAGAGGATGATGAGGGCACCAGTACATTTCACCACACCGTGTTGTCCACGTGGTGCGTGTGGTGGTCCGCTCAATCAGTTATAATCATTTGCCAGTGTAGCTCACATTCACACTTTGCACCAGCCTATGACGCAGAGCTGGCAACGACCCGTCGGTGGTCTTTGTGGCTAGTGAGCCTGTGATTGTCCACTCTGTACTGTGACGTGGAATGCTCCATTAGTAAGTGCCACTGTCACCCAGGAGGTCCCCTTTCTGGACTCAATGAGCAGGGTGGTGAAGGAGTGTGGAGCCTGCATGTTCTCCCCTGTCCACAGTCTACAGACATGTGCTGAGGTGCAACGGCCCCCCAAGGTGTGTGTCTGATCCCCCTGTCATGGACCAGCGCCCCGTTTCTGCCTTACACTCGATGCTTTAGGCTTCAGCGTCCACACAACCCCACTCTGGATCAGCGGATGGGTGGTCTCGGCACTCCGGGACACCCCGTGTCATCGCCCACCTGCTTAGAACTCCTGCGATGAATGAACTGACGTCCATTTAACTCCAGCACACTTCCCTCGTACGTCTTGCCAAGGATTCGGCCCACAATGCCCCAGGAATATGCAGATTTAATCGTTGGTTGCCGCCCCCCTGGCTGGGGTCCACATCAGCTCTCTTGGTCTCTTCTGCTCGTTACGTTGGTCAGATGCCCACTTCTGTGGTTTTTGGGTTCCTCTATTTTTCCAAGCTGCCGTTGTTAGGATCCGTGGTTTTAGTGGATTTGGGGGGCACCAGGAACTGCCCTCTGTCCTGTAAATCCAAAGGGTCTTCCACAGCGGGTGAGCGGTTTTAATGAATGTCCGGATTTCCGTTTTCTGGTGCTGGGATTTTGTTCACCTGGATTCCATTTTGGGCTTCACTGGGCTGGCTGGGGTGTGACGGTGACAGCCCCCTCTGGTGGGCACTGTCGGTAGTGCTGGAGCTCCCAGTCCACGTCACCCTGCTGCTGCTGCTCGGGCCCAATACCCAGAATTCAGCTCTCCATTAACGGAGTGACGCTCTTAGGCTCCATTTATGTGAGCCTCTCTTTGCTTTCCTGTGTGCCCGTTGTGTTATCAGCCATTTGTAACGTCGAGCATTTGCTACAGTGGTCCGGGACCACCCTCATAAATCAGCCAACTAAAACTGAACGGACACCAGAGGACCACAAGCCTTTTCATTCCTCACATCTCAGGACGCTGTGCGTGTCTCCCGAGCCGCAGGTCAAAAGCAAATAAACGGCTTTTAATGTCAATTTACTTGACCCTCAGGGACTTGAATCAAATGCCCCCCAGAAGCTTCCGTGTCTCGACAGCACAGTGCGGCCCCCCGTGGCCGTCAGAGCACCTGTAACACTCCTTTATGGAGGCAGCACACCTGGTTAGGTCAGCTACGGCCTCGTCTGCTCAGAAATGTGCGTCCTGCAGGAAGAGGGTCTCGCCAAGTCTGGTTTTACAGCCGGAGGGGGCGACGACTTGGGAGGAAATGAGACGGAGCGGCCCTGGGCCTACCCACCACGTGTAGGGGCCGATGCCACCAGACGTCACTGGGCCTGTGCCTCGGCCACCACCCTGGCCCGCCTGAGCAGTGACGGCAGCGGCCGGGAGTCACACGTCCTGACGAAAGACTGAAGCCCAATTAGGGGGGCCGCACTCTCGCCTTCCTTCAGCTAACGGGAGACGGCGCAGGTAGCGATCGGCTTGGCCCTTCTCCGTAGAAAGCTTCACAAAGCTTCAGTGCGTCTGCCTGCCAAAACGCACAAGAGTTAAACCCCAGTGCACAGCCATGATGCAAGACGTTAAAAATGTGAAGGCCCGTCTCCCGTCTTCAGACGCTCCCAGTTCACGAGGTTCTCCTAAATCCGCCTCGGGCAAAGGCAGCGAGGATTCTCGGCCCACGTCCCACAATTCAATGAATCAAACGCTGACAAGCGTAAGCTGCTCTCTGAGGTGGCTACGGGGGACGTGTTCAGCCCGCTGCTTTGAGGAATACGGAGGGCAGTCTCAGCACTGGGGGGGGCTGCCCGGACCCCCAGGCCGTGAAATCGACACGAGCGAAAGACGCAGACAGACGACGACGAGCTGCAAGAGAAAGTGGGGTCCGGCGTGACTTGGGTCATCACTGCCAGTGCCACTCACGCTGTAACTTGGACCTCACGTCAGTTGAATTGGGTCACCCCAGGCAGTTTATAGCAGCGCCATCTACAGGATGAGCCAAAATGAAGCGCCACAGTTCAAACGTTTACTCTGCAAAAACGCCACACGGTAAAAGAAATGTCATTACGACACAAAAACGGGTACACGACACAGAGGAGGTGGCCATCACCAGCGTTACACTCTTCGAGGCCATTTCTGGACACCCGCACGACTCGTTCGGCCATTTTGTGGCAAATAACGTCCTGGAGGGCTTCAGGGTTTTCAGTGTAGACCTTCGACTTGAGAGGAAGAGATCAGGCGAACGTGAAGACCACCCAACATCACCGCGCAGGGAGATCAGCTTCCCCCCCACCCCCCAACTCTTTCAGGACCCCTCTGCTGGATCAGCTAGCCACACAACGAGGGGCTTTGAACGTTTAAAAGATGGCACAGCGGCCATCCTGAGGTCTCTCACAAACGACTTCCTACACTCTGGTCACTGGACCCCCTCGATGAAGAAGACTTGGCATTCTTTGAGCAGGAGTGGGCGCCAGTGCGTCACATATCCCCGCTGCGCCATCTGTAAGAGACTCTGGCACAGCAGCAATGAGCTCTCCCGTGTCACTTTGTGACCCAAGCTTGACAAGTGTTGGCTTCAAATCGCGCCACTTGATACCACTGTGAGACCCCGAGTGGGTCACTTCACCCATGAGAGTCACTCACGGTGTCGCAGACTTTGGATATGGGCGCCGGGCACGTAAATGAATGAGGTGTAACAAGAGAAGGGGGTGAAGACTTTTGAATGGCACTCTGTGAGCGGGTTGTGGATGCCCGCCTGGTTTTAAAGTACCAAATATGTGGGAGGGCAGAGCAAGCGGCCCCAGCAGTTTAACTCGAGACTCCAAACCGTCCTGTGACAACTAAATCACCACCGGCAGCCTCATCCGAAGTCGGAGTCAACATCGGGTTATCAAAACAGGATGAGTCTCCGAAAATAGTGACAAATGACAGATTAACAGTCCCGTCATCACAGATGAGGCGTCCCCATCCTTAGTCTAGAAAAACACACAGCAATCTGGGGGGGCTCAAGATTCTAACGGATCTGTGCCGCCTCACAATGGCCCACTTGGGCTTACCATCAAACAATGGAGCGCCACCTGAATAATGGCGGTTATGGATCCTCCGAGACTGGGGTTGCTATAAACTACCCAATCTGTTTACTTCAGTTGGACACCGGAGTCATCGGGTGGGATTCCTCTCTAAAATGGACTTCTGGACTCGCCCGCTCTGTGCCGCTTTGCCACTCTTTTGGTTTTTTTTTTTTTTCACTCTTTTTCTGTACATTCTTTATTTATAAACATTGCTTGTTGGTCTTTTTGTTCACAAGCCGGGGGTTGCCAGTTATCCTCCCTCTTGCTGGGACTCTTTTATAGCACTCTGGACATTTGGGCTCTTTTGCCGGCTCCCTGTGACACAGGAGTTAGAATGTGGGCCCTGGCAGAGAGTCGGTGGGCACGTCAGTTAAGTTCCCGTCCCACTCCTCAAGGGGCTTATTGCCAGTCCCCTCATACTCCTTTGTTAAAGACTTCACTTCACTAGATGCTGCCCCTTGCCCGTCCCTTCTGACTCATTGGGCACTCCCGGAAGGAGAAGAGCAACTGCCAAGATGGAGCTCGGACCCTAAACCTGAGCGCACCTCAGCCAACGGCCCACCGGACCTTTGTCGTTAACCTCAGCGCCGTCGAGCGCCTGTCATTTCTGAGTAAAGTGCCTGGCCTGGTTGGCACCCCAACATTTTATTCGGGCTCCCAAGTTTCCACCGGTCAAGGACAACAACAACTGTGCCACATTTCTGGAAGTTCTGAGAGCAGCGCCTTTGAGGGGCAATCAAGCACAGAGAGAAAGAGAACGGGCGCAAGCTGGCGAGATGGCGTGTGGGTTTCACTTTACGGGATCTTTTGCCCATTTCCTAAATCCAGTTGGGGGTGACGGTTAACGTCCAGCATCACACACCAAGATGGGGGGGCGGCAGTCGGACGTCTAGACGAAAGGCGCTATAAATGGCTGCTGCGTCATATAAAGATTCACATACTTGTACGATTTTGTGCTCCTCTGCCTCGGCTCCAAACTCGCCATCTCCGGCGTAAGGCCTGCCCTGGCACTTTAATGGGGCGAAGGCGCCTGCTGATATCACCTCAGGTCAGTGACCACAAACAACACAGAGGAGCGCGGGCACACAGCTCACTCCTGGCGCGCCAGCGGAAAATCTCCCTCATTCGACCGTGTTCAGCAAAGTCCTTGAAGAAAACTGCGAACTTCACGTAAAGGAAATGTGGAAAAGCAGCCTCGTTCATCTCCAGCCAAGGTCAGCAACCCTTTTGTGGCGGCCGAATTTTTGTGGCATGGGAAAAATGCAATTGAGAGAAGCCGCTTTGATTTCTGAAGAGCACAGCTGGCATCACTCATTGCCCCGTGTAAGCAATAAACCCGATTACTGCCTAGTGCTGACAGCCAGGTTTTTTGCTGGGTGCCTCCGTGTGCTTGAAGCGGCGGCCACAACAGAGCCCACCTCACTCTTCGTCAGCGTGTTTACTCACCGTCCCCTCCGCTGAACTTCATCATCGCCGTCTGTCTTCGACACTTCGCACGTTGTCGTCATTTAAAGAGGAAGCCGACTCACAGAAAACAAACAAGGCATTAAAACGAGCAGCTGTGCCACGAGACCCGCCAGAAAGAGGGCACAAAAACAAACCACTTGAGCTGGGATGAAGAGTTTGACACTGGCGGTCCTGGTCTTGTGAATTTAAAAAAAGAAAAAGAAGAGAGTGCCAGCTCGGCTCCGCTTCACCTCACTGGCACTGCCAGCTTGTCTGTGACAGGTGGCAGGGAGTGAATCTGTGCCCGCCCAGGTCCTCGGACTTTTCTTTCTCTTTGCTCTCTTTCACCCAAAGCTGACCTAACGAGTGGTGGGGTTAGCAGGGGTCCACACATGGTGTAACGGTACAAGTCCTGGCCACCTTAAAAGTGTCCCCAAGCTGACACTTGTTTTAAAGCCACCACCCGATGTGGGTGCACCACGGCGGTCACGTCAAGGGGCTTTATGGTCATACCGTCCATACTCAGCAGTGCAGCATACGGTGGGACGAAACAAACACAAAGAATGAAAATGGACGATAAAAGATAAATAAAGAAGTGAGTGAGTGAAGAGGAAGAAAGAAAGAAAGAAAGAAAGAAAGAAAGAAAGAAAGAAAGAAAGAAAGAAAGAAAGAAAGAATAACGGCCACAAAGTGACAAGTCGGACAAATGTGCGGCAGCATGGAGCTCAGAGTCCGGGCCACTGAAGACACGGTGCCAGCGCTGGTCCTTCACAATACTGCAGGCTTTGCAGATTCGCCACTTCACTAGGTGGTCTTCGATAGACGTTTTCTGCTGTGTGCGCAGACCCCAAACCAGGTTAGAACGCACTCGAAGGTGACCCCAGTAGAACGTGGTGAGAATCGGGGGGTTTAAACAGAAGGTCAGCTGGCAGGTGCAGCCCAATGGAGAGCCCTCGATGGGGGACCAGCAGGGGTCTTCCTCAAGTCAACAGTCATGTCTTCCGCCTCGTCTACGTTAAGGGACAGCTTGTTGCCCCTTCCACCAGTTCGCCAGTCGTCATCTTCACTGCTGATGAGACCCACCACCGCTGTGCCATCCACAAGCTTACTGATGGTGTTAGGGCTGAAGTGGGCGGGTACACAGCCCTGGGGGGCACCACCACTGAGCATGATGGGAATGCAGGTCTCTCTGTCAGGAAGTCCAGGACTCATTTGGACAGGAACGTCCATCAGTCTTGGGCACGTCGAGGTTGCTGATGCGTATGCCACTGTGCTCGACTTTCTTTAGGTGATGGTAGTGCCGTTACGCGTCTTACAATTAGCAGCAGTTTGCTTCTGAATGTGGGTGACGGCAGCCATGATGTTGGGAATGCATACGCCCGTAAAGGATTCAACGGTGAAATGGGCTTGGGAGGAAACTTCAAGGTGGTCATGGCAGAAGAGACAATAACTGGCACGGTTGGGTCAATAACTGGCACAGGTTGGGTCAATAACTGGCACAGGTGGGTCAACAACTGGCACGGGTGGGTCAATATCTGGCACGGGTGGGTCAATAACTGGCATGGGTGGATCAACAACTGGCACGAGTGGGTCAACAACTGGCACAAGTGGGTCAATAACTGGCATGGGTGGGTCAATAACTGGCACGGTTGGGTCAACAATTGGCACGGGTGGATCAATAACTGGCACAGGTTGGGTCAATAACTGGCACGGGTGGACCAATAACTGGCACAGGTTGGGTCAATAACTGGCATGGGTGGGTCAACAACTGGCACGAGTGGGTCAATAACTGGCATGGGTGGATCAATAACTGGCACGGGTGGGTCAACAGTTGGCACAGGTGAATCAATAGCTGGCACATCAATAACTGGCACGGGTGGGTCAATAACTGGCATTTCCCTTACTGGCTGAAGCTCTCAACGCTACAAAAGCAGACATGGCTGCTGTAGGATTTGCGAGGTATGACTGAGGCAGGACTGGTACACATGGAGGCGCGACAATCCCTGTGATCGTCCCTCCATAATCAGACAGACGAGGGGCACAAACAGACAAGCCTAACGAATATCACTTTACCACAGGCGGCCCTCGATGAACGTCCTCAGTGAGAATCAACTCAAACGAGAGCCCATCTTCATTAGCCACATCATTGCTAAAAATGAACGCAGAGGAACTTCCTAAGCTTGCGGCTACAAAGGTTAGCGGCCCGCTGGCACTCTTGGCATCAAATCAGCGGCCTTGCAGAGGCCCTCAGTAAAGCTGATATTATGGTTTTGGCCTCTGATGGCCAAGCAGGCCCCGTGAGATGGACAGCTCACCTCTGGCATCTGCGAGTCGCCCGTCATTGGCTCCCTAATTCGTTTATTGACAGTAAATTCCTCATAAGGGGGCCAGCGGGATGGGCACAATGTGACAGGGTCAGGGCATTGTGTACGGTGACGACGTTTTCTCAGTGGCCAATGGGGTCACCAAGGTGTCTGTGCAGAAGAAACAAAAATGCACTCCAGCCGACCCGGAACTAAGGAAACTGTGTGCCGTGTGTGAAGTGGAGTGTGACGCGCCTTTGATTTTGCCCTCGCGCTGCCCTGCCCTGCCCGCCATCGCTGACTTTACTTGCAATGCTGCTGCTGCTGTGCTCGTGTGCTAAAAGACTAAATCAATATGTCTTCAGGCTTACTGGGAAGGCCAAGATAAATGGAGCTCCTTTGATGTGGGCTGCTAAAGTGTTTCACAATCGGATATCGCGGGCGGTCTGCTTTGTGACGAGAGCTCATTTATAAACCACACGTTTGGCAGTTAAGCACCCGGGCACATTCCGGGGACCTGGACACATTCCTGCACTAAAAGGGTCGTCCTGCTCCAGGATAAGAGAATTACGGATTTCTCCAAAATCGGCGACAGAACATTAATAATAAAAAAAAGACAGAGGGGCAAATACCTGAGTGGGCTGTCTTATTGGTTTGGGGGGCACGGCAGACATTCACAAACATCCAGACAGATGTGACAATAAGGACACAACGCCATGCGGCTTGTCACTGCCGTTCACTCAGATTGGCTGCTATTGGGCCACATGTGTCACCTAAGAGAAGTGGCACGGCTGGAGAGTCAATGACATCACACCTTCCTAACGGGCAGCCATTCTGGGTGGGCCTTTTGGGGGGCCGTGCTGGATGTTCACAGGGTAAAGAGTGCTGACCCCCTTGAGAGTTGTTATACAGCATTGCAGCACCGGGGGGCTTTGTTTGGCCCCCACTCCCGGTCCGGGATGAGTGGGGTAGGAAGATGGATGGGTGACACCGAGCTGCAGAAAAAGACTCTTTGAACGTTCAGAGTGAAAACGGGGCTCTAAAACATGTGGGCTAAAATAATTCTAAATAGAAAACACAAAATAAGGAATCCCCTTTACTATGGCACTGCCCAGTGGGGGTCACCTCGCCGAGGTCTTCACACATTTCATCTGATGGTCAATGTGGCGGCCTGCCCTGCACAATGAAGACAAAAGAACACGCCAAGCAGCTCCATGAAAAGCCAAGACAGGGGAAGGTGGCAAGAAATCCAAACATGCAGTTACATCAATCATGGAGAAGAAATGGGCAGAGTGCGGCACAGAGGTAAGTCTGCCAGAGCAGGAACGGACGATGACGACAAGGCCTGACATGACGTGATGCCACGCCGCTATCCAGGGCACCTCACTTCTTTTTTTGTTTTTCCAGTTGGACCACCAGTAGGTGTCAGTAGTGGGATCTGAACCCCCAGTTTGAGGCGTCGAGTTCATCACCACACTTGTCTGCACGAGTGCCAAGGGACTGGACAGACAACAACTGTGCCCGGGCACTTCACCAGTCTCAGCTTTTATGGGAGACTGGCAAAGAGAAGAGTAGAAGCCACACAGGAGATACCAACGTCTGCTGGACCGGACATGGCTAAGATTGAGTTTTCTGGACATCGGACTAAACGCCACGTTACGCTGCACATTACTCTCTGTGATGCCCAACGGCGGCACCACCAGGCTGCGGGCAAGCGTCTTCTGCAGCAGGACCTGGAAGGCTTGTGAAGGGGAAAATGAATGCAGCAAAATCCTGGAGGAAGGAAAACCTGATGGGGTCTGCAAGGCCGAAGACAACGACCTGGGTGGGCCTAAAGCTCCACAGGAGTGGTCCTGGAGTGGCCAAAGGAGAACTTGTGGCTCAGGACCCCCGCGACACCTGACAGGGCTCGAGCTGTTTGATAAAACCGGCCAGGCAGATGATGAGAGAGACCTGAGCACAGCCGAGTCCGGACCACCACGGCAGGGGGTGAAGACCCACTGTGTGTCTCAAAAAAGTCAAACTAAACCCTCTGTGATTTGATGGCGGTGGGGGGGTGGTGGCACAGTTTCTTGGACACGGGACTCTAAAACGCTTTGTCTGCTTCTGGTGATCTCTGCCAATGCCCATCAGACCCCCATTTCACGTGCCAAGCACAGACTCCTAAAACAAAACGAGGGGCAGGATTTTCAAATCCTCGACACTTTTTGTCCACTCTGATGGCACAGACCCCTGAATTAAGCCACAGCACAAGTCATTCACTGGCGCCGCCCTCATTGTCCTTGCCAGCCAGGATAGAGATGGGTGGTACAGAAGATGCCAGTTAGTGTGGGCAGCAACTGGTACATCTCTGCGCCCCCATCTTTCTGTTTCCATCGGCTTTAATCTGAATGAGGATTTCAGGCTGCTCTGTTTTCTGTGCTGCCAAGCAAATGAAATAAAAGTAAAGCAGACAACACCCTGGTTGTGATTTGAAATTGTTAATTACGTTTACGCCGATTATTAGCACTTGCTGGACACGACTCAGAAATCAAACCCTTAAATCCTCCTGGAGGAAACGCGCCAAGCCTGTGCTGAGCGGAAAGTGAAATCAAAAGCAGAAGACTACAATCACCGGACTTAGGCAATCATTCTAAAATGTAGCTACAAACATAATTATGGCTAAAGTGGCACCCTTTAATTCTAGGATGGCATTGCTGTTTTCAGTTCATAACTATTTTTATAAGCCATCCATTGTCTTTGTCATTCTTTCTGGTCTGAGTGCCACATCCTAACAGCAGTGTTGGGTGCAAGGAAAGAATGAGGCCTTGGCAAACGACAGGCCTGGCACCGCGATAAGCTGGCAACACGTTTATGGACTGTGGGAGGAAAACTCCATGAACACGGAATGCACATGTGAGCTCCACACAGGAGCTGGAAATCCAAAAGCAAGCAGAAAGTGTAAGGGGCGCCCTAAAATGTTAGCAACCACCAAAGTATTTGCTCAAGTAGAAGAAAATGTCGATGTCAGACGGTCACTTCAATATCGTCTACCTCATGGATGAGAACTTCCACAGCCGTACTTTGTCACACTCCGGGGTCCTATGAGGTAAGCAACACCCCCCCAACCCAGTGACAGCAGCAGACTCCGCCCCTTCAGGTCAGAGGTAAGGGGTCTGCTACGGGGCACACTCCGGACCCCCTGGCGCTCCGAGCAAAGGAGAGCATTAAAACAAAACTGAGTGCCACTATGAACAACGCTGCACGTCCTCTCCGTGACACACAAACACGGAGGACTTTCAGCCAACAAGTGTGTCAAGAAACGAGACGGCAAGGCGACTGTGTGGCACCTCACGGGAACTGGGACTGGGCCTGATGAGTCAGACCTTCGCTTTCATTTTTATTTAACTTCTACTTTGAGTCATTCTGGTGTGCGTTCAGATCATAATATACAGGTGTGTGTGTGTGAGTGTGTGTGTGTGTGAGTGTGCGTGCATCTATCTATGTGTTTAAAGAGCTTCTTAAGGTAGGCTAATTTTTTCCCTGGGCACAAATAAAGTCCATCCATCTATCTGTCCATTCAGCCAACCCACCCATCCATCTATCTATTTATTATGTAGTGCCTTTCACTCTATCTATTATATACTGCCTTATCTATCTATCTATCTGTCTAATCATATAGTGCCTTTGACTCTATCTATCTATCTGTCTGTCTACATATGTGACCCTGTCTACTATACCAAATTCTATCTGTCTGTCTATCTTTGTTTCTCATTCTTTCTTTCCGACTGTCTATCTATCTATCTATCTATCTATCTATCTATCTGTCTATGTGATCCTGCCTACTATACCAAATTCTGTCTGTCTGTCTATCTTTATTTCTCTCTGTCTGTCTTTGTTTCTCTTTCTTTCTGTCCGACTGTCTATCTAGCTATTCGTTCGTCTGTCTGTCTGTCTGTCTGTCTGCCCGACCTTAACAAGTCTCCCTGTGTCCTTGTGCCCGAGTTGATCAGAGTGTACCCACTGCGCCCAATCTGCCTCACCAATTCCTGTCCTTCTTTCTCTCGTCCTCACCTCCTGGCATTTTATTCCTTGGCACAACAGGAATGTGCAAACACTCCATGGAGGACGAGGAGGCTGACGGCAGCAGTGCATCCTGACCAATCACAACACAAACATAACGCTGTGGCCTCACTTGGCCTTCATTTCCATTCAAAACACAAACTTGATTTTCTTTTTCTCTCTAAGAGCCACCAGCTCGCCCCCCAATGGCTTTCTGTGGGTTTGCCGTGTCAAGGACTCTCCAAAGCTCGCTCTGTACTTGTTATCAGTGCTCTCGGGCTCTTAAGCTAATCTGTTCCTTCTACTCCAGCGCCCACCGCCCACCCGCCGGCCTGCCAGCCCCCTGTTTATTTAAGGTACTCTTTAAAGAGCCTTCCACCTCTCACAACAGACACAGAAAACCTGACCAAAATTCCAAAGAATAAAGGCAGCCATGATAAATGGGCCCAATGCTGCAATGGAAGAGGAAAGAAAGGCAGGAATGAACGGCGGGGCTCACGTTAGCCCTCTTTGTTAAAAGAGGGAGGAGTAAAGGATTACCACGCGGTGCTTTTCTCCGGGTTATGGCTGCGTTTTGGTTCATGTGATCTGCGTGTGAAGCTGGCACTCGACTGGTCCAACCGGACCCACAAGAAATGGATTGAGTGGGCAGGCGGTCTGGGAGGAAGACCACAAGGGGAGCAGCGCTGAGCTCTCGCACTCAGAAATGCAGAAAGGACCAACAGACAACGGGTACCGGAAAGGGCATCGCCGACGGGTACTTAAGGAAATTAAAAGAGAAAAGAGCCACACTTCAGAGCTCAGAAATCATCAGCTGGCATCAAGCCGGGCAGACGACTGCAGAGTGCGACTTTTAGCGAGTTCTCAGCATTCCACAGCAAGAGGCCATCTGCCCACAAATCAATCCCACGTCAAACTCCCTTCGCCATTCACAGCTAACAAGGTTTTTATTTATTTCTTCTTTTCAGTCTCCTCGGTTTAAAGTAATAAGAACACGTGACGCCTCGTCTTACACTTCATTCTTACGATGTTTCCAGTTTCAGAGACTCCACTGTCACCACGTCCCGTCGTACCCGTTGGCTGATTTCCTCTGTAAAGTAATGTCCGATAGCCCACCTGTCAAACCCAGTTAATCCTGTTCGGGATCGTCAGGCTGGCACCCCACCTGGCTGCACTGGGCAGAGGGGCAGCCAAACAACCCATCACTGCACGACTCCCGTGGACCACTCAAGAGTCCTCAGTCAGCCTTAGCAGTCCATCTTTGGGATGAGGGGGAATAACCCAAGAAGGTGCCCCCATAAACAATGCGACTATGGACAAATGCCACCTTATAAGATAAAGACGGGCAGCTTGATGGACTGATTCGTACCATAGTAGCGTCCATCACCTGTAAGACTGGCAGGAGCCTTTGCAGGTGGTTTAAAATGCCTGGTGGGCACACGTCACTCCTTTGGCACAGAGCTGCAGCGGCACATATTGAGCTCAATGCCTGCCAACCGAGTAGACAAAGGGTTGGCAGCAATGCATAGGGGGACACTCCGGAGGTCCAGCGCTCATTGGGTCTGACGATGAGCCGCTTCTGGCGACTCTCAATCCAGCCTCGTTTCCTGTGGAGCTCCTGGCTGCCCGTCTCCAGTCTGAAGACCCTCTCGATCGCCGGAGTCCTGGCGAACTGAGGACGGTTTTCAAACGTTCTTGTCACTACACATGTGGGACTCGCTGGCATTGTGTTCTGCAATCTTCACTTGCGGTGGTCACGTTTGTCCCCTCCTCCTGTCACACGTGTCCCCAGACAGTCCCCCAGGGTGGTGTTTACTCAATCGTGTGGACTCCTTTGGATAAAAGCGTCAAAGTGTGAATGTAAATTAATTATAGCAGAGACACTAGGGGGTCGAGCGCATACACTGCCGCCAAAACTCGAGGAGACGATATTTAAGAAAAGCGAAAAAAAAAACACAAAGAAGATCAGACCCCAGAGACGAGCCAACGCACACGGCGAGACCCAACATCGAAGTCAATTCACAAGGTTGAGAACGAGGTGAAACACGCGCCATCGACCGTTAAAATGCTGCATCTGTGACATCACATAACGGCTACCGAGATAAAATGGCGACACCCATGAAGAAACCACAAAGGCGTCACGGGAAGACACCAAAGAATAAATACTCCTTTGAAAATATCACCAGATATCTGGAATCCTCACATCCCAAATCTCTACGAGATCTAAAAAAAGATTCAAGCAACGAACCATAAAGGTTCTAAAAATACACAAGCAAACTCGACGGCGACGGCACGTCCAGGGTGACCTCCAGGCGAGACGTGTACGCTTGTGAGGAGGCCTCTTCTGGTAAGATGTCTCCACTCTTTTGGCATCTCGTATACAACGCACAGGAAACGTATTCGAGATTCTGATGAATTTCAAAGTTTTAGACCTGCCTGAGTCCGAAAATACACGAAGTATAAGGAGGCATAGTAATCGTCCAAAAATCCGATAAATCTCGACGTTTTAGACCTCCCTGAGTCTTAAAATACCGTTTTTGGAATGATGTCGGTAACTTGAGGTCGCTGTCACTTTGGTCAACCAAATTGCGCACACAAGTATTGGGTAGAAAACGTTGACTTCTATTAACTTTTGAGCGATTTCCGCTCACCGGAAGTGGTGCTTTACCTGAAATGTTTCCCCAGAAATATTAATATTATTAGCATATTATGGTAACGCACCACATTCTAAGCATTTTTTGCCGCTTTGTAATTTTTCGAGATGATCGCAGTTTTCCGTTTCCCGTTCTAACGGTAACGCACGCGTATTTGAGAACGTTTTTGCTTTACGTCGACTAAGGTGTGACATTACACACATTACTAAAGTCTCGTGCGACTTGTGATCCACTTCCGCTTACTGTAATTTACCTGAAGTGTTTGCCAAAATAAAATTCTCGTGGCAAACGATTCCTGCAGCTGCAGAGTCCGAGTTATTCAGCTCCATTCATTAGATTGGCTTTGGTGCTGCCGGCTTTTTCATGTCCGTAATATAAAAACAGAATCCTTGTCTTGCGGTTTATCTGAGTACACGAGGACACCCCTAGTGGTCGGGAGGAGCCCACTTCTGGTTTTTTCTTCAGTTGTTGGATGCCAGTTGGTACAAAGGCACCAGATGTGGCACACCCTTGAAATCTTTTTGAAACGGGACCACCGGGCTCTCCAGATCTGCCGACTGCCAGCCCTACGCCTTTCACGTAATAGAAATCCCAGACTACCCCCTGTGGTGGTGCCATCACGTTGCTCAGAGTCGAACCTTTGGACACTCATCTGACAAACCCGCCTTAAGGCTGCCGTTTCCTGACGATGGCGTGGAGCTTCAGTACGCTCAGCTCAGCAGCGGCGATTCTGACAAGCCACGGATACGTTAAACAGCCGGTAACGGGACATCACGGCTCGACTGCTCTCGCCAACGAACACACGAGACGTCAGCAACTGGCTGCAAAGGCAGCAAACGGCGGAGCTGGCTGACAGCACCATCGCCTGTTTGTGCCACCCACTTTCCCACAAACAGAGCTCTTCAGGTTCTTCCTTCCCAGTGCAATCCCAGGGGGTTCTCTGGGTATCAGAAAGGACGCCCCGCCAACTTTAGACTAGGGGTGCCAAGCAGAGCAGCCAGGCTACAGCAGCTCAGTATGAAACCTCCCCGGCCCTGCCAGTCGAAACCACTGAGCAGACTCCTGGCATAAATGCTTAGTGTGTCTAGGGTGGCACCTTCTGAGGTGGGCTGTCACGCGGTATCTCAAACAGTCGACTGCACACGATGGTCGCCTACCATTTTTCGTCTGCATTGGTCACAAAACGTGACAAGAGTCGTAATCTCGTAACACGCCGTTTTGACGTCATCACCATTGGAACAGTTTTCTAGACAAATGAGTGAAAGTTATTGGCTGGATGGACAGATGAGAGGCGGGGCTTGTTTTACACCTCCACACATTTGGAGTGACAGCCAACAGAGCCAATCAGAGGGCCCTAATTAGAAAACACGCAGATCAGGACCATCAGGACACAGCGGTGGGCAGGTGTGTGTGAACAGCAAACCGACGCAGTCAGATGGCCTCGCGCTGTTGGTAAATCTTTGTGCTGCGCCAATGCACATCCGACTTTCATCATTTCAGACGCCAGCACGACACGCGCTAACCAGGAGTGGTGCGCCGAGGAAGGCGGCGTCGGAGGTCCTCACTCCTTTATATACACGCCGGCTGAGAAGAAGAGGACTGGGGTGGGTAAGTGAGCCGGCTGGCGCTCCATCATCATCATCCTCACCCTATAGAGAGGAATTCTGGGAACCCTGTCATTAAAAATCATGAAGACAAAGCCACTCCTCCTGCCAGCCTGGTCACCAGGTAATAAGAGAGGCAGCTGTTCATAAAAGTTTAGGCCATTTTACAAAAAAAAAAATAAAAAACACAATCCCGTGATTATGAAAATGCAAAGAAGAAAAACAGAAGATGTGAAACGCAGAGGCTCTCACTCACCCTGATGTGGGTCACTTTTAGTTCATGTGAGGGCATCAAATAAAACCAAAGTGGACTCCTCAAAACAAAATAAGATCTCGGGGGGCTCCCGCCGCTCCTTAACATCAACCGACAGCTCGGCCACCAGGCACCTCTTAACCTGGCACACCTCGCCCACCTTCTCAAATCTCTCTGAACGACCATCCGAACCTCCCGAGACCACAACTGCACTTATGAAGGCCTCTCAATTCCCCGGTCAGCCTGCCTCAACACTGGGAGATACCACTTTGGGTCTACTGGGGGAGTCACACACACCTCGATTAAAAAAAATCGAAATATCCGACAGCAAAATACACAAAATGTTCCCACAGTCCAAAGACATGCAGGTCAGGTGCATTGGTGATCTTGAATTGTCCCTGGTGTGTGCTTGGTGTGTGTGTGCCCTGCGTTGGCTGGGATTGGCTCCAGCAGACCCCTGTGACCCTGAGTTAGGATATAGCGGGTTGGACAATGGATGGATGGATGGATGGATGGATGAAACACTAAATAACAAAATAAAAAACGTTTAGTAACGGAACCTCGAGGTTACCAAGACATGAAAGGAAACGCTACGGTACACCACCACTAACAATACAAGATGGACTCCCCTATCGCTGTCTCTCAACTTTCCCAGACACCCGCGACTGCACTTAGAGCTTTGCCGCCATCTTTAAAAACACTGGCCGGTAAACGTGGAATATCAAACCTGAAACAAGTGGCGGAGCATCTGAAAACAAAATGAAAGAAACAACCCGCTAAGTCCAATAACCTTGTTAAATGTATCTCTCTCTTCTTCTCTCTCTTCTTCTCCTTCTCCTGTTAAGGGTCATCACAGCGGATCATCTTCTTTCATCTCTTCCTGTCCTCGTCATCTTGCTCTGTCACACCCGTCACCTGCATGTCCTCTCTCAGCACATCCATAAACCTTCTCTTAGGTCTTCCTCATCTCCACTTACCTGTCAGCTCAGTCCTTATGTGGTCCTCTCTCCTCTCATTGGTGTGAATGCTCTTGTCAGACACGCTCAGTTCCTACACTCTCAGCTCTTAAACATTTGGACGTTTTCCTTATTTTAAGTTCCCAATTAAAGAAGACATATTATGTCCAAATCTTACTGAAGAATTTCATGCTGAAGGGTTATCAACAGAAGAAATGAGAAACGATGAAGTCAAACGAATTAACGCAAAAATTGTCAATCAGTTACACGGCAAATTGGTGAAATGCGTATCAATAGACTATACTGGAACAGTTGGTGGTGATGGTGAGGAAGATGAAAACATCAACTTACAATATGATGAAGAATATCTACAACCGTTAACACCGTCTGGTCTCCCACCGGCCAAATTACTGTAGAAAGAAGGACGTATCCATGAAAGGTAATGTAGTCCATCTTCACTAATGACATGAGACACCAAAGGAGATCTTGATATGCCAGTCGTATTAAAACGTTTACAGTTTCCCGTTAGAATCGCTTTTGTTATGACAATTAACAAATCACAGGGACAAACATTCAAAAAAGTCAGAGAAAGAAACGATATTCACTCACAGGCAGTTATACGTTGTGTTGTCACGATGTAACTCCAAATCAAAAGAATCAAAATTCAATGCGATGTTGACGAAAATTGAAAGAAATTTCCAGTAAAAGTGTAAGTTTAAAAAGTTTTTGTGTGTTAATTTCAAAGCCAAACAGAACGAAAACGAATATTGCAATGAATACCTCGAACGCAACATGAAACATAATTAAATTTCAGTTTATTATGGTTTACTATCTATTATATAGCACCTTTCACTCCATCTATCTATCCTTTCACTCTATCTATCTATCTATCTATTATATAGCGCCTTTCACTCCATCTATCTATCATATAGATCTATCTATCATATAGTGCCTTTCACTCTATCTATCTATCTCTCTATTATATAGTGCCTTTCTCTCTATCTATCTATTATATAGCGCCTTTCACTCTCTCTATCTATATTTCTATCTATTACTCTCACTCTCTCTTTCTCTGTCTCTCTCTCTCTGGATTTTAGCCTCTGTATTTTAATTTCTATTGTGAAGCTTTTCATTCTTTGGTTATTGTTCACCTTTCTTTATGTTCAAATATCGTGTGGTGGTCACAGTCTGCTGGTCGTATTTTGGCTCATTTTCTATCTCGTTATCGTTTGGCTGCTAATTGAGGAACAACAAACACTGAGGGGTCCGAGTCTTCAATTCAAACGAATTCCAAAGGAGTTCATTAGCAGCACAAACAGGCCACTCATTAAGAGAAGGCTTAGAATGAAAGGGCCGGAGTCGGGGACCCCTGCGGTAAAGCACACATGTGGTCGCTCAGCATCCTTAAAGGACCCGGCTGTTGTTGGATGTCCGACTGACTACCTTGTGGATGTGAGGTTTTCTCTGACGAAACAAACCCCCGTGTAAGTTAAGGGTCCCCAGCTCTGGGCTGCCCGAGCACATAAGGACCCTCAGCGTAAAGCACCTGTACGTCAGGTGTGTGATCTCAACACAAAAGCTGTAAGGATGAAAGGCAGCAGGTGGGCCGACAGCAGTGTCTGGCGATTAAGGGACAAAGAAGAAGAAGAAGAAGTCAGTGCCGCCGCGTCGCCCTGTGATTGGACAAACTGATGTGACTGTCACTCCCTCGGCGCACTCTCATTGTTTCCTCCATCCTGGCGCCGCGATACACACTTGGACAAAAGAGCAGAAAACCTTTCTGCGAAGCGCCAGGATGCTGGTACCCGTGTTCTGGGAGATCAAACGGAGGGCCGACGCTGCCACGTCAACGGGAGCACAGCGCTCAACTGTGGGATTTGGGCCCGATGTGCTAACTGCTGTGTCACCGCACGACTCCCCCCAGCCCACTTTCTGACTCGACAAGCCCCTTCAGGCATCCCACGAGAAGACACCCGTTATTAGAGGGGCTCCCTAGTTCTCAAGCCAGTTATTTTTCTCCCCACAGGACTTTTATTTCTTTTAAGAATTCTCTTTATAAATTCAGAGTTTGTGTTTGGAGTTTATATTGCGGCCCACACTGCCATTGTGAAAAAAGTTGCTTTGACGTCCCCTCCAGCGCTGGGCCAAGAGAAAGGCAGCCATGTGACAAGGCACCAGAGAGTCACCTCTGCAAACGGGACCACTGAGCCCCCCTCCCCTGAAGCTCTGCGAGGTGGCAGGCAGGCTGGCAGTGTGTGGCAGGCTGGCAGTGCCATGTTGATTTTGAAGCCAGCGAGTACACAACATGTCAGCATACAGGATTACACCTCAGACCTCAAACAGAAACACATCCCTCTGAAGTGAAGGGGGTGCGTCGGGTATGGGGGCACCCAAAACCTCCCAGTATGGTCAAGACTTACTGCACCATCAGAGCTGCGGTGGGCCGTCTCCCACTCCCCTACTCGTCTGTCGTTTTCGCGTCTGGCGCCCCCTGCAGTTTGTGTTTTCCAGGGTTTCTAAGATGGCACCAAATTGTTTGCCTTTCAGTCTCAACTTTAAGTTTGAGAACCAAAAACATTCCAGCGAGCGGAGCAACAAGCACCTCTGACTGACCGATGACACGGTGGGTGCAGGTGGGCTCTCGTGTGCGCCGCTCCTCCAGACGTTTCGTTTTTCCCGTTGCTTTCCCACCGATGCCTCAGCAGGTTTGTGTAATGTTGCCAATTAACTAAACGTTCGCTCTGTAACTCTTTATTGACAAGTCCGGTGTCGTGTGGCATAAAGGTCCGGGGGGGAGAGAGCCTATACAGAACAGAGGGCAGCCGCCCCGGTGTGCATGGGACCCGTGGGCACCGCCAGGGGGCACCTGGGGAGCGGATGAGCCCTTAATGGCCAGAAACGAGTCAACGAACCAATGGAGCACTTTGGGGTGTTTTATAAAAGGAGCTGGCGGCCAAAACTCCCGGGGGTCCGAGTCGGGTGGGAGAGGACAGAGCTGCCAGGAGGAGTGGAAGAGGAAAGAGAGAAAGAAGAAGAGTTCTGGGCTGTGCTGGGAAAGGCAAAAAGAGAGAAATAAAACCGTGTGTGTGCTTGAACTGCGCCCCCTGGTGGTCCACAAATGTTAAAAAAACGCCATCGTCGTTATCTTGATGTTCAAAACGACCTGACGTGTTTGTAGAAAACATGCGGCGAAGCCACCTGTGTGATTTTACAATGAATATCAGAAACGGGCATCTCAATCAGCTTAGCAGCACGATGCCAGTTTGCCACAATGTGAGAACAACCCTTGGCATATTTCCATGCAACTGACTGATTCCAGGAATTTTGTGTCCCCCCCCTCATCAACGAGCACCAGAAAACTCAACACACAGCTGCAGTCTACGTAGACATACGCCCGAGATTCACGATGTTGCACTTTAGCAGCCAAGGAAACAGGCCCGAATCTTACCAGCCTGCCCTGAGACGGGCATCAGAGGGCAGCCCAGCCTCGGGCTACAACAGGCCAACATGTGCCTTAAAGTATCTATCTATCTATCTATCTATCTAAAATCAAAGTTCAAAAAATATGCTGAAAAACACCCAAAGTGGCCAATGTGGGAGAGGATCACCGTCAACCCCTGGCTTGTATAAAAGGCAAGGCCACAATAACGCGTTAGAAAGGAGGATTTGTTGAAAGGAAAAGAAAAAACTCAACCAAAGATTCAAACAAGCGCAACATTAATCAAGAACAGCAACCCAAAGCAAATGGAATCCAAACTGAACAAACCAAGAAACGTTGGCAGAAAGTCGAGAACCAAAGGAAAACGAAAAACAGAAGAAAAGACAACACTGGTGAGAGCCGCCTAAGGCGTGATGTGTGCGCCCGTGGACTCCGCTGCCACCCAAGCCTTGTGCTGTTTGTACCAGCAGGTGGCACTGCGAGACGTGAGAAAACGTTTGGCTTCACTGTGTTGGGAATTGCCTGAAACGTCCGTCACATTCCGAGGACACCTTAGCACGATTCCATCCATCAACCCAGAAATGCCCACTCCAGCAAGCATTGGGCACAAAGTAGAAACAGAATCCCTGGATGGGCATCAGCTCATTGCAAAGTGAACACAAGCACACACTGGCGTCACTTTAGTGTCATCAAATCCTCAAACCTTCATGTCTTCGGAAGGAGACCGGAGCCCACCGTGGACGCCCACCCAGACAGGGAACACGAGGGACACAACTCCCTGTGAGGCAGCACTGCCACCGCTCTGCCACCCCGTATGTGTAATTATTATCAGTGTTCATTATTTAAACGACTTCTCTGTAAAATGTCACATCCACACTTGAACGCATTTCATCATGAGAGTGACATCAAGTAGAAATCGAAGGCCTCTGAGCGTGCAGACGGCTGGCATGTCAGACACGTAATAATGCGCCCTGCTCTCTCTGTGTGCCGATCGCCGCTGTCAGCTCAGGAAGCCCCAGAAGCTCGTGGCGATTAACGGCTGGGTCGGTGTTAAGGTGACATTCACGACGGTCTGCTTCAATGACTACGAACTAAACTACGAGGTTAAAGCGGACATCGAGATTTGCGATGAAATTTCCACTCTAACCTCAAAACCGACCTTTTCACCGTCTCCTTCATTTTGTTTCAAATGCGCCGCCGTACATCCTGATGATGTTGTGAAGGGCCAGCAGCACAGGAGACGTGAGACCTTTAAAATGGGGGACCACGCGGCGCTTGAATATCAAACTCTGTATGTCAGCATTGTGCTTCACCACACATCAAACGTCGAAGTGCGCGCGTCGATCCTGACATGTGGATAGTAAACGGAGACTCCGACGCCACCCCCTGCTGACGTTTTGCTGGAACTGCAATTCACCCACGCGTCACGTTCATCTCAGAGGACGCGTCAAAGTGCGTGGCAGCCATGATGAGCGTGCACTGTGAGTGTGAAGTATAAATCGGCCCTAAACGTAGCAGAGTGCGCGTGAATGAGCCGCCCGGACTTCAGTTCTCAGTATATGGGGAGGGGGCGGTCCTTAACTGTGATGGATGGCTGGCTGGCCCCACCTCCTGGGGGACCCACCCACAAAATACAAGGAACACGAGAGAATAGCCAGACGTACGTAGAAACGACGTAATGACAAAGCAGAACAAGATGAGGAGAGAATGTATAATGAAACAAAGAGAAGAGAAAGCAAACACTCAAATGACAGAAAACAACAACGAAAAAAGAAAAAGACGATAAAAAGAGCATTTTAGGTACAAAGAGTATGGGAGTCGCCAGACAAGAAGCCTTACACACATCCATCCATCAGCCAACCTGCTATATCCTAACTACAGGGTCACGGGGGTCTGCTGGAGCCAATGCCAGCCAACACAGGGCACAAGGCAGGAAACAAACACCAGCCCACCACAGGGCGCACGCGCGCACACACACACACACACACACGCACACACTCACACACACACACACACTAGGGACAATTGAGAATCGCCATATAATATAATATAATAAAAGACTAAGTGCCTGTGTGTCTGACTGCTATGGCTCTGTCATTCCAACAGGTGGCGCACCACAAATAATTTTAGAATAAGATATATTGCATTTGACATTCCAACAGATGGTACAACACAAACATTAACACTGCTTTTACGATTCCCAAACCAAATAACATATAGCAGAGACATATACATAGCACGGTGCAGTGCAATCATTAATGCGGAGGCCTACGTTGATTACTTACATTTCAACCTCTCAGACAGTTAGCACAGCCATTATATTATATTATCTTATATTATATCACCCATCCATCCATTATCCAGCCTGCTATATCCTAACTACAGGGTCACGGGGGTCTGCTGGAGCCAATCCCAGGTAACACAGGGCACAAGGCAGGAGACAAACTCCGGGCAGGGCGCCAACCCACCGCATGGCACGCACACACACACACACATGCCAGGGCCAATTTAGAATCGCCAACGCACCCGACCTGCACGTCTTTGGACTGTCGAAGGAAACCCACGCAGACACGGGGAGGACATGGAAGCGAAGTCAGACGGGTCTCCTAACTGCGAGACAGCCTCGGCGTCACATTAGATGAGAGCGATCATCAGGAGTCGACATTTCAAGAAAGGGCTTTGAACGAATGAAGCCGAGATTTTTGGGGGGCTTCTTAATATCCAACACATAACCAAAAAAAATCAAATAACAGAAAGCAACCTGAAGTGTTTCTTTATTTCCAAGTGAATGAAGAGTCTGAGGCGCACAGAGGCCAACGCGTCCGTCCGTCTGATGAGGCCGAAGGAGTGAAAGGGACGAAGGCCCAGTAAAACCCACCCGCTCACGCCAGGCCGCGCCATCGAGCTGCGCCACTCCCCACCCACCTCCTGTTCACTCGTCACCGGTTTGACTCTCATTTGCCTTCTGACGCCTTTTGCTCTCCCGTTATACGTTCTCCACTTGACCTGAGCGTTCCTAGCTCTCCTCCTCTTTCTTTCTTTCTCTGTTCGTTTTATCGTTCGTTTGCTCAGAGGTTGGCGCGCTTGTCCCTTCCTGAGCAGCTCTTCTTGTCTCCACCCAAGCTGCCAGCCTCCTCTCTTCTCTCATCGTCACCTTTTTGCGTTCAAACTGATGAAGTCTGTGTTTGTGTTGCAATTACTTTGTACGTTTTCCTTAATTTTTCACTTAAGCTGCCTCTCTCAAGAATGACATGAAGAGGTAGAGGAAGTGACGGCGAAGGTGGCAGGGAATGAGAACGGCGCCCGTATGCATGAGCCACACGCCCGTCCTGCTGCCCGCTGCCCGCTGCCGAGAGTTGATTCTACAATAAAGTAAAAGGAGGAATAACCTCGGAGGCCAATCCTCACCCCGAAAGCAGACGTCACGTAGCGTATGAGCGCCACATTTCAGGTCACTCGCTCACACGTTGGACAGCCACGCCAGCGTATTCTATAAGAAGGTTTCTTTCTTTGGTCCCTTGAAGGCCGCGGCGTCACGTTTGCTCTGAAGTCCTCACGGTGACTCTTTACGAGATCCTCTCCCCTCCCGCGCCAAACTGACGGCGGCCAACGGTGTTGTTTTGTCATTTTTTTTTGGTGAGAAGCAGACATGCGGTGACAAAGCCAGCACTTACCTTCTTTCATTGTCATCGAGGTGTGCGAAAAGTACATTCTTCGAAATGGCTTTCGCCAAGGCCGTCATGGTCTTGTAGTCCTTCGGTATCACCTGTAATGAAGACCACGAGAGGACAGTGAGCGGGTGGGGGTCCCTTCACCGCGTTTGATGAATTTCAATTTCAATAAACCACACACACACACACACACACTCGGGTTGTTATTTGTGACGGCTCCTGACCTGCCTTGACTGAGAATATTCTGGAAATCCGGGCACCGCTGCCAACTCTCACGGCGTAACAAAGCCTTGACGTGAACCTGGCCACTGCGCAGAGATGCTGTCCCTCGACTCCGCCTGTGACAATCAGCGGGGGCCACAGACCGGTCCCAGGTTCATAGCCTCAGGGGTCTCAGTGCTTTACAATTCTGTTAAAGGGTCACATCTCATCGCTTGCCCCTCAGTTCCTGAAGCAGCGGCACACTAATCGCCAACTTTCAACGTGCTGAGCATCAAAGAGCAGAAGGCAAGAAGCACCTGCACCGGGTGGGCACTGATCAGCTGCTGGTGCCCTCACCCACACTCGGTTATGTGGGTCAATTCAGAGTGCCACATCCATTAACACGCACACACATTTTAGGAGCGAGAAGAAAACCCATGTGAGCAAATTAGACAGAGGCGATGAGCAGACTGGTGTAGGGGACATCCCGGCCACCTCGACACCTAAAGGACCCCCGCAAAAATATATACAGCATATATGAAAACAGAAATCAATATTCTGAGCATTTAAAGACAGAAGAAAACAGTGACCAACTGGTGTGTCACATCAGTGCCCCTTAGGGTCACACGATATACTGGTACTGAAAAAATGCCAAGACCCCCAATATTTATCTAAAGCGGTGTGGCACCTGCCTTTGGGTAATTTCAGTACTGGAACTCAATGGCACCTCACAGTCAGTCGTTTAGTAGCACAATCGCCACCCCTCGACACCCCAGGACGCCAAGCTCGATTCACCACGGGGGGTCTGTAGCCCACCGGCTCTCTGAATGTGTATATGTGCTGGAGACTCAAACCCTTCTTATTGACTTCCAGTGTGTGGCAGAGGATGGAGGTGCGCGATGGGGGCTTGGGCGAGACTGGAGGGGCAGCTGATTTGATTATCAGTAATTGGATCATTTCTGCTGGCACAAAGGTGGAGAAGCGGGCATCGACAGAGAGGTCAAAGTGTTAGTGCTGGGCAAACACTCGTCATTGAGAAAATACTGCAGGGCTGAAAGACGGCGGTCTGTGAGAGCACCACGGGGTGGGCCAAAAGAGAGGAGAGTCTGAAAGCAGGGTGGGCAGAGACAGACCCTCTGGAGTGGCAGCAGGTGGCATCCTTTAATCCATGACTTATGTAAACACACACGGCCAGTGTGGACCACCTAACCAAAAGCAAAGCACCTGGAAGAAGCCCACCGAGACACGGGGAGAGGGCACAAGCGTCACACAGGCAACAGCGAGCGCAGGAGGCACTCACTCTAACAGCTGCACAGCCGAGCCCCCCGTTTACTACTCTAACAGGTCCCCAGATTTGAGCTGACTGGCTCTCACCCTCCAACGGACCCCCTGTGATGTCTCCCAGTCTTCTCAGTGCTTGTTCTTGAACTCACATTGACTTAGTGGGCATACATGTGCCTAATGCCACCCTGTGGTTTTATTCTTCAAGAGGCCATTTCCTAAACAGTCGGCCTGAATTCCTTAATCATAAGTCAAGGTGAGCAGGCGTTTTAGGGATGAATAATAAATGTGTCACCGCAGATATGTCTGATGCCAACACCTGCTAATCACCACTCCCTTGTTTTCTTTAAAGTAGGCACACAAACATCACAGGTCTCATTTTTAAAATGCTCACCTGGCTGGGGCCGCCATTATCATCACCCAAAGCTACTCCACTGTCCTCTGGCACATTTCCTTCAGCGACGGCCACACTGAATGCCAGCCGAAATGCCAACGCGGTTTTCTCTGCACACACAACAAATACTCAAGTCAGACGAGAAAGATGGGCAACAGTCAGGTGAGGGTCTATGGGGGGGCCGGAGTTGACGGCAGTGCAGCACTCGCTCGGCCTGCCACATCTGTGCCCTGAGGCTAAGATGGCAGTGAGGTATGCCACCTTCCATTTGCGTTTTCTTGACTCTGTTCAGGTCCGTAGTGGCGGTGGGCCGTACTGCACAGGTAAACGTGGGCGACCACCAAACCCTGGATTGCCATGCATACGTGAGGTGTCCATCTGAACTGTATCCGGGTATGACACGGGCACCGAGGGCACATTTTAATGCCAGGTGTAAACGTAATCCACATATCAAGGGGGTCTGCGAGAAGGCGAAGGTGCGCCGTACGTAACAGGTCTGAATAACGGTGAGGGCTGACAGCCCACTTTAGCCTGATGATTGGAATTGTGATTTAAAAATGTCGCTGCTATGTTATATTTATCTTCAGTCATTTTGTGCCCCCAGGTAGTTTACTGGTGCCCGCCCCCCCCCAGTTATCAAGTTCATTTAGTTCACCAGTACTGATGCATATGCATTGCACAACACCCTTATTAAACATATTGTGCCAAACATTGTCCTGGCGTGGACAGCACCTCTGAAGACCACCCATTGGTAGCCCACCACCATTATTTCATCTGTGAAAGATCGTACAATGTGTGCCAGGCCAGACACGTTTCCTCTCCAAACCAAACATCAACTTTCTTTGGAGGGTGAAGAAGAGCGCCAGGATGGGCTGCTGAACAGATGGCATGCAATTCAAATCTTCCGTCATTCAGCGCCTTCAGTTTCAACACGGCACCAAGCGGGCAGAGCCAGCAGGGGACCAAACCTCTCACCTTCCTCACATAGGAGACGGCGTCCTCTTCGGTGTACACCTCGGCACTGACACCACCTCGGCGACGCCGGGCTTTGACCACTGGGTTGGGTGGCGGTGGGGAGATTTCATCATCGTGCGAATCCGACTGGGAGTTGGACTTCTGACGCGCCAAGATTTGTTTGCATTCTTCCTACAACAAAGAGAAAGAAAAAGAAAAAAGAGTCAAGAGAAACAATCAAAGCGACTTGCTGTCGGGAGGTCCAACTTTCTGCAGGGGCGTCAGTCAGTCAGTCAGTCAGTCCATTCACTGGGCACCGTGTGTCACGGCTGACTGGCACCAAAGTCACTCACACTCAGTGAAGTCCATTTCTTCAAATAGCAATGGCGCCAGCCCGTGAACGGTACTCTGCTACAGAATGAAGACCCCTATGGTGGCAGGATGCTGCACTGAGCTATCCCGCCCAGACCACGACTGGCAATGTGGCACAGAGGCAGCCCCGAGACAGAATGTGCCCTCTGGCTAAGCTGAAGGCCGGGGTGCTGGCAGCACGTCATCGGTCCTACAGCGGGCAGTGCGTCAAACGGCACAGGCACAAACGGGGGCAATGGCAGGCCCGGGCATGGCCAATATCCTGCCTCGAGTCGCTCAGTGGTCTCGGCGGAAGCGGAACGCAATAATTACCATGCCATTCACCAGCTCCTTTCGGCTCCTCTTCCTACACAACTCTTCCCATCCCACCGCGGGCTCTCGTGTCGCCGCACTGTCACTCGCGCTCAGACGTCTGTGTGCGCGAGGCACCTGCCATGGCTGAGCTCCGAGAGAGCCCCGTTGACACCGTCGGCCCCCTGAGAAGCCATCGCAGCTCATCTGTGGCACGCCATTTCACCCGAGTAACCGCTGCTGATATTTCAAACTGCACCCGGCTCCCCGAGGGTCCCTCTTTGAAATAACAATTACCGAGCCTGGTGCGGCGCGACTCCTCGCTACGACCGCGGCTGCGAGTCACAGCCTCGCCACTCGTGTGTTGCCATGACAACAAGCCCTCCATCAGCACGGCAAGGGGGAGAAGGCAGAGATCTCGAATTCAAAAAGCACGTCTCCATCCTCCAGCATTGATCCTCTCCCTGCGGACCACCGATGGAAAAGACGACACGAGCCGATCAAGACATCCGCACTTTTTGCATTATTAATATCCAAAAATTCAATGAGGAAAAAACGGAATGCGGCACACAACGTGAACAGACAGCACAGACATGACGGGTGGGGGGGGTGCGCATAACGTGACGGGGGGCCGCACAGCGAGATCCGCGTTCTCACATATAGCATCAGTCGCATGATAAGGGGGTCGGGTGTGTAATAAATGAGGAAAAAAAATAAAAATGCACATGGCCACTGGAGGGGGGTGCAGGGGGATTCATGGCCGTCGGGTGGGGGGGGGGCTTAATGGGATACAAGTGGTCTTTTTTATTAAGCAGGCCTGAACAGCAAAGGAGCAGCGCTCAAGGGTCTCCTGTTCACTCACGTCTGCCCTTAGAGGACCAGGAAAAGAAAAAGACGCAGCACCTCCGACTTGTGCCAACCACGTTCAGGCGGTGAATCTGGAGCTTTGAGCATCCGATAAAAAGACGGGAAGAGTCACCAGACCATGCATACAACAGAGACCACTTATTAAAGACGAGACGGCACGCTCAAGTACGCCAGTCAATGGCACCTGCCATGACACAAAACACTTCAGACGACAACCTGCTGACAGACACAGACTCGGGAGGTGGTCTCACTCTGATACTGCTGATGTGCCTGCTGTGTTTGCTTAGGATTCCAAGGATTAATAAAATAACAGCGGGAGGTCAAGCTTTTAGTTACAGGACCCCCCTAAACTGTGAACTGGTCTGCCTGCTGCTAAAAGAGACACCCCTGCGGTCTCAGCTTTCAAATCCCACTTCAGTTTAGCACACCCTGACTAGAGCTGCTGATTAACTGTGCAGGCGGTCTGCACTGCACTGAAACATCAGTAACACGACAGTTAGAATCTGTCACTCGCCCTCACCTATTCTGTTTCTCTTCTCGGTACTCAAATGTGTCACTTGGCGCCCACGGCCCACCTGCCTTAGGAAAAGTCATCCCTGATAGATAGATAGATAGATAGATAGATAGATAGATAGATAGATAGATAGAGTGAAAGGCACTATATAATTAATAGAAGGCACTATATATAGATAGATAGATAGATAGATAGATAGATAGATAGATAGATAGATAGATAAGAGTGAAAGGTACTATATAAGATAGATAGATAGATAGATAGATAGATAGATAGATAGATAGATAGATAGATAGATAGATAGATAGATAGATATGAAAGGCACTATATAATAGATAGATAGATAGATAGATAGATAGATAGATAGATAGATAGTGTGATGAAGGCGCTATATAGCGCCCGACCCGGCACAGAATACGCAGAGGCACGTGTTCACACTCACAGGTATTTATTTTGTTGCTCTTCAGCCGTGGGCACACATCTTCCCCGTGTCCCATAAGCACCAAACCAGCACAAACCCACACTTTCCTGCTCCACCACTCCTCCCAGGCAACCTCGTCCTCTTCCTCCCGATTCTGGCCTCGATTGCTGGGAGGCAGGCCCTTTTATACCCCACCCGGGAGTGATCCAGGTGCCTGACCAGCTGGTCTTAATTGCACCTCCGGGTGGGGCTGATAAACCGTCCAGTGTGGTGGCTGGCTCTCTGCAGCACCCCTAGCACCCCATCTCCCAACCGAGCTGCTGTGGTGGACTCCATGTCCCATGGAGCCACGGGGGAGATTGAGGATGAATCCACTGCCAGGGAGACTGCCCCCAGATAGATTGCAAAGTCCATAGGCTAGGGATATGCATCAGAGGCGTCCCGGCCGGGCATGGGACCCAGCTGTCCGTCACAATAGATAGATAGGAAAGGCACTATATAATGATAGATAGATAGATAGATAGATAGATAGATAGATTGATTATTAATCCCAAGGGGAAACTGGCTGGCCCAGTGCTGACTCAGCTGTGGATTGGCCAATAGGGGGAGGCAGCTTGATGGCTGCGGTCTGCTCTGTACTTGTCATATTTCTATTGTTCTACTGTATTGTATTGAGGATGACTCGTGTTCTCTTCTGTGGATTGTGTTGTATTGATGCCCTCCTTTTTGACACCCACTGCACGCCCAACCTCCATTTTTTTTTTTCTTCCATTTTTTCCCTACAGGGTTTTTCCTCGTCTTCGCAGAGAGTCGAGGCTGGGGGGCTGTCAGAAGGCAGGGCCTGTTAAAGCCCACTGCAGCACTTCTTGTGTGATTTTGGGCTTTACAAATATAAATGGTATTGTATTTTATTGTATTGTTTGGCATAACTTGACCATCGCCCTCAGCATTTTGTTGGCATTCAAAGTGCTGTCCCCAAATGGCTCACGTCACACAACACTGGCAATGACTTCTCATCTACAGACCCCAGCAATCATGGTGACCCAAGGTTCAGGTTTTTTCCATGAGATTTACTTCCACTAGGGGATGTGACTGCAGAATAGAACGTCCTGATGACTGTCAGCTTTATCTGCCTATGAAGTTTAATGATCCTGGCTGGCACTTCTTGCTCTGTCAGCGAACTTGCAGGTACATTTCTTGAGCACGACTGGCAGACAACAACAACAACGACGACAATTCATTTCTCGTGTAGCCCACAATGACACAGGGAGTGTCGCAATGGGCTCTAACAGCCCCTGTGTTTTGACAGCCCCCCCAGCCTCGACTCCCTAAGAAGACCAAATAAAAGAGCATTTTGGGAAAAGCAATTCAGAGAGAGACCCCCAGGTAGGTTGAGCATGCAATGGGTGTCAAAAAATGGGGTAAACACAACACAGAGAACAGAACACAAGTCGTCCTCCTCACTGCCACCTCAGGAACACACAACAGGACAACAGTAGCAGAACAGGCTTCAAGAATAAGACAGAGCTGTCAAAAGTGAGCATACTGATTGGTTCAGAGTCAACAAGCCGCCTCCCACACCCCCTAATGGCCATCCCACAGCTGAGCCGGCCAATCAGATGACAGGACCCTCCGACCTGATGACCCCAGTGCTCCACTATCAGAGGTGACTCTTCCACAGGCAGGCAAACAATCTGGCGGTAGAGCAGTGGCACCAAGCACCACATGTGGGTACAGGGATGACACGGGTGGACAACAAGAAAAGGGTTCAAGAGCAAAATGAAACCGAAATCAAAACAAGAGTCCAAATTCAAGGTCGAGAGAACAAGGAAGATGTAAAAACCAAAAGCAATACGAGTTTGCACAAGATGTCTGGGGAGTTTTGGTATCCACAGATCGGGTATGGAAATGGCTTCCTAGCCGTTCTTTTCTTCTTCTTCCTTTGGCTTCTCCCATTAGGGGTCGCCACAGTGGATCATCTTGTTCCACCTCTTCCTGTCCTCGTCATCCTGCTCTGTCACTCCCATCACTTCACCACATCCATAAACCTCCTCTTAGGCCTTCCTCTTCTCCCCTTACCCATCAGTGCTATCCTTAGTACCCTTCTCCCAGTATACCCAGCATCTCTCCACTGCACATGTCCAAACCAACACAATCTCTTGTCTCCAAACCTGAGCAGACCCTCTAATGTCCTCGTTTCTAATCCTGTCCATCCTCGTCAGGCCCAATGCAAATCTTAGCATCTTTAGCTCTGCCACCTCCAGCTCTGTCTCCTGTGCCACCGTCACCAGCCCATATCACACAGCTGGTCTCACTACCGTCCTGTAGACCTTCACTGTCACTCTCGCTGATACCCGTCTGTCACCAATCACTCCTGTCACTCTTCTCCACCCTGCCTGCACTCTCTTCTTCTCTTCTCTTCCACACTCCCCATTCCTCTGTACTGTTAATCCCAAGTATTTCAACTCCTCCACCTTCGCCATCTCCACTCCCCTCATCCTCACCATTCCACTGACCTCCCTCTCATTCACACACATGTATCCTGTCCTGGTGGTCCTACTGACCTTCATTCCTCTCCTCTCGTCACAGTCCATCACCATCCTAGCCGTCCTTTTATCCTGTTCATTAAGCACAGAGGGCACAATCCCGAGAAATCTGAGGAAGCGGACCCAATGACTGGACTTCAACATGGCGGCGACTGAGGACTTAAAATGGCTTCCAAAACAAAACACACAATCCAAGCCATTACAGATTTCACACAATTAATAAAAGAAGTAGAATCCTCACACTCAAAAACACTGTTCTTGTTGTGCATTCCATCTGAACTGGGAAGTCGGAAGTTTTAACTGGAATGCTCCCACAAGAAACTCGGAAAGTTGCCTCGACCTCAAAATCCAAGATGGCCGCCCGCACCGCACATCAACAGACGTGAAGGCTGCAGTATCAGGCTGTTGATTGGTCTATCCGAATGATTTAATGAGACACAACTGCGGTCCGTGGACGTGTTGCTACGCCGTTTGGATGCACACCATTGCTTGTTCAGTAGTTGTCTGAATTCCGAAAGAACAAGCACAACTGGTTTTCCGGAAGGCGTCCATATTGGTTTGTCAAATGTTTTACTAGAACTCAATCGACTCGCAGTTCCAACAGCCAACTTCCAAGGTAAATGGCAGACGTCACGTGTGTCCCGTCACGAGAACTGGGCTCGGCAAATGCAATTCAGAATTAGAGTTTTTCAATTGAAGATCCGCCTCTCCCCCTCATTCATTGGTCAAGAGCCTTGTCTTCAATTCAAAATGTCAAGCCCATGTGACTCTTGCTTTTCCTGTTTAGGAGTATCAATAATATTTTAGCAGAAAATGCACACGTTTTGTACGTTTTGCGCCTACACCTGGGTAACAGACGCGTGGATTAGGCAGAGATGGACGTTTTTCACGTCAATGTACAGCATTGGTCACCATTGGCTTGTATTCAGTCGTAAACGTATTCCCATTCTGCATTAACATTTTTTTTTCTCGCCCACCATTACAAACCACATGGGGTAAGTAACCAATCAAAATCCTTCATTTCTGGGTGGTCCACTCCTTTATGTCCCCCCCCTTACAAGGTCCAGCAGTGACATGTCCTGATGGCTCCTCTTGGGACAGGTGTGGGCCTGGCAAGCACTTCAGCTCTCCATCGGCTTTGTCATGAACCACAAATCATCACAAGTGCCATCACGCGGCACTTTACAAAGCCAACAGAATAAAACAAAACAGAGAGGGAGATAAAAATAAAAATAATAAAAATCTAAAAGCTGTTCAGCGAGAAGGTACGGCACGACGCAGGCCAACAGCTTAACGAAAATGACAGCAGGGATGTGAAGTGGCCGAGCAGGACCCGAGGAGGAGGGCGGGTTGGCTTTTCTAGTGTCATAAGAATCGACAAAAGACACAAAAAGGCTTGGGACTGCCACTCGTATATATTATTAATACCTGGCTGCAAATTAAAAGAAGAAGCATACTGATCAGAGTCCACAACACACCCGATTTGCTTGGCACAAAGATGGTGGCTTTAAGGGCAAGTGGAGGAAGTGATGTCATCAATAGGGCCAGAACTGGAAGTCACGCTATTGGGCCTGAGACCGGAAGTGATGTCATCAAAAGAGTTGGGGACCGGAAGTGATGTCATCCACAGGCCCGGGACTGCAAGTGATGTCGTTGGCCATACAAACACCCTAACCCCCAATCAAAAACACCCAATCCAACTCCCAGTCCCCCCTAACCTGACTAACAGAGCAGACTGGAAGTGATGTCATCAATAGCCCCCACCAACACCCACCACACACACACACACACACCAGCCCCAGGACCGGAAGTGATGTCGTTGGCCATGCCTCACACACACACGTCTCCTAGGGGGGTCCGGAAGTGATGTCATCCCTGGCGCCAGAACCAGAAGTGGCATCGCTGGGCACAGGGCCGGAAGTGACGTCATCAGGCCCAGGCAGAATTTCCTGTATGTGGTGTGTAGAGTCAGTGCACTCTGCCACCCCCGGTCTGGCATGGAAATACTGTCATTCAGGCCCTTTAGCTGCCTCCCATGCGCACGTGTGTGACAACAGACCCCTTTCGCTGCTCCTGCTAAGACCGAGTGTACCCTTCCAGGGCGAGGTGGGCAGAGTGAGCCTCACGACGTTCGCCGCTCCAGCTCGGGTTCAGATTCACGCCTCGAGTCTTCTTTATTGATGTTTATTATTCTTTGGTTTTCATTTTCTTTATGTATGTAAGATGCCAGAGTTGTGCCCAGCCCCAAGATCAGGGTCACCTGCCAATCACCGCCCTATAAATCCAGAGGGTCTCCCACACTTCTAAGCTGCCTCCGAGTGGCGAGTTTTCTTGTGTTTATTACGAACTCTGTTAATTTCCGGACCTTTCCACTTTCTGCCTCGTCTGATTTGGGTTTTGGTTTCACATTTCAGGCAGTTTGAGCTTTACAGTGATTGGAACAGCTTTTTTAAATCATAAACATTTTATTCTATAAAGATTCAGTGCTTGTCCTTATTACAAGCCGGGGTTTGACGGTGATATCCCCCTCTAATGGGCATCACTGGAAATGCTTTGGAACACCTAAATCTCGAAAGAGGCAGAGGGCCGAACGAGCAATCCCAGAAGCCTCGGCGGGTGGACTGGCAGCTCAACGGACCCCTCGGTCTGTGTGCGGTTCTCGTGGTTAGCTTATCCCAGTCTCTCATCCTGCCAGTCCTCCATTTGTACTTCCAAGAGGCCTGAGGTAAAGCAGAGTCACCTCTTTTTAATGACCATCCCATGAATTTCACGCTGCTCACAAACAAAGGGCGTTGGGGAGACCCCCCTGACTGTGCTTCTGCCTCTCTGTAGGAGTCACAGTGGTCCACGAGCACAGGGGTCTGGGATGGGCAGAGCGATACTTCAATTTGCAATTAACGTGACTCGGGCCCCCTTCGTTGTAGCAGCCGAGACACGAAATGAGCCGCCACCTGAAGATAAAGAAAGGCGGTGGTCTCACTAAGGCTGATCTCTCAAAACAGAAAATCAACCCTTTTGGAAATGTCTGCTGTGGCAGAACGAGAGCAGCAACAAGGCATAGAATTAAATGACAGGCTTCTCATTAAGGAACTGGTTGGAGTGAAACTGGCTGGAGTTTGGTGCTCCAGTGTAGCTGCTCGTCTGTCGGCTCGTTTCACGGCTCATTTCTGTTTGGCTGCCATTTTAATGAAGAAACGAATCAACTCAGAGGATCGACTCCTTAAAAACAGGGCTATTAAAATGAAGGGGAAAGGAGTGAATTAGCAATGAAAACTGAGTAGGAAAAGGGTTAGAATGAAAACCTGCAGCCACTGCGGCCCCCCAGGCCTGGAGTCGGACCACCCTGCCCTACAACATAGCTGGTCTCACTACAGGCAACTTGAAACTGGCCTGGTGGGACTGAGCGTGAGGACATGAATGGGCCCTGGCACCCTGGCACCGGACCACACCCCCCCATTTCATTCCTTGTGGGCAGGGCTGCCCGGCGAGGCTCCAGCTGCCAGCGTCTGTCCATCGATTCCTCATTCGTGTTTAAATGGAGGCTCTGGCCGGCCAGTCACGCCATTCACAGAGTCGCCCCCTTGCCACCGTGGCCTGGTCCGAGATAAACAAACAGCCTGTGCAGTAAAATCTATCTAAACATTACGGGCATTAGCAGTAACTTCAGAAGCTCTAATCCCACCTATTATGATTTGGAGTAAATCAATCCGCCTGTAATCCAAATATTAAAACACCTGGACACTATTTGAGTTTATAGAAATTGTGCTTAATCAGCTGAACGGGTATTAGTGGCGTGAAGGGCAGATAACATATCATCTGCGTGTCCGTAACACAATGAGCCCCCTTTGTTGTCACAGTTAAGTGCAGGGTGATGTAAGGTGGATGATTTACCTGCAGGCTTTTGAACCGAAACGCCCACCGCCTCTCCACTGTGTAATTAACGAGGAATCAAAGCGAGATTTGAAATTTCCCAGGCCGAGGACGAACAAAGCCCCAGTTTCAGCGGAGGAAGTCAAGCCTGATGATTTGGGGGGGCGGCCCTTAAATGGATAAACAGCTCAGAAATTGGATTCATGGAAACGGGAAGGCGGAAAATGAAAGATTCATTAAAAGCTCAGGCCTCGCCGTGAAGTGCTGCACTCGGGCGCCGGGAAAATCATCACGGCACAGGTGATGGGGGTCTGGCCCAAGATCACGACTTCAGTTAAAAAGGAGAACGAAACAAAGCTGGGAATCCATGGTCAATGTTAGGAATGCCGGAAGTTGGACAAGGAAAGTGGGTGTCACATGACCAAAAGAAGGTGGCCGGCTCAGTCGACCCACCGCTGCCCGTTGTCTATCATTTCACGTGGCGGTGCCACTGTCTCTCGATCATCTCTTATAAAGATCCACCATTAGAGCGTTAGGCATGAAGATATCACTTGGAACTTTTGACCGCGTCTCCACGTATTCCCCCAAAATAAACACCGACAGGACCGGCGGTTCTACTGTACGCGCGTCACAGGCGTGAGCTGGGGGATGGGTTTAGACGAGACCGCGGTCCCTAAAGTCTCTTCTGCTTCCGCTCCAGATGCTGCCAAGTGACCTCACTTCCTGTGTGTCTGACAAGTCACCATTGCTGCTCTCTCCGTGTACAAATACAAGCAGCAAATGGATGTCCAGCATGGAGGACACTTTGTCTTCCCGGTGTAATCGATGGCTACATTATACACGTTTTGTGGCACTTTGAGAGTGTGGCTTGTGTGCGAGACTGAGCCTCACACCTGGATGGATAGGCTCTGGACCACCAGGACCCCAAACTGGACTTCTCCAGGTCTAAAATGTTAAACTTCTACAGGTATGCTCCTGTCTGCAAATAAACTGGAGGGAGAAGAAGTGACAATCAGACTGAAAAGACCTACAAAGGCAGGCCAGTACCTTCACCAGCCCACCCAGCAGCCCCCAGACCCCCACTAGGCACAAACAACTCAAAATATAAACGACTGTCCAAAGTGGATCACAGTGGGGGCGGGCCCAGCAGGAGTGATGTCCGAGTGACCCCGCCTCCCGGGGCTCCACCCACAAATCACATGGAATGGAGCGCAGAATTACAGAGAGAGCAGAAAAGACAGACAAAGATGAAAAATACCTCGGAAATAACAATAAGGAACTTCTTAGATACGCGACATCCCGGTGATCGGGTGAGACAGCCGGCGGACCTCCGCCCAGCTCTGCATTCATAAAGGGTTACCAGTTGGGGGTCCCTGATGTTAACCAGAGACCACCCGATGGCAGAGTTGGGTTCTGTTTGTGACGTCCACTTGTAACCGCTGGGTGAATTCTACGTAATAAGAAACGATGAACTCCAGTGGTCCACAGACGAGTACGGCGATAAGCAAGTGACGATAAGGACCCTGGAGCTCTCCGCCTATAACACTGGACCAGCAGCTCTGGACCTTATCAACGGCCAAATGACGAGGAAAAAAAAAACCACCAAACAATTAAGCTTCAGACATTTGTGCTGTAAAAATGAAGCATAATGTGTCGCGGCCTACGGTCCGTGCAATGCCAAAGCTTCCTTTGTATGGCGGAGACCCCTTCACGGGCAACAAAACAAAACGTACCTGCACTTTAGGTCCGACCTCCCGCTCTGAACTCCACAGCGTCACCGTTGTCGGCCCACCCTTAGAGCCCGTAATTAGCACACTGACTCACCGGCTTCCCTTTCTAAAGCGCCAAAGGCTGCTGCTCACCCTGGAGACCCGTCTGCATCCATGGGTACACGGCGGGCTCGTCAGCGGCAACCCGCACAGGAGGGGATTCTCAGGTCGAGCTCGTGACACGAATGCTGACTAATCGGTCCTCTGCGTGGCTGAGGGTCTCCTACTGTCGGTTTTCTAATTCAGGCTTAGAGAGCTCGTTCAAAAAAGACAATCAAATCACACAACTCAGAGCTGAACAGAGAAACCTCAAACACTCTCTGACTTGACAGGCAGCGGGATGAGACCAGAGACCACCACAGAAACAGGACCACCACCTCAGAGTACACTGCTGATGACCCCACAAACAACAGACAATACGCTAGAATGCTGTGACTGGGAGCCATCAGTAGGGTGCTGCCAATGCAGATCCACCACAGGATTCAGCGGCTGAAAGCACAAACAGACAGACATGAAAGGCACTATATAATAGATAGATAGAGTGAAAGGCACTATATAAATGAGAGATAGATAGATAGACAGACAGACAGACAGAAAGATATGAAAGGCGCTATATAATAGATAGATAGATAGATAGATAGATAGAGTGAAAGGCGCTATATAATAGATAGATAGAGTGAAAGGCACTATATAAATGAGAGATAGATAGATAGACAGACAGACAGAAAGATATGAAAGGCGCTATATAATAGATAGATAGATAGATAGATAGATAGATAGATAGATAGAGGGCACTATATAAATGAGAGATAGATAGATAGACAGACAAAAGATAGATAGATAGATAGATAGATAGATAGAGTGAAGGGCACTATATAAATGAGAGATAGATAGATAGACAGACAGACAGATAGATATGAAAGGCGCTATATAATAGATAGATAGAGTGAAGGGCACTATATAAATGAGAGATAGATAGACAGATAGACAGACAGACAGATAGATATGAAAGGCGCTATATAATAGATAGATAGAGTGAAGGGCACTATATAAATGAGAGATAGATAGATAGACAGACAGACAGATACATAGAGTGAAAGGCACTATACAATGATAGATAGATTTAGATTTTAGTTTTTTTAAATACTTTAATTTAATTTACACCTGTCGTTGTCCCCCTCGTACAATTGCCCACTGTTCAGATTTTACACCATAATGGCGGTCCAAATGTTAGGCAGCTTATGCAGAATCTTAACTTTTTATAACCTGAAGGACGTGTGACCAGCACATGTCCGGTACACCAAAGCCCACTCACACAGTGCACATGCCAGCGTCCAGAGGGTCAATTCATCGGTGAGCATGAAGACCGCCCCTCTCACAGGGACTGCTCAGCGGGGGCTTCAATACGACCTTCAGGTTAGGAATAGGAATCTTCAGTTTAAACCGTTTCCAAAACACTGCAGACGGATTCAAGTCGCTGCGCCATCTGTGGCTGGAATTCTTCTTTAATTGGCCTCCTTTGTTTCGTCTTCCTGTACACTCGATGTCTGCCATCCCAAAACACTGCCGAAAGTTTGGGGGGAACAATAAGGAGCTGTCATGGACGCTCAAGTAATTAAAGGCGACACCTGCTAACTGGCGGAATGTGTAGTGAGGCAGGCTGGCGCAGTTTGCTGCATTCTTCTTCATTTTAGGTCTGCGCACATGCTTGTCATCTTTCAGTGGAGCTTAAATAAAAAATTGGGGGCCATTTTACACACTCAACCTCAGAAACACTAATAAAAAAAACTAGGTTTTACTTTAACTCACTTTAAACTTCAACACAACAGTTTCACATTTCTGCCAATGACATGCAATAAAGATGAATGGTAAATTAAAACTGACAGAGACATATGCAGTGCATTTCCAACAGATGGTGCATCACAAACATCAATGCTACTTTTACGAATCCCATACCAAATGGCACATGACAGAGACATATGTACTGGATGGTGCACCGCAGATGTCAACTCGGAGGTCTACACGGATTACTTTGATCAGATGGCCAGCAGACAGTAGAAGACTCTCGGAGCTCGAGTGTGGGTCAGAAATGAAAGTAACACTTTCAATTATTGTTACGCCTGACCCACACTCAAGCCAAGTCTTTAACATCAGATAAGAGCAACTTACACAGAACTCAAGAACAGACTACAACCAAAGGGCTGGGATCATGTACACCAAGCCAATTTTTATTTAATGTATTTTTTCTAAATGAAAATCAGTGATACTGATAAACGTTAAAAACGCAGCACTGTGGGGAGTCCTGCTGCTTCACAGAAAGTGGGCCTAAATCTTCATCTGTGTGGGGTCTCCATGATTCTATGATGGTAGGACTTTATTGCTTTCTCCCACCCTGCAAAGACTTCCAGTCTCAGGCTTGTCTCCTCACACCACTCCGCCATGTTAAACCCCCTGAAAACTGCGACCTTTGAAGACCCTCTCCAGAGCCACAAACATCCGAAGGTGTCGCACTGTGGAAGACTGAAAATGGAAGGAGCTTCGAAAATGCAGACACGGCCTGTGCGCTCGTGCAGGGCACCTGGGGTCCTTCCCTGATCACGTCCCGACTGCTCAGCCTTCACAGAGGAAAACCGCAACTCCAACTCCACGGACACAGAGGAGCCCACATGCCGCTCATTCTAATCTCGGATCTGCTTCACAGAAACGAGCCTTTAAATAGCCAGCCTGGGGGGGCCGCGCGGACCTCTCTTTGGAGATTAACTGCTTACTCGGGCTGACCTTAAGTTAACTTCAGCGTCCAGTGCTAAGAGGACATAAAAGCTACACAAGCACATAACCGAATGTGACCACTCGTGCCCACCTCGGCGCCCCGCCATGAACTATTCACTGTGTGTGTGTGTGTGTGTGGCCTTCTGCTGGGGGACTTCATGTTGTCTTTCTGTCTTTACTGCGTCTGCAATGTGCGCTGCTGTAAGGTACTGTAGGCCGAGAGAGAAAGGCGCTATATAATAGATAAACAGATAGATATGAAGGGCACTATTATAATGACAGATAGATAGATAGTCTGAAAGGCGCTATATGACAGATACTGAAAATAAGGAGAGATGTGAAAGGCGCTATATAATTAATAGATAGATAGATAGATAGATAGATAGATAGATAGATAGATAGATAGATAGATAGATAGATAGATAGATAGATAGAGTGAAAGGCGCTATATGATAGATAGATAGATAGTGTGAAAGGTGCTATATGACAGATGCTGAAAATAAGGAAAGATGTGAAAGGCGCTATATAATTAATAGATAGATAGATGGATAGATAGATAGATGTGAAAGGTGCTATATGATAGATAGATAGATAGATAGATAGATAGATAGATAGATAGATAGATAGATAGATAGATGAAAGGTGCACTATATAATAGATAGATAGATAGATAGATAGATAGATAGATAGATAGATAGTGTGAAAGGCTTTATATGATAGATAGATAGATAGATAGATAGTGTGAAAGGTGCTATATGATAGATAGATAGATAGATAGATAGATAGATAGATAGATGAAAGGCACTATATGATAGATAGATAGATAGATAGATAGATAGATAGATAGTGTGAAAGGCGCTATATGACAGATACTGAAAATAAGGAGAGATGTGAAAGGTGCTATATAATTAATAGATAGATAGATAGATAGATAGATAGATAGATAGATAGATAGGCACTATATGATAGATAGATAGATAGATAGATAGATAGTGTGAAAGGCACTATATGATAGATAGATAGATAGATAGATGTGATAGATAGATAGATAGATAGATATGATAGATAGATAGATAGTGTGAAAGGCTTTATAGATAGATAGATAGATAGTGTGAAAGGTGCTATATGATAGATAGATAGATAGATAGATAGATAGATAGATAGATAGTGTGAAAGGCACTATATTAGAGATAGATAGATAGATAGATAGATAGATAGATAGATAGATAGAGTGAAAGGCACTATATGATAGATAGATAGATAGATAGATAGATAGATAGATAGTTAGATGGATAGATAGATAGTGTGAAAGGCGCTTATTAATAGATACTGAAAATAAAGAGATGTGAAAGGCGCTATATAATTAATAGATAGATAGATACATAGACCTGAGGGCACTATATAATAGATAGATAGATAGATAGATAGATCAATGTGAAAGGTGCTATATAATGGTATTCTGACCACTGTGTTGCATGTTTTTGTCACTTCTTATTGTTATGACTACCGTGTGTCATTTTATGTCACTTGTTATTGTTCTTTCTCAAGTCACTTGTCTCCTTTCATCACACATGGCTGCCCTACCGCCTCTGACTCGATCCTACACAGACTGCACTACTGCCATCATCCTGGTGTCAGAGTGTCACTTCTTGTCACTTCTCCGCTCCTATTCCTGTTGTGGCCAGCTCATCTGAAGCCCCCACACGGCTGCCAGCCTGCAGTGCGGCCCCTTATATATCCCAAAGACGACTCTTAAAGTGGCTCCGGTGAGGGTGCAGTGCCCTGTCTGCGGTCCATTCTTGCTTTGCCCCGACGCTGCAGCATTGGCTCTGAGCCCCCCGATAAACAGCGTGACCTGCGCTGAGGAAGTCTGAGAGCACACGTTGCTATAAATACATTTCTCGGAGCAGGACATCTGAACTGTCACAGATCCCAGGACATTTACGGGCTCCGCAGGCGACTGTTGCTTGTAAACAAGCAGAACTCTTCACTTAAAGCGAGAGAAGCCCCAGCGAGCAGAAGAGCACGTGGCAGGCAGTTTGAGTGCATCTGCTCGGGGCGAGATACTGCGCCACGGAGCGTGAAGAATGACATGGAGAAAGAGACAAAAGCAACAGGAGATGGTGTAAGCCAGCTGAAGAGAACGCGGTGCCAGCTAATCAGCCTCATTGTTGCAGCAGGTCTGAATCGGCTCATACCAGAGTGACACCCCGGGCCTTCACGCAGAAGATGGAGCTCAGGGCAGGCAGGAGCTGCTCCAGAAATAACTCCACTGAGGCGTAAACGGGACCTCACTGCCATCTGTTTATTACCTCACGTCACGATACTCGGCATGCCAGAAACATCACCCGGGTCGACGCTGGAACCCCGACGACTGGCAGTGGCAGCAGCTATGGCCACTCTCGCCGTCATCAGCTTGTTCGTGTGTTTATCTGTTCTTACTTTTAATGCAATGTGAGGTTTGTCCTTCTAAAAAGTGACAGATTGAAGTCACAAGTCTGCCACCAATCAGTCCACCAACTGCTGGCAGGCTGGCACACGGACTTCAAAGCCTGAGGTTGTGGGTTCAAAGCCCACTTCTGACACCACTGGGTGACCCTGAGCAAGCCACCTGGCCTGCCTGAACTCCAACTGGATAAAGACATGGGACCAACTGTACCTCAAACGCTGTAAGTCGCTTTGGGTAAAGGAGTTGGCCAAATAAATACAAAAATGTAAAAGTGTTTACCAAAAATTGAAGGTCACCTGAGGACAGTGGAGACGCCAATGAGCCGATGTTGTACTGAAGCCTTTCACAAAGGAGCAGGCCGACTCCAACCAAATCATCTCAAGGATGGACAAGGGTGACCCATAGCAGGGCGGTGAAGCTCAGGTCCTGCAAGGTGGCTTCATTTCAAAGGGCCGACGTTCGTCTCTGTTTTCACTTTTCATCCCAAAAAGAGAGAGACTTAAAAACCCTGGGAGGAAACGGACAGTTTTGAAAACGCACTCATTGGTTTGAGCAAATGACATTGCACTTCCCTGACTGGATCCGGATCATTACAACGTCTCAGTCCCTAACTGGTCCCCCTTAATGGGAGTCCATCCCTGGTTGTTACTTCTATGTCTTTCCAACAAATGGCACATCACAAGCATGTGTAGTAATACAAGGCATCGCATTTATCATTCCGACAGATGGCGCATCACACAAATTAGCCCTGCCTTTATGAATCCCATATCAAATGGAATATAACAGAGACCTATACACTGTATGGTGCACTCAGGTCTACGGAGGCTGCTCAGATTTTAACCCGTCCTAGACGGGTAGTGCAGCTGGTCACAGAAAGAAGAAAGCCACAATCCAGCGTGCCAGGCGCCGAGGAGTCACTGGCAATGGCACTTCTTGTGCCACTTACCTGCATTCTGTACAGTTTGAACGTGGCATACATGCCCAAAAGGCAAACAATTTACCCATCGCTGTGTTTCCGAGGTAAACGCTGTGGCCGGTGCCGTAACTGTCACTTCAAGGAGGACGCTTCCACTTCCTGTTGGCCATGAAAGTGGAGTTTTTATTCATTTTAGTCAGGATGGAGATACTGTTCGTAAACAGTGTGAAGACATGCGTGTGGACTCTTGTTTAAAAATGCAGTCCTTAAATGAAAACGCTGCTGTGTGGCTGTGGCCTTAATGTGGAGCTGCTAATGTGGAGCCTTTGTGTCCCTTAATTAGCAACAAGTTGCGTGTTACGCTCACCGAGACCCCCGGATGAACTGCTTCTTGGTTTTTTTTCTCTTACACAGCAGCCAAACAGAAAGGTAAAGCCCACCAGAAGATGGCCAGCGACTGTAACTCCATTGTCACTCCAACAAGTTTCTTAATCAGATGCCCACTTCTGTTGGTAATTTGCCCTCATTCTGGGCACACTGGGCAATTCCAGCACTCTTTGTTTTCTTCTGTCTAAGAGCAAACGTTGTAAGCACCTGAAGAGTTTGGCATTTCTCTGACTTTTGTTCTTCTTTTCCAGAATTTCACTGAAGCAGACGGACAGACAGCTGGAAACGCGACCGGGTCACCTGCTGTCATCTTGCCGGCTTTGCATTTCAATATTGTTGGGCAGCGAGTTAAGATAAAAAGAAACGTAAAAATCGGGAGTGGTCCCCCCTCGGCCTTCTCGTATACTCAGATATGGTGATGGATATTTGAGGAGTAAACCACAAGACAAGGACGATATTTTTATATTATGGACATTAAAGAAGGGCGGCACGGTGGCGCAGTGGTAGCGCTGCTGCCTCGCAGTTAGGAGACCCGTCTGGGTTCGTGTCCCGGGTCCACGTTCTCCCCGTGTTTCCTCCCACAGTCCAAAGACATGCAGGTTAGGTGCATTAGCGATCCGAAATTGTCCCTAGTGTGTGCTTGGTGTGTGTGTGCGTGTGCCCTGTGGTGGGCTGGCACCTTGCCTGGGGTTTGTTTCCTGCCTTGTGCCCTGTGTTGGCTAGGATTAGCTCCAGCAGACCCCCGTGATCCTGTAGTTAGGATAGAGCGGGTTGGATTAAAGAACCAGCAACAACAAATCAAATCAAATCTTTATATATCATACGCTACCATGGCTGCCCGCTTGTCTGTCCAGGATTTAAAACCACCTGCAGCTCGTAAACCCGTGTGACCGATTGACCTGAGATGTGGTCCACATATACGACGTGACGTCTACTGTTCGCTTTCGGGGTGATGATGGACCTCCAAGGTTATTCCTGTTTTAAATGTTATTGTAGAATCAACTCCTAGCAGTGGCCAGCAGGGCAGCAGTGTGGCCCATGCCTACGGGCATCATTCTCATTCCCTGCCACCTTCGCTGTCACTTCCTCTACCTCTTCATGTCTTAAATCATTCTTGAGGGAGATTGAAGACTTAAGTGCCAGCTAAAGTGAAAAATTAAGGGAAACGTACTAAAGAATTGCAACACAAACACGTACTTCATCGGTTTTAATGTGAAAAGATGCCGACGGAAGAAGAGGAGAAGCGGGCAGCTAGGGTGGAGGAAAGAAGAAGAGCTGCTCAGGAAGGAACAAGTGCATCAACCTCTGAGCAAACGAATGGTAAACGAACAGAGAAAGAAAGAGGAGGAGAACTGGGAATGGCCAAGTGGATTCACTGCACGTTATCGTTCTAGCAGTGCGCCGTTACTGGTCATATATAAGACAATGAACAATTGTATAAAAGAAGAGCTGAATAAATCAGAAGAAAAGGTAAAGGACCACCTCCGGTTAACGGAAGTCGCCCAAAAGTTGACTGAAATGGACGTTTTGTACCCAATACTTGTATGTAGTGAAAGTGAACTCAAGTCATTGTGCTTACACACACACACACACACAATTCCAAAAATGGTATATTCAGACTCGTGGAGGTCTAAAATATTGAGACTTCATTCAAATTTTGAGGTCACATTTTTGGCGAGATGACGATGGTTTAGACCTGAGCAGAGGAGAGATGAGGGGTATATTGGGAGAAGGGTGCTAAGGGTAGAGCTGGCGGGTTAGGGGAGAAGAGGATTATGAATGTGCTGAGGGGATGGGAGTGACAGAGTAATGTGACGAGGACAGGAAGAGATGGAACAGGATGATCTGCTGTGGTGACCCCTAACAGGAGCAGCCAAAAGAGGACAAAGAAGTATTTATGGCATTCATTTTGGAAGCTGTCCCACTCTACAGTTTTTTTGGTTTTTTTTCACAAGTGCCCGAAACGTTTGCCCAGCACTGAAAATCAAAATAAATAACAAAATAAACCTCCAACACTCAAAGTCACGGAGACGAAACCCTGGAGAGACCATAAGAAGTATGACGGGTGCAGGACGTGGCACGACTTACTCTCCTAGGAGATGGCAATGGCACAAGCAGTTCTACAGAAGCTACGGTGAATGCAGTGGTCCTGCCGACTACGCCACTGCAGCTTTACAACTGTTGTGTAAGGACAGGAAAAGACGAAACAAGATGATCCGCTGTGGCGACCCCTAACAGGAGCAGCTGAAAGAAGAAGACAGTAGTTTCCCTACAAGAAAGGAAGTTGGACTCGGGGAGGTCTAAAGCGTCGAGATTCATCAAAATCTCGAAACGGAATTTTTGGACGATTCCAATACTTTCCCTATATTTTGTATACGAGAAGGTAATTCGCTGTGAAAGATCTGTTTGTAATGTAATGACTTCCCTCTTTTACTTTGCCTTGTCACGGAGTCCTCGTCAGCTTGTAGTTCCACTGTCCGCCTGTAGGTGTTGCTGTGTATTTTCCTGCACCACTGAACTCACGCAGTGATCTCCTGGTGGTACAGCATGGACCGTGTAGAGCTGACGTGTGTCCGGTCACTCGGTGACAGCCTGGACAGCCATTTACGTCACACTGCGGTCATGTCAAGTGTCCATACGTAGACGAGGAAGTTCAAAAGAATACCACATTTAGACCCCATAAAATGTAAGCTTTTAATGGTATTCGTGATCGTTATTTTATTCGTTTGCACTATAGTGTGATTGGCATTCCTGCTGTACAGATAGTGGATTACATGAAAAGGACAGAAAAATCAAACCCTGGCAGACCACCCTCTCCATACCTGCCGTTACAGTGACAGGAAGGCCAGCGTCGAGACCCACTGAATGTGGACGCTGTCTGCACCACTCAACTCCTCTGGACGGTAAAGCCAAGTTTTCCGGTGTGGATTCTTCATGCCCGTCACCCTAACTTTCGTGACATGGACCCCCCCACGCTCATGGGTTTCACTGCCTTTTAGCTTCTCCTCTATGTGTTTTCTATTTGCACTTAAATATTTCCTGATTATTTGGTTCCGAATTTTACAAGCAATGATCCGAGTCCGCTAACGCTTAAGGAAACACTCAGCTCTTCTTTACCAAGCAGTCCACTAATGACAGATGTTAATGAACAGGCCTCTGTGTGGCACTCAGTGGTATTTGGGCACTTGGCTTCTCTGCCCTCCTGCTGGGTAGTCGTCTTTATATGTTTGCCAGGCCAGTGCCAACCACACAGGTTATCCATTTCCACCTCACAGCCCAAAGCTGAGTGACGGTGCCATTCAGACTGACGGACCGATTGTCTCCACCTTGAGCCTCTGGTTACAGGATCAGCTCGGCCTTCCCAAGATCTCGTATGGAGAAGATGAGGAATAAAACAATAAAAATAAGAGGAGCTACTCTCAAACAAACTGTGAGTCCTGTGCTTCTCAGATTATTATGTCTGCGTTCCATCACTGTGTCAATATTACCACAGGAACCAGTAGACTTAAAAAAATAAATAAATAAAGAGAGACGTGGGCATTGTGTTAAAAGACAATTGTCAAGTGCATGACTCCGTGTCCCACAAAGTATCTCTCTACGATATTAAAAAATCCTGCGATGAGACGAGACTTTTTGAAAGAGAATTTCAAGTCCCGCGAGATGAGACTTTGGCCATGAGATTTGCTCAAGTCCCGCCCTCCTCTCAAACCACACCCTCTCACGGTCCTCTCTCCTCTCATTGGTTTGAATGCTCTTGTCAGACACGCTCAGTTCCTGCTCTCTCAGCTCTTATACATTTTGAGGTTCCCAATTAAAGAAGTCGTATTCTGTCCAAATCTTATTGAAGAATTCTCAACAGAAGAAAGGAGTACACGGGTGAGAAACGATGAAGTCAAACGAATTAACGTGAAAATTGTCGATTGGTAACACAACTAATCGGTTAAATGTGTATCAATAGGCTCTGCTGAAACAGTTGGTGGTGATGGTGAGGAAGGTGAAAACATCAACTTACAATATGACGAAGAATATCTACAACCGTTAACACCGTCTGGTCTCCCACCGGCCAAATTACTGTGGAAAGAAGGACGTATCGTAATGTAATTGCGTAATTGATGTCTGAGTGATGATCTCTGCAATGGGACAAGAGGAGTTTTATTGAAAATTGGGCAAACAATTACAGGTGACAAGAAAGGTAATGGAGTCCATCTTCACTAATGACACGAGACACCAAAGGAGATCTTGATACGCCATTCGTATTAAAACGTTTACAGTTTCCCGTTAGAATCGCTTTGGCAAAAGACGATTAACAAATCACAGGGACAAACATTCGAAAAAGTCAGTTTACTTAATAGAGAGAAAGAAATGAAATTCACTCACGGGCAGATACACGTCACGATGAAAGTCCAAAACACGGACTCAAAATTCAACGTGATATTGACGAAAAGTTTCATTAAAAAATTGTTTTTATTGAAGTTTTACAGTAAAAGTGTAAGTTTAAAAAGTATTTGTGTGTTAATTTCAAGCCAAACAGAACGAAAACGAATAGCGCAACGAATACCTCGAACGCAACATGAAACATAATTTTCTTTCAATTTATTACGTTTGACTATTTTCTACTCTGGTTAATTACTCGGCGTAGTGTAAAATAGTTAGGTTTATTATGCATAGGTAACAATTCACACGAAAATAACAATCTGTTTAAATTATACAGTACATCCGCTTCCCCATACGAGAGTGGCAGAGCTGTGAAGTGACTAGTGTGCAGTGCCCACCCGGGGGTTGGCAAGCGAAACAAGGAGGGGGCAGAGCCCCTTAGTTTTATTATTAATAGCGAGTCAAATATTTGAGGATACCGATGGAAAATATGAGGAAGGCGTCCCAGTGGCGGGGGTGTTGGAGCTGTTGGGCCCGACTCCGGATCAGCGATTCCTCAGTATTAGACTTGAGATCGCCGATGGGACGTCGAATGCCTAGTGGGGGCTGACTGGGTGTCCCTGCAGATTTTTGTTTTCTGTCCTCCCTGGCCATCAGACTTTACTTTTATTCTCTGTTAATTAGTGTTCCCTCGTTTTATTTTTGTATTTTGTATTTGGCACGGTGGCACAGTGGGTAGCGCTGCTGCCTCGCAGTTAGGAGACCCGTCTGGGTTCGCTTCCCAGGTCCTCCCTGCCTGTGTGGAGTTGGCATGTCCTCCCCGTGTCCAGTCCAAAGACATGCAGGTCAGGCACACTGACGATTCTAAATTGGCCCTAGTGTGTGCTTGGCGTGTGGGTGTGTGTGTGTGTGTGTGTGTGTGTGCCCTGTGGTGGGTTGGCACCCTGCCCGGGATTGGTTCCTGCCTTGCACCCTGTGTTGGCTGGGATTGGCTCCAGCAGACCGCCGTGACCCAGTGTTCGGATTCAGCGGGTTGGAAAATGGAGGGATGGATGGATGGATGAAAATACTCTCATTTTTCTGAGGAGTACAAGTCATGTTTTGATATTTTCGTGTTTCCACAAAGCGTTTAGAATTTGCCACTTATTTAATTTTTTTTTTAATAATTTAGTTTAGTTATTCCAAGGTATATTAAACCAAATTTTTTTTTTTTTCTTGAGGATTTTGATTTTCATACTTTTTTTTATTTTATTCTTTTTCAGCGTGCCTCTTCTCCTCGCTGGCCTGCCTTGTATCCGTACAGCATACGTATGTAGAAAGTCCAATGTCTGTCTGTCTGTCCGTCCGTCCGTCCGTCTGTCTGTCTGTCCGTCCGCTTTTCATGAGAGAACTACTTGATGGATTTAGATCGGGATATTTTTCTAGAATTTGCTTGAATATTCCGGTTGCTTTTGCGACTTCTCTCGTCGTGCAGAGGATCACACTTTACTTGTGGCACTGACTTACTCGGCTGCAGGCCCTCCTCGCTCACACGCCAGCCTCCCTTTGAGTCGGTCAACCTGCCGCCACGCTCGCCTATCACTTAGCTGGCGATATCTGCTTCTTCATTCATTTTTAAAGCTTGTCCTGTTTCACTGTTTTACATTACGGCAAGTAGTTAACGATATTAAAAAAGAGTGAAACGTAAAAAACTGAAAGTAAATTAGGTTTCACGTTGTGTTAAGAGTTATTTGTTGTGTTACACGATTGTGTTCTGTTTGGAATTGAAATTAACACGCAAATACTTTTTAAACTTACAAACAGAGCCAGCGATACAATTTGATCAAATTCATACTAACTCACAATGGGTTTTCTTTTGCTCAGGACGTTCACTTACAACGAACGGGAACTGCAATGGGATGTCGTGTCGCACCCCACCACGCAGACTTATTCATGGCAGGATTTATTTGAACTGGACTTCTTGTCAACATGTGCGATAAAACCAATGCTTGACCTTCGCTACATAGACGACATTCTCATAATCTGGACCGCAAGCCACAAACACCTTCTTTGCTTCCATAGGAATTACAATTCAATCCACCCCAGCATAAAACTTCAATGAAATTATTCACGAACAGAACTCAGCTTTCCGGACACTACCATTCGCATAAAGGACGGTACCCTTGTGACGTCTGATTTTCACAAAGCAGCAGACAGACAGACAGACGGACACACAGTCGACCCTTGACATACGACCGGCCTGACGTGCGAACAACTTGATTTACGACCAACATCTTGTGTTACAACCCGAATGCGGTCACGTGTATCCGCTTGTGCGACTGTAATGAAACAGCCGAGAGCGTTCGGAAGCGTCAGTCGGAGCCCAGATACGTGTGTTTGTGGACAGTGCAGGGATTTACAGTGGGATGCAAAAGTCTGGGCCACCTTGTTAATAGTCCTTATTTTCCTGTCTAAATCGTTGGTTGTTACGATAAAAAATGTCAGTTAAATCTATCATACAGGAGACACACACGGTGATATTTGAGAAGTGAAATGAAGTTTATTGGATTTACAGAAAGTGTGCAATAATTGTTCAAACAAAATCAGGCAGGTGCAGAAATTTGGGCACCGTTGTCATTTAATTGATTCCCAAACTTTTTGAACTAATTATTGGAACTCCAATTGGCTTGGTAAGCTCAGTGACCCCTGACCTACATACACAGGTGAATCCGAGTATTTAAGGGGGTCCATTGTAAGTTTCTCTGAAGAGTAGCAACATGGGGGTCACAAAACAACTCTCAAATGACCTGAAGACCAAGATTGTTCACCATCATGGTTTAGGGGAAGGATACAGAAAGCTGTCCCAGAGATTGAAGCTGTCTGTGTCCACAGTTAGGAACATATTGAGGAAATGGAAGACCACAGGCTCAGTTCAAGTTAAGGCTCGAAGTGGCAGACCAAGAAAGATTTCGGATAGACAGAAGCGACGAATGGTGAGAACAGTCAGAGTCAACCCACAGACCAGCACCAAAGACCTACAACATCATCTTGCAGCAGATGGAGTCACTGGCATCGTTCAACCATTCGGCGCACTTTACACAAGGAGATGCTGTATGCGAGAGTGATGAAGAGGAAGCACAAACAGAGCCGCTTGAGGTCTGCTCAAGCACATTTGGACAAGCCAGCTTCATTTTGGAATAAGGTGCTGTGGACTGATGAAACTAAAATGGAGTTATTTGGGCATAACAAGGGGCGTTATGCATGGAGGAAAAAGCATTCCAAGAAAAACACCTGCTACCTACAGTAAAATATGGTGGTGGTTCCATCATGCTGTGGGGCTGTGTGGCCAGTGCAGGGACTGGGAATCTTGTCAAAGTTGAGGGACGCATGGATTCCACTCAGTATCAGCAGATTCTGGAGACCAATGTCCAGGAATCAGTGACAAAGCTGAAGCTGCGCCCGCCGGGGCTGGATCTTTCAACAAGACAATGACCTGAAACGCTGCTCAAAATCCACTAAGGCATTCATGTAGAGGAACAAGTACAACGTTCTGGAATGGCCATCTCAGTCCCCAGACCTGACTAGAATTGAAAATCTGTGGTGTGAGTTAAAGAGAGCTGTTCATGCTCGGAAGCCATCAAACCTGAATGATCTCGAGATGTTTTGTAAAGAGGAATGGTCCAAAATACCTTCAACCACAATCCAGACTCTCATTGGAACCTACAGGAAGCGTTTAGAGGCTGGAATTTCTGCAAAAGGCGGATCTACTAAATATTGATTTCATTTCTTTGTTGTGGTGCCCACATTTCTGCACCTGCCTGATTTTGTTTGAACAATTATTACACACTTTCTGTAAATCCAATAAACTTCATTTCACTTCTCAAATATCACTGTGTGTGTCTCCTATATGATATATTTAACTGACATTTATCATCATAACAACCAACGATTTATACATTAAAATAAGGACTATGAACAAGGTTGCCCAAACGTTCGCATCCCACTGTGTATATATGTATATAATTCACTAAGACCATGGCAAGCAAGACACATAATTGCCAAGGAAGAGAAGGTAACGAAGGTAAAGAAAGCGATTGTTAAGGGATGTTAGCTAGCGGGCTGGCGCGGCACATGACAATGTCGTCAGGCCGACTCAGCACCGGCTTGCTTTGGAGTGGATTATTACAGCAGTTCACAACACGGCCAGCTTTGAACGGAGTGCTCGACTACCGTCATTATTAACTTGAGAAACAGCGATCACAATCGAACCGAAGAAGGACATTGTGCGGAAATATGAGCATGGCGTTCGTGTGAGCGATCTCGCTAATGTGCACAGCATGTCGAAATCCACCATCTTGACAGTTTTACAAAGAAAAGATTCGCATCAGGAGGCTCCTTCTAAACAATCACCACCTTCTGTTTCATCCTCCTCCTCCTCCTCCTCCCTTCCTGCAGCCCAAAGATGTCAAATTAAATGGCGAGCACAGAGTATGAAATTGTTGTTTCTGGTAGGCTACGCACTTTTTATAACTTTTTGGTTAGTACATTAGAAAAATAAATTATTGTAAATTATGCGCATTCTACAACCCTTTTTTGTTATGTAAAGGTTAAGTAAGTGTTGCTGTGGGAGGTTCAGAGTGCATTATGGGTATTTCTATTATTTCTTATGGGAAAAATAGTCTTACAACCAACTTGAGTTACAACCAGCCCTCGCGAACGAACTGAGTTTGCAAGTCAAGGGTCCACCGTATCTAAGAAATGACAGATTCCACCTACAGCATATACTGAAGTCCATCTTCTACAGCCAGACGACACGTTACAGTCGTATTTGCTCAGACCCAGTGGATTGGGACACACAACTGCAGAAACTCAGGACAGACTTCATCAAACACGGATACACTCCCAAATCAACAGACCTACAAATCAGGAGAGTTACGGTTATACCCCGAGAGAACCTTCTGGGATACAAAGGTGCAGAAACCAAGAACCGGGTCCCACTACTTGTAACTTATCACCCACATCTGGAAACACTTTGCTAAATTATGAAAGAGCTTCAACCCGTGGTACAGAAAGACGATCAACTGAAGGATATTCCCAGAACCTCCCCTCCTTGCATACAGACAACCACCAAACCTCAAACAACTGATTGTCCGAAACTCTTATGTGTGGCGTGGCAGCAAGTGGCACAGAACAGGGGTGGCACCTGTGCACATATCTACACGACAGATCAGGTAGTTATACCACAGTGCCAGCAGGAGCAGAAGATAAAGGGTCTGTAGATCTGCAGATCTGCTAATGTGGTCGACCTGGTCAGGTGCATAAGGTGCCACAACACTGACTGGACCGTATGCTGGGGACACTGGTCAGATACTGCGCCAGCGAATGAACTCACATAGACTTCACATCCATCAGAAAAGAGCTGATCTTCCGGTGGCAGAACACTTTAACAGTAATGGCCACAGCATAAAGGATCTGAGGGTCACTGTGCTTATGGGGAATTTCAAGACCCAACAGGAGCGGAGAGACTGGGAATACAAACTTCTACAAAATGGTCTGAAGAGAGACAAGAGCTTTATGAGCAGATACGTGACTGACTGACCAGCTGACCACATCAAAGGCCGATCTTACAGATGATGCACATCAAAAAAAAACCTTACAGGACTTTCTCTAGTGATGCTCATCTTATCTCTACATTTTATTAGTTCATTGTTCTCTTCTTTCAGGCTTAATTCATCTCCCGGTGTATTCATTTTGCTAATATTTGAACAAAAAGGTTGTTAAGATGAGGGAAAAAAATCACTTTGCTGTCCCAATGTAAGTGAGAGTATTTTTCAGTTTCTCTGATACGCCTCGCCTGATGAAGGGGCCTTAGCTGCCTCCAAAGCCTGCATTTGTAATCCATTTAGTTAGTTAGCCAATAAAAGGTGTCATGTCACCCGACTTCCTCCTGTATCAATCTACGGCTAACACGGCACAACACTCTACCGTTATACACTTTTAATGTAACACTTCAGGATAAGCAATTTTTTGAATTACATTTTCATCAATATCGCATTGAATTTTGACTTTCATCGTGACAACACAACGTATAACTGTCCGTGAGTGAGTTTCGTTCCTCTCTCTAATAAATAAACCGACTTTTTTGAATGTTTGTCCCTGTGATTTGTTAATTGTCATAGTAAAAGCAATTCTAACGGGAAACTGTAAACGTTTTAATACGACTGGCATATCAAGATCTCCTTTGGTGTCTCATGTCATTAGTGAAGATGGACTACATTACCTTTCTTGGATTCATCCTCCTTTCTACAGTAATTCGGCCGGTGGGAGACCAGACGGTGTTAACGGTTGTTGATATTCTTCGTGATATTATAAGTTGATGTTTTCATCTTCCTCATCATCATCATCATCATCATCACCACCAACTGTTTCAGCAGAGTCTATTGATACGCATTTCACCAATTTGCTGTGTAACCGATTGACAGTTTTTGTGTTAATTCATTTGACTTCCATGTTTCTCAGTGCTAGGATTGCCCGTGTAACTCATTTTTCCTGTTGATAACCCTTCGGGATAAAATTCTTCAATAAAATTTGGACATAATACGTCTTCTTTAATTGGGAACTTAATGTGAGGAAAACATCAAAATGTATAAGAGCTGAGAGAGCAGGAAGTGAGTCCGACAAGAGCATTCACACCAATGAGAGGTGAGAGGACCGTGGGCGTGGTTTGAGAGGAAGGCGGGACTTGAAAAGAATCTCATGGCCAAAGTCTCATCTCGCGAGTCTTGAAATTATCTCTTTCAAAAAGTCTTGTCTCAGGATTTCCTTTTATAATAGAGAAATGTCTTTGCATCCAATGCACAATTACACTCCAAACTGAGTCTCCCACCAACATAAAAGAGTGGAATGGAGTGGAAGGCGGCCACACACAGAATTCACTCGAGCTCCATATGTGCGAAACCTTCAATTATTCAATTTTAAATATTTCATCGAGCACATCTACCTCATTTGAAATTGTCCAAAACGTCTGCACGTCAAGAGCCAACCTACAAACATTGCAATCGAGCTCCAGCCTCACGGGGCCTCATGTTGTGGACGGCGTGCACCAAATTAACATCATTCTGGACAGAAATGCCTCAGTGTCCCAATCCCCCCTAATCCATTAACAGAGGGGCTCAAAGTGTAGGAGGACAAACAGACTGTAATGGCCTTCACTTCACTATTGGCACGTAGACTTGTCTCGCTCAACTGGCACAATCCTAACCCACCTCTGTGAAGTCAGCGGGTAACTCATGTTATATAAGATCCAGCCGTCCATTGTCCAACCCGCTATATCCTAACTACAGAGTCACGGTGGTCTGCTGGAGCCAATCCCAGCCAACACAGGGCACAAGGCAGGAAACAAACCCCGGGCAGGGCGCCAGCCCACCACAGGTTATATAAGATTTAAAATCAAACTCTCACTTAGAGGATCTGTGCAAAACTTTTTTTAAAAACCTGGCAGGACCTCGTCAGTGACATTTTAGGGTACGCTTTTATATTGGCGGGGGGGACTTTACTACTTTCAACAGTTTTGCTCTGCTTGTTGGCCTTCCTCTCTTTCTCATGGGTGCGGGTTAATTTGATTTTACTTTTGGTACGTTTGACTTGACTGTATGGAATGTTATATGCTTTTAATAAATTTAATAAATAAAATAAAAAAAGACATCAATTCACAGAACAAGAAGAGTTTTAAACACTTGAAGGTGGATGGAGGGGAGCAGCTTATTCTGCCAGCCTATGAATCTGGATTGAGATTTGATGTGGCATCACCATCATCGGCAGTCCTGGTCCACACACTTTTGAAACTGATGCCCTCTCTCTCGACTTTGCCTAAAGTATTATTTTATCACTCTACATTTACACCGAGACCTCACTGTGTTTAGGCTAAATACAATCTGTGATGCCAATTCCTTATGAGGTTTGAGTCTGCCTCTTCCTCCCCACTCACCCCAGGAGGGCCAAGGCCTGACGTTACAAGTCAAAAGTCTCACTTATGGCATACAATCCCTTTGTGCCAAATTTCAGGAGTGAGGCTTGAACAGCAATGCGGGATTTTAAAAGACACACCAGCAAAGACAGCCTGCGCTTTATGGAGATGGCACCCCTGACAGCGAGCGCCCTAAAGTGACACACAGCAAGCAAGACAACAATAGAGGAACAAAGTGCTCAATGAACAGGTACGGGGTGGTCCACCTCCACCGAGATGACTCCTGTCTCGTCTGCCCCCCGATAGGCCTTGTAGAGATGTATTGATGCCCAAGGAGATCATCTTCAGCATCTGCTGTAAATGTGAGCACCAAGTTTGATTTTTACTCCCGTAATGCAGTCGTCTCGGTGGAGGCGGGCCACCCTGTACAATTCAATTAAAACAAAAATACGAGGGGCTTAGATAATCAATGGGCAACACATCATTGTGAGGTACCAATGGACTGTCACAGAATGCTTACCAATGTGTATGTACAACATGGCTTTGGGGTGAGAAAAGACCACCACCTTTGCTGCCTTCCTGGTTTATATGGGGGTAAGCAGCCAAGACAGAAATGCAGGGCCGAGGCTGCTGTCACATTTAAAGGTTACCAGCAGTTTGCCTGATAATCCTTACCTGACAGGAAAGCCAGTGCTGCTGAGCCAACGAGATGTAAAGCAATCACCCTGTTTGGCTCTAAATATGGCAGACCAGGCCTGACACTTGAGTAGACACCAAGCACTAGGATACCGGACTGTGTACTCTCACACTCACACACACACACACACACACACACTCACTGCTGGTTTGATTATCTGAAGCAGATCCGTAAACGCGGGGCTTCACTCACCTTTTCCAGTTTGTCGAAATGCTCTCGCAGAAATTTCATTGGCCGGTCAGGCTTGGCGATGCAAAGGTTCACAATGCACTCCTTCAGGATCTGCTGGATGTTGTGTTTCTGCACGTAAAGTTCGCATCCTTTCAAGCTCTCGTCTTCTTCCACGTTTGAGGAGACGGATGAGGTGGCCATCTTTGCAGCACCCAAGGGGAGGACTCTTTTAAGAAGGAGACGATCAAACTGCAAAAACAAAACGCGCGACGGTGAGACTCCCGGGATTTCTGTTCCAAATGCACGCGACCCTCTCTCTCTGCCTCTCCGGTCCGCTGACAGCTCGCGAGCCGCCTACGGGTAGCGGAGAGCCGCCCGCACCTCAGCTCGCGAGCTGGTCCCGCAGGAACTCTGGACGGACCCCCTCGCCCGTTTCTTCGGCACGGAGACAATCTCTGTTTTGTACTTCTGCCCTAAATGTACACACCGCGATACAACAACCGATTTTAATGCCGTGTCAGGAACCGCAGCCCAAACACGACGCGCCTGGCCTGGTGTCCCTTGAAGGATCGTAACGCCCGCGTAGCAACGGCTGTCACAGGTGCAGGATGCTGCAGGCAGCGTCACGCCACGGGCTCCGTGTTTTCTGTTGATACGTGCGCGCGTGTGCCTCCACACTAGTCTTACCTGGGGGTCGAAAATACACGCTCCCCGCTGCGGATTTCGCCCGCTTTTCCGTTACACCGTAAAGATGCTGTTGCTACTGGCGCACTTGCCCGCTGCTCTGCTGTTTCCAGGTCTCTCTGCGTCGGCTCTACTCCGATGACGTCAATCACCCGCTGCGCGGGCACGTGGAAGGCGAGTGGCCTGCGCGCGAGGATGTTTGTCTGCGCAGTGCGCATGCGTAGGGCTGACGGTCTGGGTCCTGGGGGCTCGCTGGGCCGGACGTGCCGTCCAGATTTCACGTAAACTTACAGTGGACCATTATGACAAGATGGAGCCGGTTTAATCCAATAAAGACCGCCAAGCTTAAATAATCAGGGTGACTAATAACGCAGAGTTTTGACATAAATTACTTAGACTTTCAAAATGCTTTTTGAATATGGATTCTGCACCAAAGAATAATTCTAAAAGTGGAAACTGTAGAGGTGACCCTTAAAACTGGATTTTAAATTGGTAACGACAACGACTACAGAGAGGAGGAGATGGGGGCATCAGAGGAGCCACCAAGGAGCGTAGTTAGTAAACTTATGAATTTCGCAGATGACACTAAAAGTGGAGGGCTGGCAGCAAAAACTTCTCAGAAAGGCTTCAGAACTGGGCAAACCCCTGGAAAATGGAGTTTAATGTGGAAAACTGCAAAAAAGACACTGAGCTACAGGAAAGCGACCTCTGACAAGGATTTGGAGGTTTATGTTGACACGACGTCTTTATCAAGTAAGCAAAGTGCAGAAGAGATTAAAAAGGCAAATCAAATGTTAGCTTGTAGTGTAAGAACTGTTGAAAATAAATGGAGGGATGTTATGACAGGGGTGTCACTAGCTTTAGCACTTATTAGGGGCTTGGCCCGCTCTCTGATACATCCTATATATATAAGTTAGCTGGAAAGGGGGGGGGGCATTTTGTTTCCTATGGAAATTTCACACAGTTGAAGGATGGGGGTGTCCCTTGTCAGAACACAGCACACGATGAAGATCAGGGGATGGATACCCAAGATCAGGGGCTAAAGCCTCAGAAGCCGCCGCCCCCTTAACGACAGCGCCACTCCGTTATGCTCAGAGTATGTCACACACTGATGGGAGCACATCTGGAGTCCTGTGTGCACTTCTGGCCACCACACTACAAGAAAGACATAACAGCACATGAAGACGTGCAGAGGACACAACCCAAGTGCATCATGGGACTTAAGGGCATGTGACGCTGTGCCAGACTCCGAGAATCCAACCCGCTCAGTCTCAAGTAGAGGAGGACTTTGTCAAAGCAGATTCCGCAGAATTCTTTCCACTTGATGGTGAATCGCAGACTCGAGGACACCAGTGGAAATCAATGGGAAGGGCCAGGAAGCAGATCTTTACGAAAGCAGTTAAGAATCTGGAGCAAACTACTCAGATATGGAGTTGAAGCAGAAACCCTGACAAGCTTTGAGAAGGACCTGGGTGAGATACTGGGACAGCTTAGCTATTAGCTAAACAAACGAGCCGCACACGGACTAACTGGTCTCCTCTCATTTGTTACATTTGTTGTATGAAGTGGAAGAAGGTCTGAGAATCGCTGCATAGGTTCAATGGGCTGAAATCGAACAAACCACCAGGACCAGAGGATATTTATCGTCAGGTGCTTAAGAAGCTTAGTGAGTGCAGGTATGAAAAATTGGTGCATATTTTTCAAAAAGTCACTGTAGGAACTTCTTAAGGGCGGGAAAACAGTACGTCCAATTGAGTAATTCTTGGGGTGCGTCTCTATGAGCTTTGCACACCTGGATTTGCAACCCGTTCTTCACTGCAGAGCTCCATTAGATGGCATGGGTAGCACCTGCAAACTGCCATCCTCAGGTCTCTCCACAGATTTTCTATTGGGTTTACAACTGGGCCACTCAAGGACACCCAGAGGCTTGTGCCAGCGCTAGTCCAGTGTTGTTTTGGCTCTATGCTTTGGGTCACCAAACCCACATGCCAGCCCGAGGTGGTGTGCCCTCTGGCGCAGGTTTTCTTCCAGGACCTCTGTGGATTTGTCCCTCAATTCTGCACAGTCGACCTTGTTAGAATTGACTCTGAGGACGTCTGATGACACAAGAATGGAACTCTTTGGGCAGAACTCCAAGCGCCATGTCTGGTAAAGAGCAGCTACTTCTCTCTCCCTCTCTGCCTAATACAATGACTGCGTGTGAAGCAGGATGGCAGCAGTAGCAGGATGAATGCAGCCAAATCCACGGAGGTCTTTGAAGAACACCAGCTGCATGGGGCACATCACCTCAGACTGGGGCAACAGTTCAATGACCCAAAGCAAACATCAAAGGCAACACTGGAGTGGCTTCAGGAAAATGTCCTTGTGTGGCGCAGACTTAAACCAGACCTGGCAGAGACTCCCCATTCAATCTCATAGAGCTTGAGAAGATCTGCCAAGAAGAATAGGATAAACTACTGAAATCCAGGTCTGCCAAGCTTGTAGAGACTTAACTAGAAGAATCAAAGTTGGACTTGCTGCCAAAAGGCTTCCACAAAGTACTGAATTAAGAGTCTGAATGAGAGATTTCAGCTTTTGATTTTTAATAAATCTGGAAACCTTTCTAAAAACATATTTTCAATTTGTTATAATGGATTACTGCGATGGGCTGGCGCCCTGCCCGGGCTTTCTTTCCTGCCCTGCGCCCTGTGTTGGCTGGGTTTGGCTCCAGCAGACCCCCGTGACCCTGTAGTTAGGATATAACGGGTTGAATAATGGATGGATAATGGATTATTAAGTGCACATTGCTGGGCAAAAGGCAAATGTACCCATTTAAAATGCCATTTATAACACAGAATGTACCGAAAGTGAAGATGTCTGAATAAATACACTCACTAAGTGCCATATGACAACACCTGCTAATCCACGCAGTTCTCTAATCAGCCAGCAAAGCACACAGGCCTGCAGATACAGGTCAGGAGCTTCACTTCATGTTCACATCAAACACCAGAATGGGAGAAATGTGATGTCACATTTGGAAACTGAAGCTCTCTTTCTCCTATAGTTCATCTGTGTCCCGAGATAAGTCCAGCCGGTCATTGCTGTGGACCCCCCAAGTACTTGTAGGAGCGCGCCATCTCTACATCCACTCCCTGGGTAGTGACCCGGCATAAAGGCTTTGTGCTACGGCGAACGTCAATAACCAATTTGCAGTTTAAATGATAATATGCTTATGTGGAAAAAAATCCTTAGAAAAATTTGAGGCAATAAATACCTAAAGCCGGCTAATACAGTCCAGTTCCCACTTGTTTGGTGAAATGTCTCCCCCTCAAATTAAACTTTTTCCGAGCCAGTCTTGTAAACAGACATTGCTTTAAGTAGTCAGCCGTCCCCTCGATATTCTCTGGTTGTAAATTCTCTCTTTGCTGTCCCCACACTCCATACTTTGCTGTCCCCAGTCCTGGCATAACCCCCCCATATATCCAAATTTCCACGTTCAGGTCTGGAAGGGATGATTTCTATCAAAGCGAGCATTTACTACTTCGCCTTGGGCAGCAAAAATGCATTCATAAAAATACTCCTGATCTTTTATTAAATATTTTTCATGAGTGCATAATTGTGACAGAGACACTAACTATGACAGCAGAGTGTGGCCTGCAGTAAACTGGCACAACACATATGATTGTTATATTCAAAAGGTGAAACTCATACAACACTGTGACAATTCCAACCCCAAAGACTCCTCGAATTGCGGGATCGATGACGACAGGCTGCACTCGCACTCCTCCAGCTACCGGGGGTCTCTTCTAGAGGCGGCTTGAGGTTTGCAGACAGACGCTTGTTGCGCTTCTTCTCTTAGCTCGCACAGTTAAGCTGCTTAGGTGCCCATGGCTGTGTTGTGACAGTGGTCCCTATACAGTAAGCCCATCCAACGGCAGGTGACAACAAAACATTAATTACAGACTATATTGACATGATTTGGTCAACACAGAATCGTTTATTTTCTAAATACCAATCCCCAAAGATTATAATTTGACAGGCAAGAATGTAGACAGCTTTTCCCTTGAAGGACCCAAACGGCACCATTTCCGGGACGCTTCAAACATGTAATTCGGTAGTCATAGCAACATCAGCAATGGCCGCCGCCGAGCAGGGCTACGAGCACGCTGCGGCCGAAGTTTTGCAGGCTGTCGCCCGTCACTTGAACTGCTTGAACGATGAGAATAAAAGCGTCAGGAAGCGGGCACTGGAAGGTATCCGCCGAGAGGTGGTGGAGCGGGGCCTTCCCGGCGGTGTCCTGCAGCTTCTTCTCTCCTCTCTCTTGAAGCCTGTGCTGCGCAGTCTGCTAGACCCCATGGAGCGGTGCAGAGAACTCGCCACCGAGGTGCTCCGTCACTTCATCCGCAGCGCCCACAGACCGGAGGAGGCTTTACCGTACCTGTTACCGGCGCTGGCGCAGCGTCTCGGGGGGCCAGAGATCGTAGAGCCTGCCGAGGAACTTCGACTCGCTCTGCTTGAACTTGTAACTCTGACAGTCGAGGTGTGCGGGAAGAAGCTGTCGCCTTACCTAGACGACATGGTCCGAATTCTGCAGAGGGGAATCGTGGACCCTTTCCCTGATGTGAAGAAGGAGAGCTGCAGGTGTGCGTCGAGCTATGCGGAGTGTATACCAGGTAGGTAGGAGAGACGGAGGTGCCTGTCATTGTTGCACCATATCAGACAAACTGGGGCATAAATAATAATCGGAAAGAGACGGTGAAATAGTTGATGAATGAAAAGGAACTGTAAGTAAGGAAAAATTGGAGGTAACGGCTTGGGAGGTTTGGTTTTACGACGCTGATTTGCTTTACGACTTGTCGCCATGGTAACGCGTACCGCTAACGTCTGTGAGGTCAGCCGTCATTTTTTTTTTGTACTTCTGGCAGGCACAGCAAATCCTCGTCAAGACTTCATTTTATAAAACAAATGCCGTTCTTGGAAAAAGATTTAAAAGTGCTCTTTTGTTACATTCAGACAATATTCTGGAGTTGCAGCCACTTAAACTGTTCAGATTTTTTGACCATTTCACTTGTATATCAAACAACGTGTCCAACGCCGTTATAATATTTCAGTTAATTACAAATATATATTTTTTATCGATTTCAATGGGGTTGCGGTGTAATATGATATAGCGCCTTCACTTTACACTTTTTGTTCTGTTGCAGCCTTGTGCTAAAGTCATTTCAATTCAGCTTTTTTCCGACCTTAGGCAACACACAAGACCCCAGAATAACAAAGAGAAAATGGAAGTTCAGACATTTTTGGCAGATTTCCTACAAATAAAACCCACATCAATAGAAGTAACGAGTCCCTTAATTCCGCCCTTTAACTGAAGAGCCTTTGGCAGCCATTCCAGCCTGGGGTCTTCGTGGGTCTGAAGCGTCACACACCGGTGCTTGGGGATTTTCTGCCCTTCTTCTCTGCAGAGCCCCTCAAGCTCTGTCAGGCTGGATGGAGACCCTCAATGGACTGCTGTTCTCTGCAGGTGTCTGTTTGGGTTCAAGTCCAGGCCCTTGCTGGGCCACTCGAGGACATTCTCAGAGTTGTCCCTTTTTGCATTTTCTTTGTGAACCTTTGGCCCAGTCTTGGATCCAAAGGTCTCATAGCAGGACTTCATTAAGGGTATCTCTGTACTTCGCCCCATTCAGCTTCCCCTCCAGCCCGTCTAGTCTCCCAGTCCTTGATGTCCCACCACGCTCCACTGTTGGGGTGACGTTACGCGGGTGATGCTTAGAATTGAGGCCAAACTGTCCAATCTTCGGTTCATCACACCAGAGACTCTCTGTCAGTCATTTAGGGGTCTTTGTGCAAACTCTGTGTGTCATCTGGCCACTCTGCCAGGGATTAGTGGAGTGTTGCAGTGGTGGCTGCCCTTCTGGAAGTTTCTCTCCTATCGACACATGTTCTGTGGAGCTCGGACATGGTGACCTCAAGTGATGTTTTTTGGATTTGAGAAGTCTGCTCTTCAGACCCTGATACACTAGACTTTCCTGTTTAGTGCTTTTTCAGAAAGCCCATTATGGAAATAACGGGGGGCCGTACCGCGGCACAGACTGGCACAGAGACACAAGTCCAAGCACACGCTTTTTATTTTCTTGTGGGGCATCTCTACTCCCCACGTCAGAGCACAGCACACAATACTGCTCAGTCCCTTCTCTTCTTTCTTCTGTTTCTTTCTCTCTCTTCTGCTGTCCACCCTCCACCTCCCGACTCTGTGAGGGGGCCGCCTTTATAGCGCACCAGTAAGTGCTCCAGGGGCACTCTGATCTTCTTCTGGCAGCACTCCTGGGTGTGGCAGAAGTGCTGGAAGGGCCCCCGGAATTATTCCATGTGTTCCCGGATCCTCTTCTGGCAGCACTTCTGGGTGTGGTGGAACTGCCCAGGCGCCCCCTGGTGGTGGCCACGGCCTCAGCACGGTTGAGGGTCCAGGCCCGTGGCCCAATGCAGCCCAGTGCCTCCTTGTTCTGGTGGAGGTATTGAATGTGTCACAGGGGCGTCCCGGCCATCTGCCACACCATATTGTTTTCTCTCTATTATAATAAAAAAAAAAAGAAATCCTGGGTCGAGACTTTCTCAGAGAGACACTTTCACATCCCGTGAGACGAGACTTTGTGCCCAGAGATTTAACCAGGAAATAAAAGACAAAGAGCAGATGACAAAGGAGAATTGAATTCAAAAGCGTTGGCTTGATACACATGCAGAGCAGGTTAGAGATAATGGAAGTACAAAAATTTGAAAGTCTCCAAAAAATGATAGTAAAGATCAAATTAGCACAAACAAACGGAAATGATTACTCGGTGAAATATTGGAACAGCGAAAAGAGATCAAATCTATTGCTCGGATTGAAACTTGAAGTCGGAGACTCGTCGATCGTCTAATTCGTGTTGCCATCAGTGGTGTTTCTTCACAATGAAGAGGCGTATCGGTGAGAATGAAAGGATTTGTTATTTGGTGAAAGTGAAATCCACACACGCGAACGGCAGAGACGCAAAGTGGCTGGCGCGTAGTGCTGGCGGGGGGGCCGGTGAGCAAAGCAAGCAGCAGGTGAAGCCCCCTAGTCTTAAAAAAAGAGTCCGAGTTGGTTACAAATGTGTGCTTCTGAGGCCTAAACATAGCTAAGCCAGAAACTCCGATTCAATTTTGTTCAGATTCAAGGGGCTGCTTTGACCACGTCGGGTCATCTGGACCAACTGTTGTCATTTCATCACATACGATACCAATTAATGTACCGCTGCCCCCCGAATGGGACCCCCTCTCCCCTCACAAGTTGGGCTGTGTCTTGGAAAGTATTGATCTGGCATCAAAGATATTTACAGGGGGTCTCCTGACTAAGATGGGTACACCTGGTCACTTTTCCAGATGTGTGGGCCGTTGGTTGATTTGACATGGAATGAACCCGTTTGTTGGGCATCATTCACTTTTTTTTGGTACCCAGTCAACCCGTTTTTTCTCAATGAAGAATGTAGTGACAAGTCAAGACAAATGACCGCTTTTATTGGCCAACTGAACGGATTACAATATGCCAGGGCAACTTGGGCCCCTTCTGATTCCATCTTGCCTGACAAAGTGGCCCGAGTTGCCCTGGCATATTGTAATCCGTTCAGTTGGCCAATCAAAGGGGTCATTTGTCTTGACTTGTCACTACATTCATAATGGCTAAGAGGGCACAACACCCCAGCACTACAGACATCCATGAAGAATACTAATACGCCGTGACGGCACAAGGTGGGCACAGTGGTAGCATTTCTGCTTTGTGATACGAAGACTGCGGTTCACTTTCCGGCAGCTTCCTGTGTGGAGTTCTCATGTGCTCCCCGTGTCCGTGTTTCCTGCTTTTCACCAACAGACAGGTGAGTTGGGTGGATGGGCCCCCCGGTGGGTGTTTGTGTGCCCTGTGCTGGACTGGCACCCTGCCCAGGTGTTGCTCCTGCCTTGCGCCCAGTGATTGGCTTCAGCTGCCTTTGTGACACAGGATTAGGGGGATGGATGGGTGGACAGATGTGAGGTCACCTTTTGATAAAGACCCCCCAAATGGCTCATTGCATCCGTTCCTTGTAATGTGACGCTGCTCCGCTCCTCTTGGCCGTGACAGTGCAGTTTGTTTCTTTGGCCCCTGGCCTGGTGCCCCTGCAGAGTTAATTTTTTCTCTCCAGCCGTCTGGAGTTTTTTTGCCCTCCCTGGCCATCGGACCTCCTTAGACTTATTCTATGTTAATTAGCGTTGTCAAATTTTAATTCTTATTTGTCTTTTATTTCTCTCTTCTTCATCATGTAAAGCACTTTGAGCTCATTATTTGTATGAAAATGTGCGACAGAAATGAATGTTGTTGTTTGTATAGCGCCCTTCCGTGCCCAGTGCCCAGATTATACCCACTACTAAATACACAACTAGCACACGTATAAACACACGGAGAAACGAGGCTCAGACGTAAATGGAAGCCAGCAGGATCTGTCCATTAATTCAGCGTTGGCACAATGACCAGCTTACAATGGAGAGGCTTGAATTTGTGAAAAAACAAAACTGGACACGGGCACAATCCTGCAGACCTCGGCCAAGTAGCCACCTTCAACCCTGCCGGGCATTCTGGAGTGAGCGGGTACTCGAGGACTGTCGCTACAACTCCTTAAAGGGGTCCGTGCTTCTCTAGGCACCGCTTCTATTACGGTGGTAGCTCAGTGGCTGAGGATCTTCACTGGCACCTGGGAGGCTGCCGGTTCAAATCCTGAAGGGATCCAACTCTGTTGGGCCCTCGCGTAAGGCCCTTAATCTGAGAGTCGCTCCAGGGGTGTGCTGTACAATGGCTGGCCCTGTGCTCTTAAAGCCCCCCACCCCAACCCCCTAACAGGTCATGCATAAAGATGATTTCCATTCAGGGATTAACAAAGCGTATTAATTCCAAAAATATTCATCTCAATTAATGGACTCCTCTGCAGTTGTGACAACCACAAAGGAGTCAAACGGTTAAAAGTGAGGAAATTGACACGCAGACCGGGCCTGGTGGGCTCATTGCAGCAGCCACAACCCCAAACCCCCAAACCAACCCACCCCCCACCCGCCAGCACGGCGTGACTTTTAACAATCGGAGGTTTCCAGTAATACCGAAGTTAAATGCTGGTTTCAATTCTTTATTGTCATGGGTACAAGTGCCATGTACTGTACAATGAAATGCTTGCTTGCATGTGCCCCCGCAGGCAGTGAACACAGACAAAAAAAAAGAGAAACAATAAATAAATAAATGAATAGAAATAAGGAAATACAGTAAATAAAACCAGAATCCTAGGAATAAAGAGAGACGGTGGCAGAAGTAGATGTGACACAAGGTTACCGATTGTTCACCCGTCTGGCTGCAGTTGGGTAGAAACTGTCCCTGAACCTGCAGGTGTGCGTCCTCATGGACTTTAGATGGGAGGAGGGTGACAAGTGACAGTGCAGGGTGGCTGGGGTCCCGCCTGATACGGTTCACTTTCCTGTGCCGGCGTGTTGTGTGGAATTCATGGATAGCAGGGAGCAGTGTGCCCGTGATCTGCTGTGCCGTCTTCACCACCCGCTGCAGAGCTCTGCAGTCCTGAACTGAGCAGTTGCTGTACCAGGATGTGATGCCGCCTGTCAGGATGGACTCCACGGTACACCTGTAGTGTCTGCCCAGGGTTGTGGGGGACGTCCGGGCCTTACTCGGTCTCCTGAGGAAGTCGAGGCGTTGTTGGGCTTTCTTGACGAATGCCGCAGTGTGACTTGACCATTTAAGGTGCTGACCTCCTCCACCGCCTCGCCTCCGCTGTAGATTTGGCTGTGCATTGTTGTCTGTTTGCGGAAATCCACAATCGTCTCCTTCGTTTAGCTAACGTCGAGGGTGAGGGTGAGGTGGTTGTCCTGACACCATTTTATATGAAAGTCATCCTCCAGCTCCATCAAAGGAGGGTCACTGTGGCTGCGGGTTATAACTGGCACCTCTCGCGTTGAATGCGTTATTGTGCCACGGTAACATGGACCTGCCTGTCACATCTGTCTGGGTGGCTGTGAGGCACTTCTGCCCGCTTACTGTGGTGGCGTGCTGCACGCGGGTTCTGTAAATGGAGTAAGAATTTCACGGCCGTCTGTACACAACAGTATGGCAACCGCTAAAGCAAGCGAGACCCTTGGGACCGTGACCCCAAAGAAGTGCGATCAAGGGTTTGACCAGAAAACAGTCTGCATGGCACCATCTTGTGCCAGGTCTGCCCCAGTGCTGCTCTTCACAGCCTGTTCAGGATTGTTGCTCTGTTCAGTTCTGCAAGGCGCTATATACAGTATATGCATATAGAACAAGGCTCGCCCCCCTCTGTGTAAACGGCTGGATTGGGTGCGACTCCCGAGCTTTCATTTTGTGTGAAGCCCCCCGGCCCCGTGTCTTTACATTCCGTGTTGTGCCCGACTGATCCCTGTAATCCACTGTTTTCTCTAATGGTTCCTTTTGTGACTGAAGTTAAGCTGCCAACTGTGTGCTGTGACTTGGCACGGAGCGCCAGCCGGCGTTCAGGACAGGACCAGCGAGCACTGTGCCAACTCTTTTATTTTGACAGTGTCAGGAATGCGCCCGCTTCACAGTCAGGATAAGACTAGCCAGCTCTTTGAAAGCGGCCTGGCAGGCGTTCCGGCAGAACTGTACAGGTGTTTGGATTAATGACATCTGAAATGCTAACAAAGCCGCCCGCCTGACACATTCGCCCCCGTCGGATCGGCCGCCTGCGCCCAGCTGTGCCAAGAGCAGAGGCCCGAAGGATTTGATGTGTGTTTGGGACCCTCTGAGCAGTCAGCCAGGGTTGCCAAGTTGAAAGAAAACTCAGCTGGGCTTGAAAACACGGGACCAAGTCCTGGACTGATTACTCTATCATTTTCTGCCGCTTTCCCTGTCATTTAATTCAATCAAAGTGCTTTAGGAAATAAACGGGTCAAAATGCGGTAATCGCAGAGTTAAACCCCAAATGGAGGGTTTGGAGAGCGCGGCGTTTACGGCGCTGGCTAATTGAAAAGAAAACAGTCGAGTCTTGGCAGTGCCAGCGTAAGTGAAGCTTGGCCGACAGGTGCAGTCTTGTGCTCGGGAGAGGAAAGTCAAATTACCTGCACTCGAAATCGAAGGGGGAGAGGTGGGCCTCGAGCGCCGGAGACCCTGCGCGCCTCATATAGCGCACTGCAGATGTACCCGCCGGAGACTCGGAGTTTCAGTTCTCGTGGTCAAGGTCGGGGTGTCTGTCCCTGTTTGGAAACGGGCCGGGGTGGGACACACTCACCTGACACAGACACAAGGTGCGAGTAGGCCGGGTTCTGGGATGTGGTGACAGCAAGTGCTGGGTCACTCGCGTAGGACTGACTGGGCGCCCCCAATTATTATTAACATTGGGATATTCAAGTTTAAAATACAAGGAAAGGCGGAGCCAAGTCTGACCGATATGAGGGAAACGTCAAGAGGCACCCAAAGTGTCACACACACACACACACACACTCACTCGGGTTCAGGTGAGTGACCCTCCTCGTTACGGCAGAAAGTGGAATGGGCAAGTTGTGTTCCGGAATTCTCCTTTGTCAAGACACGGCAGCAAAAAAACGGGAGTGAGGGCAGGCCTCCCCTCGACTTTCTCGTATACTCGCATATGGAGATGGATATTTGAGGAGTAAACCGCAAGACAAGGGTGACGTTGTTACATGATGGACATTAAAGAGCCATCAACAGCAAATCAAATCCAATATATGGAACAATTATTAGAACAGTCAAGTTGAATAAATCGGACTGTGCAGCCGCACGAATAAAAGATAAAGTTAGCGGAAATAACTCAAAAAGTGATAGAGATCGACGTTTTGTACCAAATACTCGTATGCAAAATTTGGTTGACCGAAGTGAAAGCGGACTCGGGTTATTGTGTTTCCGCACAGACAGACAGACAGACATTCCAAAGATGCGATGTTCAGATTCAGGGAGGTCTAAAACGCGGACATTCATCAAAATCTCAACATCCTATACTTCATATACGAGAAAGTATAAAAAAAAGAAAAAGTTCAGCGTCCTCATCGGCCCCCGTGAGCCCGGAAATAAGAACACGACGCCATGTTTAGTCAAACTGACGCTTGATTTCTAGGGCGCTGGTGACTGAGCCTTACAAAGGCTGGCACACTGCTATGTGGGCCCCTTGGCACACACCCACCGCTGCTGGCCTAATCGCAATGTGGGATTTTACTTGAAGATGATGATTGTGTTTGGTTACTCGTCACTTTAAACGGTAGGCGGACTACATAAGACACGTGACTTTACTCCTTGTTTTGCCGAGTTTAGCTCTGTACATTCAGCTCCTCAACCTGCATGTAGCGATTTCTGAAATGCTGAGGCAGAGTATTTCAGCCAGGAGGAGAGGACTAATGTAATAAGATATTTATCTCGTGGACGCTCCAACCTGTGGCCGCTGACGGCGTGTGTGTAGGAGAATACGTGTACAGCCTGACACACGCAGACGACTAAATCCTCAACAGTAACCCGGTTAAGGGTTTACACGGCCAGATGATTGGAGAGAAATCTACCTCGGTTAAGGGGGTTTCTCCAAATGGAGTGAGGGTCTCCATGGCATCAGAGTTACTGGGTTAGTGAGGCTCATGTAAACCCGCCTCTTGATGGTCCGTCCGTCCGCCTGCTAATCTTTATTAGTACTACAGCTGCTTGATTGATTGTGGTCACTCGTACAACAAGGTGAACTCTCATGAGTGCCTTCTCATCACGCCACGTACACGTGAGTCTCTCTCTGTTTGATTGGGACCCAGACACCTAAGGTGAGGATCTGCAGCCTGAGAGGGGACAATGACCGTGTGACATCCACCCCTGAGGGTGCGGCTATTGAACTTCATCTTCCTGTTAATGATTAATAGGCGAAAATCAAAGAAAGTCACCCACATGTGCCTTAAAGTTGCAGGATCACAGTGGGAGAACTCCACTCTCCCAGTTTAGTGGTCAGTAATCCAGGAGTCACAAACGGACTAATCCTGATCTTGGTGGCCATCTCGGTTTAAAGGGCCCACCAAATGTGCAGTAATAATAAAGCTTTCAAATGCAGCACTCGGGTTTGTGGGAGGCTGACAGGGTATGTCTAAATGGAGACTTGTTGAATTGGGGCTCTGAGGGTCCGAGTCTGAGTGACTTGAAGGCGGAGTCCATGTGTTTCTGGTAACTCTGGAGGCGGAGTTTGGGCTTGATTGACACATATATAAGCAAAGTCCATGGGTTTCTAGTAACTCTGGAGGCGGAGTTTGGGCTTGACTGACAGATGTGAAAGGCAGAGTCAGGGCACTTCTGGTAACTTTGAATTGGGGGTTATGAGTGCAAACTGATGTTGTGTAGGCGGAGTCTACTCGTCTGGTTAATTTGAAGGTGGGCTTTGGTATTGACTGACAGATTTGGGTGTGGAGTCTGTGCACTTCTAGACACTATGGGGATGGGGATAGGCTGTAATTGTCCAGTGTGTAGGCGGGCAGAGGGTTTGGGGGTGGAGTCGTGGCACTGCTCGTACCTGGATTGGCAGGGCTTTGTTGTAACTGACAGCTGAGTGAGTGCCGTGTGTGTTGGTGGATAAGCCCGACTGATGTTAAGGTGAAATGAAGATGGAGACGCAAGAAATCATATCAGTAAAAGTAGCCCCTTGTGCTTAGACCTGGCAGACCACCATCTTAGTGTATCTCTGTGATTTGATATTTAGAGGCCTTCTCCTCTGTTGCTGGGTCTTCTATCTCAGTCTTCCAGTAGCTGGAGGTGCTGTGACTGCCTCAGATCTCAATTTGTCTTGTTGCTTTTTTTCCACGGTTTGTGTTTCTGGGTATAGTGTGGCCACCAGGGGGCAGTCAGGCAAGCAAAGAGACGAGACTGAACCAGATGTCGTGGGTGGTTTTATTTTTCAGTTTCTTAATTTAGCAGACCGAGTAGTCATCCCTCCACAGTGGGGTCCTCCTAATGGTACCAAATGGCCGGTGAACACATCCATGTCATTTACCAAAGGGCAGGGGGGCACTGGTCTGGTGCAGCCTCTCGGTCCTTCCTGACACCTTTCTTTTTCTTCTTCTGCTTCCCTTTTATACTTTGACACGTCCCAGGAAAGGGACCACCCAGTCATGTGACCTTGCTGGCCTGGGCTGACTCCTTGTGATAAGGAGGCTGGTGGGCTCTTGAGAAGGGACTTCTGCTGAGCACTTGGCATGCCTCTCCTGTGATTTGTGTATCCTTGAAGTTGTCTGTCATGTTATAGTTACTTTCCACTCTTCCCTTCATTTATACATCTTTATTTATTTATTTATTTATGTATTCATTATTTATTTAAAATTTTTTTTTTTTTTGCAGAGCACTTTCACATGCAGTCAGAGTCCCTCATCAAGCCTTTAATGCAGACCATTTCACACCAGCATTCGCGGGTCCGGGTGGCTGTCATTATGGCAACAGGAACGGTGATCCAGTGTGGCAGCGGCAAGTCGGTGGACGACGTGATTTCACATCTCGCCCAGCGCCTTTTCGATGACGCACCGCAGGTAAAATGCGCAGCTTTATTGCTGTGAAAAAAGGCAAAGAGAGGCCCGAGTAAGAAAGCAGTTCAGTTAAAGGAGTACCAAGAGTGCGGCTGGCATGAAAGGCCGGGATGACGTTTGAAAGCCCCTGTCTGCTCAGAAAAGGGATGTGGAGGTGGGGAAAGACAACTGGAGGGAACGCATTTACTGAGCTAACGGGAAGTGCATAAAAAAAAAAGAAACCAAAACAAATAAAAATTAACTTTGCTACCAAAACTTAACAAGAGAAGAGGTCAAGCTGACCGAAACTTGCAAGAAGCACAAAACAAAGAATTCTTTTTGTTGTATCCACAGATTGGATAACGAGAGGAGCCCCCAGCCGACCTTTCATCTCATTGCAAGGGTTGCGACCCCTGAAGCCACACCCCTAGAAACACGAGCAACAGTGACATTCAAATGCTCAATAGAAGGACCTGAGAGTAGAGGTCTGGAGTTAGAATTTACAAAATGAAGTCCATTTTTGGTTCATTGTCTGAAGGCACCTTTATAACAATGTGCAATACATAGGTAGATAGATAGATATAGATGTATAGATAGATCTATCTATCTATCTATTATATAGTGCCTTTCACTCCTATCTATCTATCTATCTATCTATCTATCTATCTATCTATCTTATAGTGCCTTTCATATCTATCTATCTATCTATCTATCTATCTATCTATCTATCTATTATCTATATATCTATCTATCTATCTATCTATCTATCTATCTATCTATCTATCTATCTATCTATCTATCTATCTATCTATCTATCTATCTATCTATCTATCTATCTATCTATCTATCTATCTATCATATAGTGCCTTTCATATCTATCTCTGTCGTGCTGATCTATCTAATTCTAATTCTGTAGGAGGGAATAACTAGGAGACGATCCGTGATCTTCACATTAAGATGATGGAAGACAAATAAAAGACCCACGAGATGAAAGAGAATGGCCACGGAGCGTCTCGCGGGGATATAGAACATGAGATTCTTGCAAGACGCACCCTACTTACAAGCAATATCAGAGCACGTCCACCAAAAAAAAATCTGAAGTGTAAAAGGCATGCAGCACACACAGATACAGGGGTCTCCGTGCATATAAAGCGTATAAAGGACATTACGTTATAAATGAAACATCGACGATTAAAAACAAAAGGAAATGAATCATCAGGACCAGGTGTAACTGAAAAAATAGCAGGAGAATGCGAGGTCGGAAATAAAAGGCAAAGAGCAGAAAACAAAGTGTTTTTGCATTCGCATCATTCAATGTACAAGACGTAGACTTACACAATAATGGACCTTACGCTATGAGAATCTATGGTCCCCCAAAAGTTAAAGCAACGACAAGTTGAATTTCAAAGAAAACACAATTCGGTCAAGTGTATAGTTATGATCACGGAGAAGCGATCACAACGTGAGCAGCAGAGACACAAAGTGGCAAAAAGGACAGTGGCTGTACAGACTTTAAAATGATCGACCTCACCCCCCTGTCACAACGCGAGCAGCGTTATACGTCCTGCAAGAAAGAGATGTAACCACACATGGCGCCGGGAAAAAAAAAGGACAAGTATTGTTTTTACAAAAGTTTTTAAAGTAAAACTGAAAATAATGCATATGTAACAATTCCCATGAAAATAATAATCTTTTAAAATTGTATATCCGGTAAACCAAACACAGGGGTGGGCGAGCCAAGCGATCAGGGTGTGGAGCCCCCTAGTGTGTGTGTGTGTGTGTGCTTTTAAGGCAGAGCAGAGGAAGTGATGTCATCTCATCACTGGGGCCGGAACTGCAAGTGATGGAATTTCTTGTAACTGGTCTGCAGAGGAGTGAGAGACAGAGTTAGTGCACTCTACCACCACCCCACCACTCCCAGTCCAGCAGGGAATTACTCTCATTCAGGCCCTTCAGCTGCCCGCCATGTGCACGTGTGTGACATATATAAATAATAACAATGCTGTCGACTGCTCCATTTACATCTGGAAAACTGGATGTCGCTACATTTGGATGTGTTTAGAGTCCTGGAGACCTCAGCCATCAAGCTGCCTCCCCCTATTGGCCAATCCACAGCACTAGGCCAGCCAATTCGGTGACATGACCCCTCTTTCCCATGATTTCTGTGATCCTCCATCAGGGATGACTTTACCTTAGGCAGGCAAAACAACTTGTCAGGTGGGCCGTGGCACCAAGTGGCACATTTGAGTACCAAGAAGAGAAACAGAATAGGTGAAGGTTAGTAACCAATTATAACTCTCATGTTACTGATGTTTTAGTGCTAATGACTAACAACAGAGATGCAGTCTGTACAGTTAATCAGCAGCTCTAGTCAGGGTGTGCTAAACTGAAGTAGTGAGTCTTCAGCCGGGATTTAAAGGCTGAGACCAAAGGGGCATCTCTTATAGTGGCAGGCAGACCACCACACAGCTCAAGGGTCCTGTAACTAAAAGCTTATTTTCTTAATTCTAGGAATCCTAAGCAGACCAAATTCTTGAGATCTTAATGTGCGCTCAGGTTTGTAAGTCGTGATAAGTTCAGACAAGTAAGCCGGACCTCCGCCATTTAATGGTTTATATGTTAAAAGGAGGATTTTAAAATCTGCCCTAAACTTAACCGGGAGCCAGTGACTTAATATGAAATAGCAAGGACACTACATAGAAACGGTAGCGCTGCTTTGACGCTTGGTGGCACCCATTTACAAATCTGAGCAGAAACGTGCGTACGCAGGGTGTAAGGCTGCTGTGAAAATGTGCGTAGCTTTATGCCCAGTTTGATGTGAGCGTGGAAACGGGTGTATGCAACATTTTTTTTTTCTTTTCTATCTATGTGCCCCCCACCCCCCAAGGGCAATTTAACAGGGAATCAAGTGTGGTCATTGCCGCAGAGATCGCCTGGGCTTGTGTGCAGTCGATCTGCAATGCCACCCTGGTGAATCAAATGGGCCATCGTCAGAGCATCGTTTCCCCGTGGTGAACTGAGTGTGTTTGTCAAAACGGAGGGTAGCAATGTCACCACAGTGAGTCAGGTGTGGCCCACAGGTTAGAAACATTGCAATAGGCAACATGGGTAGCTGCTTGGGGCCTCATTAATGTAACTCAAGTGGTGAAAGTTTGTGTTATGTATACAGAGGGTGGCACATGCCCCAGACATTGAAGGGGACTCCCAACTCACTAACACCAACCCAACCTCAAACTCTAATAATACTGACTGCTGGGCACTATGGACAATTGAGGTGGGATAATCCCTAGGGCTCCGTATTGGTTTCGAGTGACACTGATGGCAGTTTACTTTACAGAAATGCTGGCAAAAATGAAAAAGATGTTGCCATCGAGTTTCGCACTCCGCAGTCAGCTTTGTCAGTGTGCGCTATGCGTAAACTCCATCACACCGAAGTCCCTGTTACAACGCATCGTTTTTTTTTTCCTTTCTGTCCCATGCACTTCATTCTCATGGAATTTGAGCTGTAATTGCAAGTTAGACGCATACCCCTTCCAAAAGTGGCCCCCAGGCGACGGACTTTGAGTATCGGTGCCTTACACAAAGATGGTGTCCTCTGCAGAATGTGTGTGCGGTAGACTCCTATGTCTTCAGATGTCCTGAAGTCGCTCGAGTGGAGCGTAACGTTACCCACTGAGTCCGGGGTGGTGGTCCGCCCCTAAAAGAAGTGAAGGCGCCTGATGTGTATTTGACGATGCACTTTGTGTTTTTTAGGTTCGACAGGCCGTCACCAACGTCGTCGGCAGTTGGCTTTTGACACTTCGAGATCGGTACTCATACTTTCATAAGCTAATTCCACTGCTTCTTAGCAGCTTGAATGATGAAATACCAGAAATTAGGTGAGGATTTGTTTTTCATTTTAATGGTTTATTTAATAGCAAAATTAGACGTAAAAAAGACTCATGATGGGCTGTTTGTGTCTCAAACTGCAGGCATCTGGCGCTCAGCTACTGGAGCAGAGTCGGACTTCAGTGGCAGCAGGAGAACGAAGAGGATCTGAAGGACAAGCTCGACTTTTTGGTTTGTCCTGTTCCTCATTACCCAGTAGGAGGTGAGTAATGGGAGACTCGATGCGGAATCTTCTGGAATGTGGCGGTCATCAGCCCTCAGCAGTCCTACTGTCACATGTCCAGAGTGCGGTGAGATGCACACACACACACACACACACGTCGTCACTTCATTTGAGAACATGCATAAGAAATGTGACATACAAGAGGGCACCATTCATTCCTTTGAGCTTTCGAATGGCTATGCTCTCGGTGTCTCTTCCAGATTTGTTCCAGATTCCCATAACTCCTTGCATATAGAATTGCATCCTGTCTTCAGTCCTAAATGTCCTTCCCCTTAATCTCCACTAGGTGTCCTTGAGCACGCGATTCACCGTTAAGCTGAAAGAATTCTGCTGACCTGCTTTATCGTTGCCTTTGAGGCTTTTGGAGACCCGGATGAGGTCTCCCCACACAGTCTCCTCTTCTCAGACCGATCAGGTTTAACTCTCCGAGTCTGGTCACAGCAGGACATGTCCTGAAGTCCTGGGGTGTACGGCTTCAAATGCTGCTATGTCTCTTTTTTTGTAGTGCGGTGACCCAAATGTGGTCTCGCTGGTGTGTTACATAGTCAACGCATAGCATGTTCTCAATTTATATTCAGTAGTTTGTGAAATATAACTTAACATTTAAATTCCCATTTCAATCGCCTCTGCACATTGCTTAGACAGTGAGAACGGTGTCTCAACACTAACGTCTAAATCCTTTTTCAGATGTTGCTTCCTGTAGGCCAATGTCTCCCCTCGTGTGTTATAATTGACGTTCCTCTTGCCCACGTGTAGCACTTTACACTTTTATTGTTCTCCATTATCCCACATTTTCCAGGTGTTTGCCCAGTGCTGATGTTCTGCCTCCTCGGTGTGGGCCGTGTCGCCTGCACATTTCACAAGTGAATTAACTGTTCCAGATTGAATGACCTTCATAGAAATCAGAAGTAGCAGCTGACCAAGGAGAGACCCCTGCGGTTCTCCACTGATGAGCTTTCTTCTCTAATCCGTATGCTTTGTTTCTTGATGGCTCATCAGCTTCAGGTCCAGTTTTGGAGGTTACCTCTGATTTGATTTTATCGAATAGGAATCTCAAAATGTCCGCCTTAGTCTCGTGTCCATCACGCCACCAGTTCAGCTGAAGAGAGGCCACTCATTGTTAGGAATTGTTCTTTTACCAGTAATAATAATAATAATAATACATTTTATTTATATATTGCCTTTCTCATGCTCAAGGCACTTTACAGAGTTTAAGAAAGAACGACAGGGTAAACCGTATATAGCATTTTACTAAACCAGAAAAATCCATCCATCCATTATCCAACCCGCTATATCCTAACTACAGGGTCACGGGGGGTCTGCAGGAGCCAATCCCAGCCAACACCGGGTGCAAGGCAGGAAACAAACCCCAGGCAGGGCGCCAGCCCACCGCAGTAAACCAGAAAAATAAATTGTGCTGTTGGGTGGCCGTTGTTACGCCATCCTGTTGGGTGGCCGTCGTTATGCCATCCTGTTGGGTGCCCAGTGTTATGGGCGGATCCTCGGAGGTTGCGACGTGGATATTCCAGCACTAAGGATATGCAAGTTTTTCGCTGTCCGAGCACCTCATAAACACAAACCATTCTTTCGCTTGCTCAGGACCCTTCATGCTTTGTGTGTGCCGTGCGACATGCTGGTTGTCCGAGAGCGCAGATTCAAGACGCGCCTCATACTTGCGTTAGCGTTGTGTGTTTAGTGTTTCGGGCTGCTTGTTCTCTTGCAATACATTTTATACAGGGTGCCGCAGGGAAACGGGAAATTTTCAATTCACGTTCAGCGCACGGATAAACACATTACGAAATACGTTTAATAAAGAAGTGGATCGTACAGGATATGCAGTCAGCGATGCTAATCAATAATCATTCAATATTCATTTTATGTTTTGAAGAAAACATCACAACGGTGTCGCCCTTTTCTCCGTACACATTCTGACAGCCACATTCTGCATCGCTCGACATTAACATGTCAAGAGGAAGGCCAGCCAGTGATTTCCACTTCAGTCCTCCTTTTTAGTTCAGCAACGGTTGCAAGACGAGTGTGGTACACTTGGCTTTTAAGATGTCCCCATGGAATCAAAAAAATGCCAAAGAGGCCATGAAATGACGCGCCTTCCAAACAGTCGTTGAATAGCCGCCATCACAGCTCCACCTGGGGACTTCATCTCTTTAAGGGTGAACCCGTTCCTGTGAAGTTACGCACCCGTGTTGTAATCGCGTGAGCAGACGGGACACGATCGTGCCGTCCTAACTGGTAATTCCATTTGTGCCGCAGTCCCACCATCACCCTTCTTATAAAAGCCTTTCACAGCAAACAGTCGCTTGTTGCGCACAACTCCACTGCTCCTTTATAACTCGTGGCAAAGGGGTTCTAAACGAGGTCACGTTGGTCTCAAACACCTGCCGATGCCCCCCAGGGTTGCCAACACCTCATTCCAAAATTTCCCGTTTCCCTGCGCCACCCTGTACTTTGATCACGTTTAGTGTTTTTTGGCTTTGACATTTTGATACAATACAATGCAATTTATTTCTGTAGAGCCCAAAATCGCATAAGAAGTGCCACAGTGGGCTTTAACAAGCCCTGCCTCTTGACAGCCCCCCTGCCTCGAGTCTCTAAGACGACAAGGACAACTCCAAAAAAACCCTTGTAAGGAAAAAAAATGGAAGAAACCTCAGGTAGGCTTGGGTGTGCAGTGGGTGTAAAAAAACCAAAAAGGGGGTCAATACAACACAATACACAGAACAGAACACAAGTCGCCCTCAATACAGAATTAAAAAAGAAAATTACAAGTACGGAGCAGAATTCAACAGTAGGTGATATCCCATAATATGATTTGGATTTGTTCAGAGTCCTGGGGACCTCGGCCATCAAGCTGCCTCCCCCAATTGGCCATTCCACTAAGTCTAAGTCAGCCAATCTGATGAAAGGACCCCTCTACCTGGCAATTCCTGTGATCCTCCATCAGGGAGGACTTTACCTTAGGCAGGCAGGTGGGCTGTGGCACATTTGAGTACCGAGAAGAGAAACCGAACAGGTGAGGGTGAGTAACAAATTAGAACTATCAGCAGCTCTAGTCAGGGTGTGCTAAACTGAAGTTGTGAGTCTTCAGCCAGGATTTGAAAGCTGAGACCGAGGGGGCAGGCAGACCACTCCACATTTTAGAGGGGTCCTGGAGCTAAAAGCTTGTCCACCCACCGTTATCTTGGTATCCTAAGCAGACCGGCATCTTGAGATCTAAATGTGCATTCTGGTTTGTAAGTCATGATACGTTCAGACAAGTAAGCCGGACCGCCGCCATTTAAGGCTTTACAGTCCTATGAAAAAGTTTGGGAAGCCCTCTTAGTTCTGTGGATTTTTGTTTCTCATTGGCTGAGCTTTCAAAGTAGCAACTGCCTTTTAATCTACGACATGCCTTATGGACACAGTAGGATTTCAGCAGTGACATTAAACTTATTGGATTAACAGAAATATGCATCATAACAAAATTAGACAGGTGCATAAATGTGGGCCCCCCAACAGAGAGATGACATCAATACTTAGTTGAGCCTCCAGACGCTGTCCTCCTATAGCCTGTGATGAGGGTCTGGATTCTGGATGTTGGTATTTCTGACCTTCTTCAATACAAAATCTCTCCAGTTCAGTTCAATTTGATGGACAGCCAGCTTCAAATCATCCCATAGACTGTCGATGATATTCAAGTCAGGGGACTGTGACGGCCATTCCAGAACATTGGACTTCTCCCTCTGCATGAATGCCTTTGGAGATTTCCAACTGTGTTTTGGGTCATTGAATATCCAAATCTTGCTTAAGTAACTTCAACTTTTTGACTGATGTTTAAACATTATCCTGAAGAATTTGTGGATATTGGATTGAATTCTTTCGACCCTCGACTTTAACAAGGACCCCAGTTCCTGAACTGGCCACACAGCCCCACAGCATGATGGGACCTCCACCACATTTGACAAGGAGGTAGCAGGGGTTTTTCTTGGAATGCAGTGTTGTTCTTCCGACATGCAAAGTGCTTTTTGTTTTGACCAAATAACTCCATTTGTGTCTCATCAGTCCAAAGCACTGCTTGTCTAAATGAGCATTTGATACAACAAGCGACTCTGTTTGTGGCGTGAGTGCAGAACGGGCTTCTCTCTCATCACCCTGCCATACAGATGTGCTGAATTGTAGAACGATGTACAGATACACCATCTGCAGCGAGATGTTCCTGCAGGTCTTTGGGGGTGATCTGTGGTTGTCTGTCACCATTCTCACAATCCTGCCTCTTCATATGCCTCTCTTGTGTTTTTCTTGGCCTGCCAGACCTGCTGGGTTGGTTTAACAGCAACTGTGCCTGTGGCCTTCCATTTCCTGATTCCATTCCTTACAGTTGAAACTGACAGTTTAAACCTCTGAGATGGCTTTTTGTCACCTTCCTCTAAACCAGGAGACTCAACAATCTTTGTTTTCAGATCTTTGGAGAGTTGCTCTGAGGATCTCATGCTGTCTGTCACTCTTCAGAGGAGAGTCAAAGGGAAGGAAGCACAACTTGAAACTGACCACCTTAAATACCTTTGACCACTCGTGATTGGACACTCCTGTCTATGAAGTTCAAGGCTTAAAGAGCTCATCATACCAAGTGATCAGCATTGAGCAGTGACAGGCATTCAAATCAGCACAATGACAAGGGGACCCACATTTGTGCACAGCCAGTTTTTCACATTTGATTTAATTTCATACAACTAAATACCGCGTCTCTAAAAATCTTTGTTTGGAAAACACCGCAGTACTCCTAGGAAATTAAAGACACACCACTGTCATCTTAACTGTTGAAAGGAGAGTCGATTATTATTTAGGCTGAGAGGGGCTCCAAACTTTTTCATATGACTGTATATGTTAAGAGGAGGATTTTGAAATCTGCCCTAAACTTCACCAGGAGCCAGTGTGAGGACTTCACCTTCTGGTCTCGTTAAACTGACTTGCTTTTCTACCTGACTGAACGGGAGACAAAACCAAAAACAAGGCTGCGTTTCCCGATTTGATCCGTGTTGGTGTGCATTAATGGAGTCTGCCGCCCCAACGCACCACCTTGACTGGTCCCCCTGTAAGGTGCCTCCCCGGACAGCATTACATGCCCTTAAACCTCGTCACCTCCTTGCACCCGTAAGCCCCTCGCCTTGCTCACCGTCAGCCGTTTGCAACCCCTGGCTATTGTCAGCGAGTCCATTTGTATTGAATTACTAAGCAGCGTTCTGTTGGGTAAGAGATTAGTGTTTAAAAAAAAAAGTCGGAGGCTTTAAACCTCCGCTGAACGCCTCTTTTGTGCTCTTAAATCCTTTTTTTTTTTTTTTTCGTTTTTAATGGTATGGATTTTCTGAGGTCCGCTGTCATCGAAGCACAAGGTGTGTTTTTCATCCCCCCCAACTGTTATTATTTATAACAAATCCTCACAAGAAAGAACCCTTTACACATGGACAGGCGTGTCTCTCTGACAAGAGAAAGGCTTTAATGGATCTTTGGCACCAGGCTCATCCTGCTGACAGCTGAGGCCGCGATGTGCTTGAAGTTGCTGTCACTGGTTTGATGGGATGACATCCACGAGCTGATGTTTCTCCTGGTCGTAACCTCCACTCTGGGCGGGACGCTAGCTTGGAATGAAACCCCCCAAACACCCAACGCCCACCCCCAGTGCTTTATTGAGGATTTTCCTGTCGTAGTAGACGGTCTTCTTTGCTGTCCCATTTTTGTAGACTCTTTGAACCTTTGCTGATGGCTGTGCACCATTTATGTGTTCTCCGTTTTCTTTTAAATTCTATCACCGACAACACCACCATTTATTTCTGATGGAGCTCAGAGTGCTTTACAGGATGAAGAAGGAGAAAAAAGACAATTTAAAAATTAAAATTGGGCAATATTTAATTAACATAGAATACACGTAAGGCCCAATGACCAGGGAGGACAGATAAAACAGAAACCTCCAGACTGGAGAAAAAAATCAAATCTGCAGGGGGTCCGAGACCACCCAGCCCTGTCTAGGCATTCTACCAAACATCAATGACCTCAATCAGTCCTCGTGGTATTCAGGCTTCACGTACAAGAACGTGATGATGATGATGATGATGATGACGGTCATGTGGACCTCTGGCCTTCAATCCATCAATGTAGGGACATCACGGTTCTTTGATCAGGTGGTGGGGGCGGAGAAAGTAGGAGTGAGTAGGGATTACGGAGCCACCATGAATGATAATGATAATTAAAGATAGATAGATAGATAGATACTTTATTAATCCCAAGGGGACATTCACACACTCCAGCAGCAGTATACTGATAAAGAACAATATTAAAGAGTGAGAACAATGCAGGTATAACAGACAATAACTTTGTATAATGTTAACGCGTTTGCCCCCCGAGTCGCATAGTGTGGGGTCTCCTCAGTCTGTCAGTCTGTCTCTGAAGCTGCTCCTCTGTCTGGAGATGATCCTGTTCAGTGGATTCTCCACGATTGACAGGAGTCTGCTCAGTGCCCGTCGCTCTGCCACGGATGTCAGACTGTCCAGCTCCGTGCCAACAGTAGAGCCTGCCTTCCTCACCAGTTTGTCCCTCTTCTTTATGCTGCCTCCCCAGCACACCACCACTTTGAAGAGGGCGCTCGCCACAACTGTCTGGTAGAACATCTGCAGCATCTTATTGCAGATGTTGAAGGACGCCAGCCTTATAATGAAGTATAGTTGGCTCTGCCCTCTCTGGCACAGATCATCAGTGTTGGCAGTCCAGTCCAGTTTGTCATCCAGCTGCACTCCCAGATATTTAAAGGTCTGCACCCTCTGCACAGTCACCTCTGATGATCACGGGGTCCATGAGGGGCCTGGGCCTCCTAAAATCCACCACCAGCTCCTTGGTCTTGCTGGTGTTCAGGTGTAGGTGGTTTGAGTCGCACCATTTAACAAAGTCCTTGATTAGGTTCCTAACAAAGTCCCTAAGTTAAACAAAATTAAATGGATATACAGAACATCAGGATTAAACTTAATTGAGGCCGTGAGTAAACCATGTTAGAGTAATGAGTTTTTAGCAGTTTCTTAAAGTGCCTGGCGAATTTCTAGCAGTAAACTCGTATTTCAGATTTTATATGCGTAACAGCAGAAGGCCCACCCGCCCTTTTCAGCACTTCTTTTAAGTTTAGCTCTTTGAATTCTAAGCAGACCCTCAGTTGAAGATCTAAAGTTACGATTTGGGGTGGAAGGTGAATGACATTCTGAAATATGGGGCAGAGTGAGATTACAGGGGTCGTCGGGTTACGACACACTTCCGTTCCTACAACAGTGATGTAACCTGAATTTTGGTGTAAGTTGAAAGACACTCTAGCCTAAGTCACTTACCTATCTTAACACATTTGCAAAATCATAATCTAGAACATAAAAACACAAAATCTAATTCTGAGAAAAAAGGACATAAATATACTGGACTGTACTGTAGTAACAGAAAAAACGAGTGTAAAAACTGCTTACCTTTATTCCTTCTCATGTCTCAATTTTTTTTAAGTTTTTATGGGAGTGAGTGTTGTAAACTCGAAACGTTGTAACCCGAGGACCCCCAGTATTTATTTTTATTTTATCGTTGAACAACTGGCGGGTTGTTTACGAAATTAAAAAATCGAAGTGGTATTCCCTTCGACTTTCTCGTATACTCAGATATGGGAATGGATATTTGAGGAGTAAACCGCAGGACAAGGATGACATGTCCATTAAAGAACCATCGACAACAGAGCAAATTAAAATGAGTAATATATTGAGCAATTGTTTTCTTCTATGCTTAACTTTAGTTTTAAACATTTGCCATTTATTTTGGCAAACAATTTGGGTACATTACCACTTTTAGTAAGTGGAAGTGGGTCAAAAGTTGCAAGAGACTTTAGTAAACGTCTGTAATGTCATACTTGGACACACCATTTAGTTTTTGTAAAGCAAAAATGTGTGTATTACCATTTGAACATCATCATCTCGAAAACCGGTCATTTCTCAAAAATTTGCAGTCTCCAAAAATGCGTACGATGAGGTGCTTTACCATAATCTATCTTCAAAATGTACGAGGGATATCCAGAAGAAAAGGTTACAAGTGCCCTGGAGGGTGCAGATAATTTTTTTTTTCAAAGGTTGGCATACCTGCATGTAGGGGTCCTAACGGTCAAAATAAGCCGGGACCGCGTCAGTCAGTTGTGAAATGTCATCACAGCAAGCGAGTTCGTCAAACCTCTGCTGAGGCCGTTTGCTCCACCTACCGCCGATGCGAGATTCGTTCGGTCATCAAGTTCCTCGCTTTGCGTCACGAATCCGTGGTCGAGATCCATCGTCCGCTTGTGGAAACCAAACTGAAAGAATTCTTGGGTGGGAAACGTTTTTCCAGCGATGAGGAGGTGAAGGAGACAGTGGAGAAGTGGCTTTCGGAGGTGGAGCGGAGCGTATTCGACGAGGGTATAAAAAGCTGGTGCCCAGGCTGAAGAAGTGCATCGAAGTTGACGGCAATTATGTTGAGAAATAAACACATATTTTGGAACATACCCTGTAAATTTGGTTGAAATATATTCATTTTTCGATTTTTAACAGCTGTTGTAACCTTTTTTTTTTTTTCTGGATATCCCTTGTATATTGCTGCAGATGGCTGGGGGGGCCAAGGGTACAGAGCTTTGAAGCTCAACCCTGTAGGGGCCCGTGGTCAATGCCAGGGGGTGCCCCAATGCCTTGGAGGCCAAGAGCAATGGTTTATTTGGGGGCTCCCAAGGGCGACGTCGACACTCGTCCCTGAGTTCAGAGTGTTGTACTTCAAAGGGGGAGACAAGAAACAAACTGGGGGGGAAAAGATCAGAAGGTGAAACTGAACCCCAAATCCGTAATCCAGAACAGTCGTTTCTTTTAACCAAAGCCCAAAACGTAAACCGGAATCGCAGTCAAATAAAGAACGTCTGTAGAAAACTCAAGTTTTAAATGCTAAGGGAGCATTTGTAAAGAGTAATCCACAAGCTTGGGCACTAAAACAGACGTGGCATTGCCCCTGTGATCCAGCAAGAGTGACTTCCAAAGGGCACAAATAAAACAATCAAGAATCGAGCGAGCGAGAACCGAGTGACTCATTCGCGGGTAATCGTTTAATTTGCTACCTGCAGGAATCGGTGAACAGTTTGTGCCGTGGGCAGCCAACGAGCTGTGAAAAGGTCTACGCTGGGTGCATACGAACAATGTGAAAACAAAAGAGTGTTTGAAGTTAAAGTAATACATTTAAAGGGTTCAGTTTTGTTCATCTCTAAATGTAATGTGTGGAATGAACAAAGAAACATTAATGGATTAGTTTAATATAAAGTTTCATTTACAGCAATTCAAATAACGAATTATACGAACAATGACGACATTTTAATATTCACGTTGGCGTGGTGTTGTACTTGTGTGATGAAGGAGAGAATCGGCGGTGAGCGAGTCCTCGTTTAAAACTTTCTTAGAATCGAAAGACTCGAATTCGAAAACCTCCCAGAAGTAGTGGAGGATCAGAGCGGCGGGACCTGCATAAGCACGTCGTGTATCAGTCTGCGAAACGAGAAACGCTGACTGCTGTCCAAGGATTGTGGTGACTAAAGAAGATGACGTGTTTCTCTGTGAGGCTTCATCTCGTGCCCGAGTTTGTTCCTGTAACGTTTCATTTGTAATTTTCTAATTTATTTTTAGTCCCCTGTAAGGTAAGGTGCTGCTACCGGAGTCGGGGCGGAGTCACGGGGGGTCATGACCCCAATGCTAACAAGATGCCCGTTTTGTCATCTGAGATGGTGGACCGACAGCCCTTTTTGCACTTGGTTTTAAAGCTTTGCAGTTTTCTGTCTGCTGCCTGTTCATTTTCCGAGTGTTTTGCTCTCCGAGGTGGCAGCGGTCCACGTTGCCTCAGATAATCAGGGACTTGCTCTGCATGGAATGGTGGGTTTATTTTATCCAGGCACATTGCTGACCATTTATTATCCAGTGGTACTGCTTCTAGAACGTGGTTCATATTGTGTTTGTGATCCATTTTGCGTAGCCGTGACGCCATTTTGTTTCTCCTCTGGTTGCCCTCTTGCCATCTCTCCCATTCGCTGGTTGCCGTGTTTCTGGACGCTGGTGTGTCTGACGTCATCTGCTCGTTGGTTATCCTGGTACGATGGATCGTTCACTGACCCCAGTTGAGTCTACAAAGCACTTCATGCGCGTTTCCTTCTTCATTCTGGCTCTCCTTTTTGACTTTGAGTTTTGGGTTCGCTGTTTGGCTTTGGTAATGAAATGACGTCCTTTCGGTGTCTACTCATCTCTAAATTAGAACTGTTTGATCTTCACGTCGTCATCCAGCTGTCGAGCAGATCATATTAAATAAACAAAACTGCATGTGCGGACATGCTGAGTGTCACGCTGCCCACATCACGCGGGCACCAACAGGGCGATGTGCTCGTCTCCATGAGTCGCTGATAAAGCACAAATCGTGTGTGAGTCGCCCATTTCTACTCATCGGGTGCTCTATGGCCAGTCTGCGCCTCTCGTTTGTTCTTCTCTGAGTTGGCATTGGTCCACGTTACCGCTGATAATCGGGGATCTGCTGCCCGTGGAATTATGGGATTCTTAATGGTGAAGAGCATCGCTGTATAATCCACTGGTCCTCTACTCTTGGACTTGGCGTCTCATATTCTTTCATGGCCGGTGTGATGGCCTTGTCCCCATGTCACATGGCTGACCACCTGTTCTTACGACACGTCATGTGACTGTTGAGCCCCACCCCCAGTGTGATGGACATGCATGTCTGGTCCAGTGGTCTCCCCAGTCAGTTTTTCTATATCCAGGTCGCAAGATGGCAGTCCCTTTCTGTGGTGCCCACTTGGCCACCGTTAGTTCTGTGGGACGCTTTGAACATAAAAGTTGCCGTCTCCACCAGACACGGTGCTTTTAATTAGTTTATTTTTTTTATAGATTTTATTTGAGCAGCTGATTTCACAACCACAAAAGTCGTCTGTGTCCAGCACCCTCAGCTAACAAAGACCCTCGGTGTGCAGCGGAAAAAAGAAACCCCAAAAAAAATCCCAGAGTGCTGGTGCCAAGGGGCGCTAATCCTGGCACAAAGACGCACTCGCACCTTTTCATCTCGCAGGCTTTCGGCCCAATGAAAGGCGGCTTTTCACTTGCAGCGTGCGGCGTGTGAACGCTTGTGGTTTGATTAATGATCCTGGCTGCCAGTAGACTGCTAAAATACTGTAATTACAATTTAAGGAAAGAGTAATAGATAAATTATAGGCCGGCGGAAAGCCCCCAACAGATGCGTTTTGAACTGCAGGCCTGCGCGGCGTAATTACTTAAGTCCTTCGGGCAGGTCGCCTCAATTTCCACACATCTCGACTCTCGAGTGCAGGTGGAAGGCGTCTTGTCAGGAAACGGAGGCCGGGCCAGCCTTGCCCTCTGCTGACATTCATCACCTGGTTATGGGTGTGGTCGACTGGGACCGTGCCAGCCACTGTTTACCTGCCTGCTGACGTCTGGGTGCCCGTCCTCGAGTGGCGGTGGTCCTGGACTGAATTGCTAACACTCCCACCTGCTGTCATTTGGACTTCTGATTTTAAAACCTTCACCTCGGCTGTCCACCAGGAGGAAATGAATACGGTGGGTCATCTGTCTGACAGCATGAGAGATACCCGCTGTCCCACAGTGCCCAGCAGCGGAGCCCAAAATGGAGTCCTGGCCGCTTGTTGGCTTCTCTTCGAGTTTGTCCTTTCTGTGATCAAAAAATGTGCAGGAAGTCAGTCAGTCACACCCAATGTGAGGTCAGGCCACGGGGAATCCTGAAGGTGTCGCATATGGTGCCTACTGTCTCCTAGAGAAGGACAAAGAGAATTTAAAGTGCTCTGCCACTCCTGGGAAGATGATAAAGGGAGCTGTGGCACCAAGGACCACAGCTGTCACCAAGTCGAGCTCTCCAACGTTTGGTGCAGGCCGCACCGAACCTCATCTCCATGGTGCCCAAGTTGTGGTCGGGGCCAATTCTGATGATGGACAAGGCAGACATTTCTGTCGTTGAGCTGGCTGATGGTCAGCCACCACCATGCCATATGGTGAGTTGCCAGTCTCCATAGTGAGATCTCCAACTTTTAGTGTTGACAGGCAGCCGATTGCCATGATGAGCTCTCCGGATTTTGCCACTGGTGAAGGCTGATAATGGACTAGGCAGCCTGTTCCCTTGCTGAGGTGTCTGGTGGTGGACCTGGTAGCCAGACTCTGTGGTGAGCTCCATATTTGTCGATGACATCAGTGCCCAACAGTTCTCCTTGTTGAACTCTCTGATGGTAGGCATCAGCCGGGCCTCATGGTGGGAGTGAGTTGCCAGTCTCCATAGTGAACTGTCCAACATTTGTTACTGGCCAAGCCTAATGGTGGGCATTTGCTGCCAGTCTCCTTAGTGAGCTGCCCAGCTTGTTGAGTCTGAAGGTGGACATGACTGTTAGTTTCAGTGGTGAGCTACCTGTTTGGTGACCACAAGCTGGCCTAATACCAGGCATGGGAGCCTCACTATCTCCAAGGTGAGCTGCCAGTGTCCTTCCTGAGCTATCTGATGATTAGCAACAACCAGACCCAATGGTGAACATGGTGGCCAGCAGCTGTTCCTAATGTTCGGCATGCCATCCAGTGATGTTGAGCTGCCCAACCTGCGGTGTAGACCAAGCCTAATGATGGACAAGGCAGCCATTTTCCTTGGTGAGTCAAAGTAACCACAGCAAAGCCTAATGATGCACACGGTGGCCAAACTTGGAAGTTGACCTTGGAGCCTCGTTGCTACTGTCAGTAGTCGGTTTTCCAAGTGCAGTGGTGTGCATGGCAATTTCATGGGTGCCGGTGCCAAGCACTCCTGACAACTGGTGACCCATGTGGCTGTTGGCACCTTGCAAGAGAGGTCAGATACGCCCGCGACTCAGGGGGGCGGAGGGCGGCATCAGTGAGAAGATTATTTATGAGGGAAATGTCCAACGTTGGAATGGAGCTGGGGGCTGCGCCTGAGGTGCATGGCACCTTCGACCTTTCGTATTTTTGTGCTTTGCTCCTCACACGTCTGTCAGCTTTCAGATCCACTGGGAACGGGCGGAATGGCGGGGTGGATTGAGATTTAAGGGTTAAAGGGTCATAGCTGGAGAGCTCTTTGGTGTTCGCAAATGCACATTCATCACACGCCGGCTAATAGCTGCCTGTCTGACTTGTGGGGTGCCTGGACGGGCGGAATTTTTATTTTATCCCACCAACACACCCCCACCCCCTTTCCGGATGCCGGATTTTCAGATCCATTACTTATGGAGTTTAAAAAATGTTTAAAGAGGCCACCCCTGGTGACAGAGTTCATGTCACCCCCATTTTAACCTGAGGTGCATCTTACTGAATGAAGGCAAACTCTGTGCCCATCATTTAAAAAAACAGCCGCGTTGTGCCTTGGCATCTCCTGAACGTGTAGGATAACCGAGTCGGCCAGATGTTAAATAATTCACAGAGAACGATACGAGTGTAACGTCTTTATATATCGCCTGTGTAAGCGGGGAATGAGCAGAAAGCTTACACGGCGGCCGAGAGCGGCGTTATAATGGAGGCAGAGGACGCTTCTGTTTAGCAGCGGAGTCACCTGGCAATCGGGAGAACTCCAGGAGTTTAAAGAATAGGAAACGGAATTGCTTCTATATAGCGCCTTTTCTGGCTATCTATGATCACTGCACATATGCAGTAGTGGAGGCCATGCAAAATGACAGTACTGTGAAAAAGTATCTGCCCCCTTCCTAGTATCTGTGCCCCAAGAATGGCTTCAGATCTTTTGACAAAATGTCATATTAGATAAAGGCAACCAGAAACGTACAGCACCATTTCTAAGTTGCTGCTTAATGTATTTAAGGTGTCGAGTTCTCCAGCAAGAAGTAAAAGTAAAAGGAAGGACGTCAAAGTGTTAGGTTTGAATATACAATGGATGGTCGGAAAATCGAGAGTCCATCTTAGGAGGAGGATTTGGGAGTCGTAGTGGACGCTAAGCTATCGACTTCCCAACAGTGTTCAGAAGCCATTAAGCAGGCTAACAATGTCAGGTTATATAGCGCCTTGATGTGTGGAGTACAAGTCACAGGAGGTGACACTCAGGCTTTATAACACACTGGTGAGGCCTCATCTGGAGTCCTGGGTGCAGTTGTGGTGTCCAGGCTACAAAAAGGACATAGCAGCACAAGAGAAGGTCCAGAGAAGAGCGACTACAGGGGATGAGTTATGAGGAAAGATTAAAAGAGCCGAGCCTTTACAGTTTAATCAAAAGAAGATTAAGAGGAGACCTGACTGAAGTGTGCAAAACTATGAAGGGAATGAGTCCAGTGGATTGAGACGGTGACTTTAAACTAAGTTCATCAAGAACACGGGGACACAGCTGGAAACTTGTGGAGTGGAAATTTCACAGAAGCATTAGGAAGTTTTTCTTTACACAAAGAGCGTCAGACACTTGGAATAAGCGACCAAGTAGTGTGGTAGACAGGAGGACTTTTAGGACTTTGAAAACTCGACCTGGTGTTATTTTAGAAGAAATAAGAGGACAGGACTGGCGAGCTTTGGTGGGCTGTATGGCATGTTCTTGTCTAGAGTGTTCTGATGTTCTGAAGATCTCGCATGGTACTCCAGACCGAGGGTGACTGATGGTCATTTTATATTTCTTTCATTTCTGAATAATCACACCGATAGTCGTCACCACCTCACTGAGCTTCTTGCTGGTGGTCTTGTAGCCCGCTCCAGTATTGTCCTCTGACAGCTCTTTGGTGTTGCCTACGGTGATGGAAATGAGTTCTGTGGGCAGGTGGGCCTTATAATCCTCACGAGTATCTGGAATTGACTGATTGATTGAATCTAATCTGTGTGCCAATCTGTGTGCCAATCTGTGGGAGCCTGAGCTCTGGCTGGGTTGTTGGGGATCAAATCCTTATTTCTCTCAATGACATGCAAATTCATTTATAACTTTGATGTAATGTGCTTTTCTGGTTGATATTCGGACTCTCTCCATTAAAATGAAGCTACCACAATAATCAGTGACTGTTCATTTCTTTGTAATTGAGAAGACTTACAGATTCAGCAGGGGATCAAATCCTTATCTCCCTCCCCCCCACTGTAGGTCCTGCCATCAGGTATTGAAACCATGGGGGCAATGACTTTTTCACATGTGTGTCGGGGTGCTGGGTAATTTTTGTTCTCTGAATAAAAAAAAAATCCTGGATGGTGTCTTCACTTGGGTTCCCTTTTCTCAAATTTTGCATTTTGTCTGAAGGTCTGAGAAAGTCGAGGTTGTGGTCTCATGACTCTGCCATGTGAAGGTGCCATGCATACCCAGTGTTGTCAGTCATGTTGTCTCTCCTTTTTTTTATTTATTTATTTATTTATTTATTCATTCTCCCCATTTGTCTTTCAGTTGACCGACCAAACCTTGGCTGTCGTGAACTCATTTTCAGGAACCTTTCCAAAATCCTGCCTGCCATCAGCAGAGACATAACAGACTGGGTTGCGGGCACCAGAATCAAGTCGTCGCAGCTCCTGGGCGTCCTCCTCCTGCATGCCGAGGACCACATCACACAGCACATGGAGCTCCTACTGTCCACCTTGTATCGGACGTGCAGCGACGAAGAACTGCAGGTCGTCCAGAACGTACGTATTGACCGCTCTCTCCATCTCCGATCCATGCCGTGCAAAACTAAAGGATCCAAAAGGGCTTCACAGCCACTGGAATAAATGGGAAGTGTCCGTGATGAGTTCCACTCTGGGATGTTGTGAAATTGTTTTAAATTAAGAATATTGTATGAAGGGCATGGGGGCAGATCAAGTAGACCCAGTAAGACCAGTTCAGAGTCCCAACAGCAAGGCCGGAACCAATCCTGGATGACATTCCAGTCCATCACAGTGCCCACTCACTGGGAGTAGACAGATATACCGACCTGGACACTGCCCTCGAACCCGGGAAGCCAGATCCAAGTGGCCCACTCAGATCGAGGCAGCAGAGTTGAGGCCATTCATACTTCTGGCCATGGGCCACAGAAACCAAGTAGGGTACTAACACCCTCAAAATTGACAAAACATGTTGTTGTTGTTATTATTTCAAATGGTCTTGTATGTTTTCTGGCCCTCGGAGGGCCTTTCAGATTTGTTTTGATTGGCGCAGATCCCTGTGGCTAATTCCTACACATTCAGCCCGGATTAGTATTTCAAAACCTTTACGGTCATGTGACCCATGTGTTTGGCCATTTGAAACTCCTTGAAGACCCCCTAGCAACAATAGCAAACTGCCCCTGTGGTGAAACAGGCACAATTGGGGGGGTCCCTCTTGGTGAACCAAAATCACATAGAAGAGGTAAAACATCTGGCACAGCGCTGCTGGTAACTTGCGCAACTCACAGGTGGCATCCTCACGATCCAGTGATTGAGAAACGCTGCCTTACATGGACCCGGCGGGCAGACGCCGAGAACCGTCCAAATATGGGTAGCGGTGACCCTCGCCAGAACACCATAGCCTCCGTTGTGACCACCATATACCCTCATGGCCAGCCTCACATGGAGCCCTAAGTCGACACATGACTGGTTACCTAATGGATTGTGTAAATGTTCCATAAGCTTTATGACCAGGCACACAAGGACACAACTTTTTGAAAATCAAAATTTTAAATCCGTAACTGTGGTGCTGCAAGAGTGGTGGCTCTGAGGCTAAGGATCTGCTCGGGTATCCGGCAAGTTGCTGGTTCAAATCTCCATTACTGCCAAATGGGCATCCTACACTGCTGGGCCCTTCAGCAAGACCCTTAACCTGCAATTGCTCCAGGGGGCGCTGTACAATGGCTAACCCTGCACTCTGACCCCAAGGGGAACGTGAAAACTAACCAATTCCTAATACAAGAAACTGTATGAGGCGAAATAAAGAACAAAAAAAAAAATCAATTTCCCAGGCCACACAATTCACAAGCAGGCCTCGGATCAAAGCCTAGGCCCTTAGTGCGACTGTGCATCGTAACTCTTATTTTTTGTTCATCTTCTATGACTTGCACACATTAGTTTTGAAATATTTTAATTTTTTGCGTGGTATTTATTTATTTGTCACGTTATTGAGTGTTGTCGATTCAGGTGGCCATGGTGTGTGATGTCACATGGGTGGAGATTTGACATTTGTTCATCCCTATATAAGATGGTGGCTCCCAGCATCCCAGCTTTGGTTAAAAAAAAACAGAAAACTTTTTGCTATATTTTCTCAAGTTTTTTAACTGGATTAGGACCAATCTCTTGTTAGTCCATCTCTGATCTCCGCTCTGTGTTTTTGATGATTCTTCGTTCCCAGATTTGTTTACTGCTCTTGTTAGTCTTTCTTGTCCAGACCTTAAGATAAATCAAATTCCTTTTGTATCCTTTTCCGTATCCTGCCCCTTCAGTACCCCAAGGCGGCTGGCAGTGACACACGGTGAGGCCTAGAAACAGAAAATCAGCCTGGTCCTAAACTCAACCAAACAAAAGGATCTACAGCTGAATTAAATATGGTGAAGGGAGAGGGGAACCGTAAAAACCCCTGGCCCAATGATAGTAACAAAGTTCCCTAAAATTTTGGAAGAACTTACTAGAACGATCAAATCAAAAATGACTGAAAACAAACCCTCTCAAGAGTGGCAAACTAAACGATCACGGAGTTAAGTCCTCAGTCTTGTTACGCCAGTCACGACTTATCCAAAGCGACTCGACTGATGCGCAGCGTAGACGAGGTCCACCTGCTTTACTGTTCCAGCCAACCTCTGAACATTGCCAGCTGGTATTGTAGACCATGAGTGACCAGCCAGACCAGGAGATGTGCGCCTTTTCTAGAAATCGCAGTGATAACTAAAAGTCCAGAAACCCTGTTATCAAAACATTTAAGTCCAGCCAGGACCCATTAACAAAAGGGCTGGCACTTAAAACTGTGAGCCCAATCGAGAAGTGGGATACTGGGAATCGTTAACCAGGAAACGAGACCCCCAAGAGCACAAGACTAAGGTGGTTCAGGGTTTCAATCCGTACTCTCTGACAAAGAGCTTGAGGGTAGTGCTGGGTTGTCTAGCAGAGCTTCCGTGATGTGGCACACAGCGCCACCTACTGACACAACATCAAAGCTGCCAAAGGCACTGAAAACGAGACACTTGATGCCAAGCGCATAGGTGGCTACATTCCTTGAGACTTGAACTTTTGAAATATCCATAAGAGATGAATGAGAAAAATATCTAAAATAATATTTTCTACCAAGGGGAGGGTGGCATTGTGTGCTAATTACAGTGCGTCACCGCCCCTGCCAGACAACGGGCCACCAGGCTTGGCATCCAAGTGCAGCTTGAGTGCCAACCCTGTCACCAACCCCCAAGTTTTCCACGTAATTTGGAGACTCTGGTTGCTAATGTCATACCCAGGATGGAGGAATTGTAGGCGACGGGCCTAGTGGAGTTGAGTCACTTCTGGAACTGACGGGATTTGATTGCCAGCACGGATCTCTAGCCTCAGAGCCACCTCAGTTTTCTAACAAGCCATTCCAAAAAGTCTAAAGCAAGAAAATCAAGAGAGAGAGAGTTGACCCTAATAATACATTTTATTTATATAGCGCCTTTCCCATCCTCAATCTGAAAATGGAACAAAGCAAAGCACAAGCCAGTGCCTCAGCAGCAGCGCCAACTCTTGAGTGGTCTGCTGACTTACAGAGGGCAGGGCTGGGGGCGGACTTATAGCTGCAGCATCAGGAGGCCCCGCCCCCCACGCTAAACACACAAGGGCAAAAATATAACAAATAATATCAAGTCAATGGAAAATGGGGAAGGCAAGAATATTGTTATTGCTGCTCCATAGGGTGGCCCAATCCTGCAGCATTCGTGGGCTTGGCCTCCACCCAAAGACCATGCCACCCTCGCTGCCCTGCCTTCCCATCTGTTTCAGCTGCCTGAACCGTTTAACACATCCCACCAAACGCCATGCTGGTCTCCTCAGTGACACTCTGCAGTTCAGCACGCTGGACGGTGATGTGGTCAGGGTTGGCAGCTCTATCTAGAATTTGTTGCCCAACATCCTGTTCTACCACTGTGCCCTTTGGGTTTACACCACAGCGCCCCTTCACTCTTTTTACTGTTATAACTTTCCACTTTTCTCCAATGCTAGCCTGTAGGGGCAGCAAAATGGATGATGTGGGTTGCCCTTGTTCTAAATCGTTGTTTTAATTTGTGCAGTTAGAGGGGGATTGCGCCACACGGGGTGAGCTTTTGCAGCTACTCAAGAGGCATGGCAGCTTGAATGTGAGACATTAGCCAATGTGTGCCCACTTCTCTGGCTCTTTTTACTAAATGCTGTTTTTGACTGTTTTGTCTGCAGTGTCTCAAATCCGCAGAGCTGATTGGCACCTTCGTGAGCCCGGAGGTCTTCCTCAAGCTGATTCTGACCAGCCTGCAGAAAGCCCCCGGCCCCACGCACCTCATGGTCCTGGCCTCCGTCATCAAAGGCTGTCCGGGAAGCCTGCTGGCACCTCATCGCCCAACACTTGCTGACGCTTTGGCCCATCCGGATGTTTGTCAGGCTTCTGAAAAGGTGAGAGGAAGGCCACAGTGGCTGCTTCACGGGAGATGCTGTTTTATAGCGCCTTGGGCAAGCTGTGACATTAGGGACTGAGCCCTAAAATCTCTTAGGACTTACAGGTTTTGTTAAGCTGTGTGTGTGTGTGTGGAGTTGGGTGGAAGAGGGGATGTGAGTTCATTAATGCAGAGACCCTTCTTTTATTTAACTTTATTGCAGTGGGTTTACACCACAAAAAAATGAATAAAAAGGAGAGGCTGAGAATTGTGGGTGCAGAGGAGCTACAGCCAGGGCTGGGGGAAGCTGAGGATTTTCACCCATAACGTTCTCCTTGTCCGCTGTCACAGCATACACTTGGCCATCTTATGCTGACGATTCATAGTTTTTCAGCTTTGGCTCCGTATCGGCTTATCTCCATCCATTGTGCAGGGCCACGATGGTGACCAGCTGAACAGCATATGCCAGCCTGAAATGTGGGGGTCATGGATGTCCTCCTTGCTGGCCACTGTCAGGACAGTCCGGTCTTTAAAGTCAAGAGACGTCACCCAAGGACGCCTCAGCTCACCCAATAAATAACAGTGGGTGGTAATGCTGATGGCGGAAGAGTTTGATGAATTCAAGTGGCAGCTGCACCCATAAATTCTGCGCATCTGGTCCTTGTACTCGTATTCGCCATGAAAGAGCGCAGTCATAGGTTTGATTTATCAGCAATGCACCAATCACAAAACAGTACCAGCTAGAGCCCACCCTCTTAACTTGGATGGCTGAAAATGAGTTTTCATTTCCAGGCATATTTCATGTTACATAAGGAGTCACTGAAATAAATGACAAATTATATAAGGACATAATAAATAAGTAACAAAACATTATAGCGCCTTTTCTGTTTATCTGTCTCTCTAATACAGTGATCTTCATATCTGTCCATCCTACAGTATTGTACAGTGCATCCGGAAAATATTCACAGCACTTCACTTTGTCCACATTTTATGTTACAGCCTTATTCCAAAATGGATTCAATTCATTTTTTTCCTTAGAATTCTACACACAACACCCCATAATGACAACGTGAAAAAAGTTTACTTGAGGTTTTTGCAAATTTATTAAAAATAAAAAAACTGAGAAATCCCATGTCCATAAGTATTCCCAGCCTTTGCTCAATACTTTGTCGATGCACCTTTGGCAGCAATTAGAGCCTCAAGTCTTTCTGAATGTGATGCCACAAGCTTGGCACACCTACTGTATCCTTGGCCAGTTTCGCCCATTCCTCTTTGCAGCGCCTCTCAAGCTCCATCAGGTTGGATGGGAAGCGTCGGTGCACAGCCATTTTAAGATCTCTCCAGAGATGTTCAATCAGAATGAAGTCTGGGCCACTCAAGGACATTCACAGAGTTGTCCTGAAGCCACTCCTTTGATATCTTGGCTGTGTGCTTACGGTCGTTGTCCTGCTGAAAGATGAACGGTCGTCCCAGTCTGAGGTCAAGAGCGCTCTGGAGCAGGTTTTCATCCAGGATGTCTCTGTACATTGCTGCAGTCATCTTTCCATTTATCCTGACTAGTCTCCCAGTTCCTGATGCTGCCACCGCCATACTTCACTGTAGGGATGGTATTGGCCTGGTGATGAGTGGTGCCTGGTTTCCTCCAAACGTGACGCCTGGCATTCACACCAAAGAGTTCAATCTTTGTCTCAGCAGACCAGAGAATTTTGTTTCTCATGGTCTGCGAGTCCTTTAGGTGCCTTTTGACAAACTCCAGGTGGGCTGCCATGTGCCTTTTACTAAGGAGTGGCTTCCGTCTGGCCACTCTACCATACAGGCCTGATTGGTGGATTGCTGCAGAGATGGTTGTCCTTCTGGAAGGTTCTCCTCTCTCCACAGAGGACCTCTGGAGCTCTGACAGAGTGACCATCGGGTTCTTGGTCACCTCCCTGACTAAGGCCCTTCTCCCCCGATCGCTCAGTTTAGATGGCCGGTCAGCTCTAGGAAGAGTCCTGGTGGTTTTGAAGTTCTTCCACTTACGGATGATGGAGGCCACTGTGCTCATTGGGACCTTCAAAGGTCATGTCCAGTCAACTGAATTGACCACAGGTGGACTCCAATGAAACATCTCAAGGATGATCAGGGGAAACAGGATGGACCGGAGCTCAATTTGGAGCTTCATGGCAAAGGCTGTGAATACTTATGGACATGCGCTTTCTCAGTTGTTTTATTTTTAACTAGACATTAAGCCTGTTACACTAACGGGCACTAGAACAGTATAAACATTATTAGGAACAGTCGATATTAAATGCCAAGGGACCTTGACCTCATTCTGTTTGTTGTCTTAATTTTTTTGTTACAAATATTTTTGCAAGAAGCCTAAAGTAAAATAATATTAAAAATAAAATAGAAACGTATATGACAATACAGTAAGTATAATTAATATTGCCTTAGTGTAAAACTTCATAACAATCTGTAATACACAATATCTGAAGAAGATATTTAGAAAAATGTTTTTATTTTTTTACCTCAGGAAATTTTTTCAATAAAATTTCATTATAGACAACATTTTTTGTAAACACTCTTGTTCAGGACCATCTACAACGTTGACAACAACTTCTGTAAAACTTCTAACTCTTGATAATGCAACATATAACTGACCGTGGCTGGCAAGTAAATGGCAACTTTTTCTAAGGTTTGCCCCTGAGCTTTATTAATTGTTATGGCAAAGGCCAATGTAACTGGAAATTGTCGCCTTCTTATAGTAAAAGGTGGATTAGTAGAGGATGGAGCCAAATCAATACAGGGAATATTCTGACGCTCATTTTCTTTTTTACAATCGATCTATTTGCTCCTATTTTTCTTTGTCTTTCAGCCTTTCTTTTATTGAAGTTTACTTGCTGAGCTGACTGTTCTTCCAGGAGATGTTGCTTAATACGATTTGAGTGTCTGTGTCTTTTGTCCTACTTGACATGTCCTTTTTTTTTGGGTGGCATGTTGTTGGTAAACGTGCACGGGGCGGTATGTGTGGCGTCTCCCCAGCAGTGGATTTTATGTGCGCGGCCGCGACTACCCAATCAGCACTCTTCCCAGCAATGCTGTCCTTTATTTGCTTATCATGCGCGGCCGCGGCTACGCCATTCACGGTGTGCTCAGCTTCCAGTGTCTGTGCGTCCACAATGCCAGTCGTGCGTGTCGCACCGAGCCTCGCGCATGCACACTTCACCAAAAGACACACACACACGGACACCTGGACGCACACAGGGATTTTATTAAAGAGGATAAATTTGCAAAGTAAACTTTTTTCACGTTGTCATTAAGGGTGCTGTGAGTAGAATTCCGAGGAAAAAAATGAATTGAATCCATTTTGGAATAAGGCTGTAACATAACAAAATGTGGAAAAAGTGATGAAGCGCTGTGAATACTCTCCAGATGCACTGTATAGGGCCTTTCATATCTGTGTCTCTATCTGTCTTTTATTATATAGTGCCTTTCACGTCAATCTGTCTATGTAGTGCCTTTCATATCTGTCTGTCTATTTTTATATATTGCCTTTCAGATCTATATATCATATTGTGCCTTTTATATGTATCTGTTATATAGTGCCTTTCACATCTCTCTCTCTATCATATACTGTCTTTATTATTTATCTGTCAGTCCATCTAATAGAATGCCTTTTCTATATATCTGTTATATAGTGCCTTTCCTGTCTGTCTAGCTCTCTATATCTAATGTAGTGCCATTTCTACCTAATATGGTGCCCATCTGTCTGTCTAATATAGTGCCTTTCCATGCTGTGTTATATAGTGCCTCTCCTATCTATTATTTTTAACTTTGCTGTCCATCCCTAACCCCCCAAGTAGTAGTTGTGCTCATATCAAGCAGACTGAACGACACAGGGGTCCATACTGGTGGTCTTGTCCTTTGCAGTCCGCCATGGTGATTGGCAGGTCGAGGTCTGCTCTGCTGGTCCAAGTCCTCAATTGTTAAATGTTGGCGGGCCGTCTGTACTTTCAGCCAGAGAGCCTCTTGCCATATTTTTGGCAGCAGCATTGGCCAGAAAACAGAGAATTCCGTGGGATGTGAGGCTTGGAACACCACATGATGAACGGGAAATGCCAGAAAAGCACAAGAAATGGCTCTTCATTTTACAAGGTGTACTTAAAAGCAGTGAAACACCCGAGCGGAAACCCAAGGAGCTTCTTAACGCCAACATGGGAGTCTTTGAAGTGGCTTTCCTGTGCTTTTCCTGTTCCTGGCTGCAGGCCTCTCAGAGGGTCCACCTTCGTAACGTGCGCCTCTGTGTCTGGCTTCTCCGCCACCTGAAACGCATTGGCCGAGGGACCCTAAGTGGTGGGCACACTTTTGCGTTGGCTCTGCTTCCCGACATCTTGAGGGCCTTTGAGATCGGACCTCTCATGGATGAGGAGACCAGGCTGTTCCAGACTAGGATGGCGAGGCTGGACAAACCAATGCACCTTTGACCCCTGTGACTCGTGGCATTTTACTGAATTTCCACAATTGTGATTTCTACTGTCGGAGTTTGTGCTTATGACGAAAGGCGCTATATTAGCGGTGTTTATTGCCCCTCCCCTCCTCTTCTTGGGGTTTGGTGACCCTTGCCTGCCCGTATGTGTTCCCAGGTGGCCCGGCGAGCCTCGCCTTTCCTGCACAGATTACCTGACCACTGTTCTCCCAGCAGGCCAGGCAGTGCCAATGGGTTCAAAAGTGACATTTGACAGGAAATGTGACTCATCGGTTAAGAAAACAGCTTTGGTCCTGGCCACACGTGAGACCCAGATGGAGCCGGACCTCGTGACACCCAGACAGGAAATGTCAGCGAGATTAAAGGAGCGCTTCACACCTGCGAGAAGGCATTGAACGAAAAAACACACACGCGTACATGGTGGGCCAATCGGCGAGCGGTCACTAGAGGACGGCACCTGCCATGTGACCGGAGTGCGAGGAACGCCCAAACACAGGCTGTGGCGGGGTGGGCTTTGTAACGATGAATCAATGTCACCCTCTTCTAGTTGGCGCTCGCCCTTCACTGGCGTAGCTGGCAGCTGTGATGGGAGTTTGTGTGATTTCTGTGATGAGTTTGTTTTTGGAAACTTTCTGGAACCTTCTGCTTACTCCACCTGTGCAGAAGAACACAGAAAAGTCCACCAGAGGGGGAGACCCCTCCATTGGTCGAGTTCCACTGGCTTGCTGACCTGCCTTAAGGGTGCCCGGGTGGTGCCACCTTATCTCGTTGGATAGACCAAGGTGTGCAAAGGCCATGTCAGAAGAGGGTGAGGCGCACGTGGGTGACAGCACCTTCACTTATTCAGTAAGGGTGACGTCTGATTACCTCCTAAGTGGCACCTCCTTACCAGACTGGGCACCCTGAACTGTAAGTGGACAACATCTCCTTACCTAGTGGCTCACTCTAGCCATAAGGGTGGCGTTTGCCAGTCTGGCGTGGCACACTGAGGTATTAATGGGTGAAGCCCGCCTGTGTCCCGAGGCGTCCTGTTAATATTTGGGGAACCGAAGGGGTTTGGGTGATGATGCTTTCACAAGCCCAGGATTCTTCTAGATGAACATGGGTGACACCTTAGCTCAGGTCATTTGAGGTGCCATGATGACGTTTCCCACCCGACTGGGTGAGCTGATGCGTCCTTAGGTGACGTCTCCTGACCTTGTGGGTCATTGAAATTGTAACGGTGACATGTCCTTCCTTACCTGGCTGGGTGCTGTCAGGTGTATGTGACCTTGCAGGAGATTTTAGATGTAGACAGGTGATCACTTCGTACCTTTCTGGGTCACCTGTCGCCTCGTTTCGTGGGTCATTCTCAGTGTATGGGTGACAGTTCTTTACCTGATGTACTTGGACAAATGCTCTCTCCCCGAAGCCCCCGTGGGTCACTTTGTGTAAACAGCTGATGTCGTCTTCTCTTTGGGGTCATCTTTTGGTTTACTGTGTGTGTGTCATTTTAGGTGTTGGTGGGTGACATCCCCTGGACATGACGCACCATTTTAGTGACAACCCCTTACCTTGTGGGGGTCATGTTAGGTGTGACGGTGACGTTTCCTTGCTGAGGTGTACATCAGGAGTGTGTCCCGTCCCCCATTTCCCCTTCACGGGCGTTTTAGGTGTACAAGTCACGACTTCTCACGTGAGGGGGCCACGTCAGATGTTCCTGGGTGACACCTTATCTTGCAGGTCTTTTTTTGGGTGACGCCCCCCTCACGTGTGGCTCGCTTCAGCTATAGGGGTGATGTGTCTCACCTGATCAGGGGGGCCGGAGTGTTGTCATCTCTGTACACAGCTGATGTGCCCTTACCTGATTGACCAGGTGAGCTGAGGTGTATGTGGGTGGGTGACGTCCTCACCTCTTGGGTTACTTGAGGGGTACACGACTTGCATGTCCTTAGCTGACTACGTGTGGGTGATGCCCCCCTACTCACTTCAGGGTATACGGGTGAACGTGAGTGTCGCGTCGTTACTCCTTTTATGTCTACAAAGCTGAGTGGGTGGGCCGTGATGTGGGCAGGTGACGTCTCGTTCTTGAGCTGGTCCAGCCGTGGTGTGGTGCAGTGCTCGGACCCACATGTGCCAACCTCCCATTGCTGGCCCCCTTTGTTTGTGGACCCCCCTGTCTGAGAGGAGGCCGATTTGCTTTCTGCCATTTTCCTCTCCATCCTCTCCCGTTTCTCCAGTTGCTGGCCTCGTGTGCCTGTGTCCTTAATGGTCACTTGCTGTGGTGTCCGCCACCCGCTGCCCCTGAAATCGATGAGGCCGACTTGAGGATTGTGCAGCGAGCGTGGCGGCCGCAGCCTTTTCTTTCCTTTCCTTTTCTTCTTTTTTTTTTTCCTTTCCTGAAGCTTCAGCTTTGTACGGTGAAAGTCGTTTCCCAGGTTTTCTGAGCCAAATTGTACACCTGGAGGCTTAGCCTCGCTGAAACTCGATGCCTTCCTTTGAAATCTCGTTCTCTAATGACAAGCCAGGGGAAAACAGGAAAACGATCCGATGATAAAACACATCGGTGGCGGCGGCAGCGTCTGTTTAAACAAGTTGGAGGAAAATTCTTCATGTCGTCTGTCGAGGCGGCCAAGCGAGTCACTGGAGCGCAGGGGGCGCCGGGCTGCTCGAGTTCATTGGGAAAGGCGCTATATACCTGGGAGAGACGACTTGATCCCGGGCTTGATGGGAATTCTCCACGAGTGTGTTAGAATGAAGCATCGGATGGTGTCTTTGTTTGTCCTGCTAAGTGAAGGCAATCCGAGCTTGTCTGTCTGTCTGTCCGTCTGCCCACCCGCCCGCAGTGACGACGAGTGCCATAGCTGAGCGTTTCCTCTGAAGCCATCATAGGACTGTTGGTGCTGCGAGTCCTGGCAGTCACTGTGACTTCAAATGGAAGGCCTCTGAGGGATTAACACTGCATGCCTTCATATAGCGCCTTGCATAGCGTACACTAACCCCGAGATGTTTAACAGCTACACTTTAACTTATCCTTGAAATGTTATATGGCGCCTTGCATAGCGTAAGCCGCCCTGAGATGTTTGATGGCTACACTATAACGTATCCTTCATGTTATATAGCGCCTTCACCAGCCCATGGTGTTTTATGCCAGCTGTGGTGTGTGCGCACTTGTTGACCCTGAAGCAGTTGGGTTGTCATGTTATATAGCGCCTTTCCAAAGTGAGTACCGTCAACAGCAGTTCTACGTGCACATCACTGTTGTTTTATCATTTTATAAAGCGCCTTTCCACATTGACTACCATCCAAAGTTTTACAGTACAGCGTGTTGGCCCTTTTTAATCTTATTTGATATAGCGCCTTTCCAGCACACCTGCCATTCACAGTGCAGTTGGCATTTTTAACCCTTTCGGCCCTGGATTTTCTGGTTTTATGGGAAAAATTATTTTGTGAGATATTCTACCTTTGCGGTGTCTAGAGAGCTCAAAAATGAAAAAAAAAAACAAAAACAAAGAAATGATCACCTTTATTATGCAGGAGCTGCCAAGTAAATGAAATTGAAAGTGGAGCAACTTACTATTTGGTGTGCACAGAGGCGTCCATTTTCACTCCCATGTTTCACAGACTGTATGCCACCCGGTGGCACCCAAAGTAACTGCCACCTCACTCCAGTATGCGCCTGGTCCCAACGGCTGCCAACGTCCCTTTGCTTTACAAAAATGGCTGCATATATAGATCTGCAAGTAATAGGATGTCAGGGCCCAAAGGGTTAAAGTTTATGTAGCGCCTTCCCATAGCAAACGCCACATTTTACAGTACAATTTTTTTTTCCATATTTGGATATAGCGCCTTTCAATCACAGCTGCCATCATTTAGAGTATTGTAATATTTGGTCATTTTTAAGTGTGAGGTTATATAGCGCCTTTCCATAGCCAATACAATACAATACAATGTCTTTTTCTATAGCCCAAAATCGCATGATAAGTGGGCTTTAAAAGGCCCTGCCTTTTGACAGCAAAGCGTTAACTCTCTATGAAGACAAAAAAAGGGGGAAAAAATATGGAAGAAACCACAGGAAAGGACCCCCTTTCAAGGTAGGTTGGGCGTGCAGTGGGGGTTAGCACAACAATACACAGGATAGAACCCAAGTGTGCCATCTAAAGTTGTTTTGCTGTTCAGTGGTCAAGTTGTAAGTTTCTATATGGCGCCTTTCCCTCACAGCTGCCATCTAAAGCACTTTCCATTTTCAGCGTATCCGTTTTGTCGTTTTACGTTGGCACCTTTCCAAAACGAGACCCAACGAGATCTGTTTAACACTGCAATTGTTTGGTCGTTTTTATAAAGTCCCTTTCCATAGCAGGCCATTGGACGAGATGCCCACTTATCTGGAGAAAGACCCTCACAAGGCTGCTGCAACGCCACCATTTTGATCACCGCGCTCTGTGGGGGTCCTGAGCGAAGGCACAACTGTCCATGTTTTACTATTAGTGCCAGCAGGGGGCACCGGACACCCCCCACGTCCAAACCCAGTGCTTCTGCTGCTCTCCTGGACGTTAGGTTTGGGGGCTCACAGGAGGAGGCCCAGCCTGAGCCCCTGGGGGTCGCTCTGTTGGCTGCGCCACCAAATGGAAGGTTTTAGCTGCCCTCTGCTGGCCACCCTGGTGTATAACTGTGTGCCCCGTCAGCAGGTCACTACGCTGGCCTCCACACCACTTTAGACTCCTATAGAAGGGCCCACTATGTGCCGTACGGGCTGACGACTTGTGCAGTCTGAGCTGGGACCCTGTGATTGATTTCTGTCTGTCCTTCTCTTTGGTTATTTGTCTGTGTTTGTCTCCAGCTGTATAATAATAATAATAATAATAATAATCCTGTTTTTCCTTCTCCTTTCTAATTCTTTTCCATTCCTCCCTGTCATCCACAGCTGGCATTTCTGGAGCAGCTGCTGAGTTGCGTGCAAACGCTGGTGACGCAGTGTGGAGCCGACGTTGGCGAGATCAGCCTCCAGCTGCTCAAAGTGCTGCTGACCATCCAGGCCCTGACGTCCGACCTGCAGCTGAATGACAAGGTGGGGCCGACGCAGAAAAAATGTTGTGACACAGAGGGGCAGAAAAGGCGCTACATAAGCGAGAGATCTGAAAGGATAGGAGAGATTGTGAAGGCGTTATTGGAAAAGGCGCTATATAACCAATAAGAACATACATAGATAGTATTGTATGATAGATTAAGAGAAAAGGCACTACAGTATAAATGACAGAGATGTGCTGGAGAGTAGAGAAAGGCCTGTTATAATAGATGAAGAAATGAAAAGGAACTTTATAGCAGATAAGTAGCGGTGAAAGAAATAATCTAATAGAAAGTGAGGGCGCTATATAATATAATTATAATAGATCATTAGATAAAGTGAAAAGACGCCAGGTAGATCTGAAAGGAGCTGTGGAGTAGATTATATGATAGACCGGTAAACAGAAAAAACTGTATAATAGACAGATACAGCAAACTATATAACGGGCGGTCCCTGAAGGTTTGAGGTGGTGGTGCTGCTGACCCCCATTGTCCTGGTGGTCTCTCCAGGTGCCCGCGCTCGCGGCCTTTCATGGATACATGTCTTCAGCTGTGGTCTTGGTGTTGGGTCTGTGTCCTGGCATATAACAGATGGATTGACAGAGAGGCCTCGGTGGTGGGAGTGGGATGGCATCTTTGGGTGGCACCCCATCACCAGGTCGCTCACGGGACTGGGTGGTCTCATGGTCTGGAATCCCTGCAGATTTTATTTTTTTTTTTTTGTCCAGCCGTCTGCAGTTTTGTTTTTTTTTGTCCTCCCTGGCCATAGGACCACCTTACTCTTATTCTATGTTAATTAATGTTGACTTATTTTCTTTTCTTTGTCTTTTATTTCTGTTTTCTTCATCATGTAAATTACGCACTTTGAGCTCCATTTTTTGTATGAAAATGTGCGATAGAAATAAATGTTGTTGTTGTTTTAGGAGGAACCCTCGTTCTCTTTTATGGAGCTTAAATGTTAAATTCAGCTGCCCTTTGTAGTTATGGCGGGTGACTTTTGACCACCTCTAGTGACCGACGTCCAGTGATTTCTCGGTGGTCTTCACTTTTTTCCTGCGTGTTTGAAACACAATGGAGGGTGAGGGGCATCATTGGTTGAGTCAGGAGCCAAGCACTCCGGCCACATGAGCCTCAAGCCCAGAATGCCAGTCTGTGCCAAGGCAGCAGTGGTCGCCACCGAGGCCCGTGCGAGATGACGCCTGCGCAGTAATCGCTGTGTGGCACCATATTCTTTAAACAAGAGTGGGCTTGCGTCGGACTGCGTGTCATTTTTTCCGAGCGATTTGGCTGCGCTGTAATTGAAAAGCGAGGCGTTTCAGAAAACAGTTTTAAGACCGTGATAGAATGGAGGAATGCGCAACATAATAATGCGGCGTGAACGGAGACGACGACTGCAACGATAATGTGGGGTTTGCACTTGCGTCTGCGTATCCTGGCACGCCGTCCTTCAGCAGCTGCTCTTTGTTTTCTGCTGGTCACAGCCGGGCCAGAGAGCCGCCATGTGGCGGTGGGCGCCTAAATGGCCATTTTCAAACTTGAGCGGGTACCCACCTGGACGGGATTGTTGTCTTATTAAAGACGTGCTGCCATCTCCTCACTCATAGCTGTGCACAGTGTGCTGCCACTAAATGGGACCATTGGTCAGCTCACCCGCTGGCCACCACTTGTTCCCAGTATAGTGCTGCACATGCCCACTGTAAGTGTCCCATTCAACTTTCTGAAAACTCGCTGGCAACATGTGCCAGGCTGGAAGCAACCCATCAGGGGGCACCACAAACACAACAACCAGTTAGACTTGTGCCAGCCAAGTCCTCACCACTGACGACAGTATTGACAAGCTCAGCAGTGCCCTCTGCTGGGCTGATCCTCTCATTACTCAGTTGAGCCCATCTTGGCAACAGCATTCATAAAGCAAGTCCCTGTCCTGCGGGGTATATGGGGGGGGCGCCACAAACACAGCCCTGTACCTGTAAGTATTTAGAAGCTCACCAGTGCCCCCTACTGGGCTAATCTTTTTGTTACTCAGTTGTGCCCAACTCGGCAGATGCACTCATAAAGGAAGTGCCTGCCCTGGAGGGGGCGCCACAAACACAGCTGTCCATTAAGCAGCTTGGTGACAACTTCTGTCACAGTCATGGCAGCAGCATCCTCACCACTGAGTGGCCCATGTACCAAACTTCATGTCAGTTGGCATTCTGCCAGTCGCTAGCGACGTGTGCCCAGCAGGGGGTGCCATAATCTCCGCTCCCCCTTACAGTCATGGCAGCAAAATCCTCACCGCTGATTAAGGAGAAGGCCAGGATCAGGACCCCGGTGGGCTTGTAAGTAGAGTCCAGTGTGGTCTATGCTTTCACGAGGCCTGGAGGTGGCAGCTCAAGCGCAGCTCCCCATTACAGTCAATGCCACTCAGCATGTCATCCGCCATTTTTAGTTAACATAAGCCGATCTCCGCCATCCCTCCTCCGATTTCCTTTTTGTGTTTACACCACAAATTCATTACCATAAACTTTAGAAAATGCCATGCCAAAAAAAAAAACACTTTTGGGTCACGTGAATTGAAAATTGGCCACCCGATTGGCGCCATCACTGTGGTCCCCACTCTGCTCGGTGGCTTCCTCCATGTGCCCGAGGTTCTCGGTGTGAAGAAGTGTGTTCTCCTTGGCTCCGCCCTCCTGTTGTTGACCACGCCCCCAGTTGTAGCGCATGTGGAGAGATTTATGGGCTGGGGGCTCTAAAGGGCTCAGCTGTAGCTGTGCTGCCCTGGTGGTCCGTCCTCCCTCCGGGGTTTTCTGCACTGCCCACTGTGAATGAACTGCCTCTTGGTTGCTGGTGATTTTTTTTTTTTTTTGCTGGTCTGTTTGCCCACAAGTACAGTGGATTCAGAAAGTACCGAGACCCCCTCACTTTCTGCACACTTGATTGTGCCTCAGTATCCCATAATGACGAGGTACAGCCATGTTCTTGAAAAGGTTTGGAAAACTGGAATGTTCTCACTCAGATATTTCGAGCCTTAGACCTTTAAGGCGGTACTTTCTAGAAGCCGTTTGTTCGTGGCGACGTCTCTCTAAGCTTTGCACACCTGGATTTGGACAGCGGATCCCATTCCTCCTGGCAGATCCTCTGAAGCTCCAGCAAACCGCCATCTTCAGGGCTCTCCATACACGTTCTGTGAGGTGTAAGTTTGGGCTTTGGGTGGGCCACTCGCAGACCCTCGGAGACTTGTCCTGAAGCCACTCCAGCTTCTGGCCGTTGAGCCGTTGGCCCAGTCTGAGGTTGCGGGTTTTCTTCGAGGTCTTCACTGTTGGAGTGGCGTTGCTCAGGTGATGAGGGGTTCCTGGTTTCCTCCAAACATGACGCTTGAAGTTTCATCAGACCAGAGAGTCGTCTTGTTTCTCACAGGACGTCCTTCAGGTGCCTTTTTGCAGACTTCTGGTGGGCGTCCATGTGCCTTCTGTCTGACCACTCTGCCCAGATCAGTAGAGTGTTACAGTGACAGTTGTCCTTCTGGAAGTTTCTCCCATCTCTATGCAGGTTCTCCCCTGATTTCTCCGTTTGAGCAGGTAGCCAGTTCTTGTTCCAGTTTAAGAATTATGGAGGCCACCATCCTCTGAAGGACCCCCATAGTGCTGCTCTTCAGCGCAGTGTTGTGTCTCTGAACTCTTTAGGGGACTCCATCGACCTCCAGGCTTGGCTTATGTTCCCCTTTAGGACCCCCTACAGACGAGTCGGCTGTGTGTCCACTAAACTGACCGCAGGTGGGCTCCACACAAGGCGTAGAAACATCTCAGTGGTGATCCGTGGGATGGAAGGCACCAGAGCCCGACTTGAAGTGGCACAGCAGAGGCTCGGACTGGCGACGGGATAGTTGAGGTTGTAAGTTTGAACAAGTTTGCAGAAATTGTTAAAATTTGCATTCTTCGCTTTGTCATTCTGGGGGAGTTGCGACCAAATAAAATGCGCCAAGGTCAAGGGGCTCGTTGCTGCCTGAAGGAGGCGCCGTAGTTTCCCTTCTTTTCCTCGTTTTAAACACTTTGGGGTCCTCTAAACCAGCGTTGACCAAGACCAGTGTGTGTGTGTGTGACTCGCCTTGAGGGGGTCAGGGGGATCCCCTTACTGCAATCATGTGAGTGGTGGGGGGGTTGGAGTATGAACATCAAAGCGTGGCGGGGGTCTCACCGGGACACTAGAAGAATCAGGTGGGATTGTCAAGGACTCCACCTCCCTGAGTGGTCTTTTCCTTTCCCAGGTGAGCCCCCCGTCACTGTTAACCCCAACCTTGATGTCCTTATGACCGGTGGTCCCTTTTAAGAGTGGGGGTTGGGGAGGTCATCCAGGATCTGCGGCGGCCCACCTGTGATGATGCCACTGGGAGTCAAGTGTGATAGTCACCATGGAGGGCTTCGTCCAGGGTGGGCCGCAGGCCCTACGTTGGGAAACTTTCTGTCTGTTTAGTTTTGTGACGTTGAAGCTGTAAATGTTCTACTTGGAGCCGTTTGTGTTTCTTTCTTTGTTTTACTTTTCGCCGTCCCCCATTGGGTCAAATCCCGACGGGTGTAAGCCAGGTGTGTGGAGAGCGGCAGCCCCCCCAAACTGTGCAGTAGGTGTGCCGCCTCCACTTGGCCACTTTGTTCCTCTGCCAAGCCATAAAGCGCCTTTCTCTTTTTGCCCCCTTTCTACTTCACAGGTCGTGGAAGTCCAGGGTCTACTGTCGAGGCTTCAGGGGCTGAACGGGTTGGCAGATTTGTACCGGCGGCACATGGCAGAGCTGATGGCGTGGCTCTCGGCCAGTCACCAGCAGTGGACCAGCTACTCCGTGGAGAGGCTGCAGTTTGAGACCCTCCTGCTCCAGTCAGGTGAGACGTCCACCAACAGAGGGTCCTCTCTGACTTGTTCAGCGGGAGTCTTGTCATGTGACGTGACTTAGTCAGGGTCACACAGGGAGTCCGCGGAGGGGATTGGAAATCTGTGCCTTGACGTCATCTGTACGACTCCCAGCATAGTAATGTGAAAAACGGACACAACTTGAACAGTCGGCAGAGAGGTCTGAGCTCTGAGAGTCGGCGCTTTTATATAGCGCCTCTCCATTCTGCAAAGCCTTTTAAGCCACCTGGGACATCTACTTTAGTTTATGAAGTTCTGTGCGTGGTGGTGAGGAGTCCACAAAATGAATGACCTCCTACTCCTGAGCCTTCTCTGGGAGGGTGCAGGAGTGGTGATGTCAGGCTGGCCCCGCCTCCTGGGGCTCCACCCACAAAGCACAATGAATTGTCCGGGCATTGGAGTGAATGGCCACTCACAGAAAGGACATGAAAATAGGAACGAGAAGTAACACGTTAATTAATACGCAACACTCTGCTGTGACCCATGGCAGTCGAAGTGGGGAAAAATCTGAGCCTTTCAATTAGCTGCACATGTCACCTGTTAGGACTCACGGCGCAAAAGAACAAAAGTGGCAATGACCCGATTGAACGTGTGCTCCGGTGCTGTTATATGGCACCTCTGAATTCTGCAAAGAATTTTCTGCCAGTTGAGCTTTGGCTTTTCTGCGTTGCGGGTGACTACGGGTGAAGTGAACTGATCAGGGTCACACAGGGAGTCCGTGTTTTTAGTGGTTTAGTGACACACGTCTTGTTGAAAAGCACTGCGCGATGAAAGTCGACAAAGGCGCTACATTTTTCCTGGTGGATTTCCCTTATAATTGGCAGCCCCTACGTGTTCGCTAACTTTTATGCCCGCATGGTGACAGTGCCAGCTGACCCACTCTTTTATATTTAACGTTCACTCCCTCCATTTTGACAGATGTTTTTATGACCGCTGTAAAATTAAAACACCTGTACTTCATCGCCATTTGAACCTGGCACTGAGGTCCTCCTTCCTGCCATCTTCCAAATGGCAGTGCCCTTGCACACCCATACCCAGCACAGCCTAATCCCTGGTGGTACCCCCATGCCATCTGCTTGGCAGCATACAGTAAATAACCTGGAAATCTCACAGGCGTGTGGAGGACACGTGAAAGCCACAGAAGGGCCGGGCGTACACTTTAATGCCAGCCATGCACGGTGCCATTTTAAATTTTTTCCCCCCATGTGATTTGAAGTCGCCGACTGATTTTTCTGCTTCATCGTTTCACATGCAGTTTGAGATGGGCTGCGATGCTCGACTTCTGATTGGAGGAATGTGTGCCATGGCTGCTGGTGTCTCGCTGGCTATAAATTTTCGTTGGGCATCGATCGCCATGTGTTGTGCTTTGGCTGTTGCTCGATGTCCTGCTTATTTTCAAAAAGCTGAAGGTCGTATAGCAACATGCATACAGCTAAATGGCCAACGACAAAAACATTTTGGGAGTCCTTTACCAGAAGAGCCTGAAATAAACACACAGAGACCCCCGTAAATCACAGAGACCCCCGTACCACTAATTCTCTTTGTAAAGTAAACAGACGGGCCATGGGGTCCTTTTTCTTTGTTCTTTCCGAGTACGCCCGGAGTCGGCGGCGCAGCTCGTTTCTTTCTTTGAGAAGCTATCGTGTTTTTTTTACGAATGTGTCAAACCGTCCGCCGCGCCATCGTGTACACGTACGGTCTGAGCCCCCACGTCCTGGCGTGTCACACAGAGCACAAATGCGACTGGCGAATCTGTCGGGCTGCGTGAGGAATTACTTGCCCGCAATTTCTAAAAATCACACCGCATAAAAGGGAGCGTGGACCCCAAAGAGCGGGCTGGGGGGGTTTATCGATGCGAGGCTGGGAACGCAGCGCGACACAAGTGGGCTTCTGAGCTGCACTGCGGCATCTCTCCGTGTTTATGATGTTCTTCCCAGCACGCCCAGCAGTTGTTGTCTCGAAGTCAGCCGTTCAGCGTAGACGTGTGAATCCAGATGGCGTCGAGTGACCCCCCCAAGCGCCCGGGCCGCCTGCGGCCTTAATCCGCTCGAGCTGTAAATCTGCGGCCGTTTACGCCGATTGTTGGGCCCTTCGTAAATCGCGCAGGTCTCTCGTCTTCAGGTCTTGATATACGGCCTGGCAGCTGTGAATCGCGCCCTCTGACAGCAGGGCAGGGCCAGGCGTTGGCTTTGATTTGTGGCCTTTTTGTCTTTTCTACCAAATTTCTATTAAAAGATGCAAAAAGATAAATAAATAAAGCCAGCATCTCAGAGAATCAAACTGCACATCGTGCAATAAAATAACAACCCTGTGCCCACCGACTGCCCCCAAAAGCACAAATAATCCCTGCAGAGTCCAGGACAAGATGACATAAGAGGAGCTGATCAGGCTGACAGGTGATGGGCAGCTGGGGATGGCATTGTGGCGAGGGCCAAGGGGCACCCGGGCACAGACCAACCCGTTATTAAGGTAAGGACCCCTGGTGTTGCTGGCATGAAGATTGTGGTGGGGCTGTACCAGGGCGGTCTTAACAGCAGCGCACTGAGGCCCCTACCCTACACAACCACTCAGCAGGTCACAACATACATAGACTAGATAGATACTAGCATGGGGCCCCTACATTCGTGCTGCCCCCGGGGAACTGCCCAGCATGCCCATGAGTTAAGATTGCCCCGGGCTATACCAGAATTTTCCTCTGTGTGCAGAATTGTGAAACGTTTACGTGAGTTCAGCTCACTAGTCCTGTCTGTCCTCTTTTGGCAAATGACATCGCAAGAAAATCAGTTGGAGCAGTGGGACTCTGGTGCCCAGTTGGCATCAGATGGTTGTGATACCCTCTGACTGCTCTGTGCCATCCTGGATTTATATGCATTTGATTTTTTTTTTATTGCTGTTTTTGTTATATTTGACAAAAATGTCCATATGGTCTCTTTAAATGTTGTTCTGGTTTGTGGGTGGAGCCCTGGGAGGCGGGGCCATTCTAATACTAGTCCTGCTATTGGATCCTCCCTCTGGCTGGAAGGGGCTGTGAGCAGGTGACGCCCAGCAGTGGTCCCTTTGCTCTGGGTGGTGTTCTCCGTAAGGACTGCTTTCTTCGTTGATTTCTGGATGTGTTTTGCTTCTGTGATTGGACGAGTACTTTGGGACTGGTTAGCCTGGATTGCCATTTCGGCAGCTCCTCTCCGCTCTTTCTGAGTTCTTTGTTTCTTCTAAATTAACGCTTCATCGCTAAAGATCCTCATTGCCTTTTAGAAACATGCCGGGGTTTTCTGGGGTTTCTCCCATGTTAGGCATTTCTGATTTTTTTGCCACTCTCTTGTCTTTTAAAGCCAAAAACATTTTGGGGGGCCCGCTAGGGCCGAAGCCTGCAAGTCGTAGTTGGGGACCGGGCTGTGCCACTTCTGGGCAGACCAGAGAAGGTCCTGGCTTACCTTTTGGGGTTATTTTTGGAGGCCTCAACACCCTTCCTCCATGTTCATGACTCACAACACTGACATTGGCGCCATACAGGCATAAATGTTGAGTAGAAATGAGGGGCTTGCGACCACCCGCTGCTCAAGAAAACTGACAAACTGAAACAGCAGTACCTCCGGATTCAAGTCACAGCTTTGACAAGCCAGAATGACTTGAAGAGAACACGCAGACGACCCCCGTGGCGCGGCTTGAACTGCCCACTGCACGTTGGACCATCGGCTATCCATAGCCTGGGTTTGTTCCCTGGCGCATATTTATTTTCCGTTTTGCCGATTCTTTTTTTGATTAATAGTTTTCTTGTGTTTGTTTTTGTTTTCACAATGTTGTGAACAAGTATTTGCCCCCTTCCTGATTTCCGCCATTTTTGCTTATTTGTGATGCTTAATTCTTTCTGCCCTCCAAACACATTTAGTCTAGTGCCAAAGACAACCTGAGTGAAGACAGTACCCAGTTTTTAAACGATCATTTAATTTATTAAAGGGGGAAAAAAGCTCACCTGCACCAACCATGTGAAAAAGTAATTGCCCCCATACTTAATTCTTGGTCGTGACGCCTTTATCAGCAGCAACTGGGGTGGCGGGGTATGAGCTCCGTCCTGTGATGTCACTTTGAGTTAAGTCTGGCCAACTCTTCTCTGCAGAATTGTTTGAATTCAGCCACATTTGGGGGGCTTTCGACTCAAAACTACTCATTTAAGGTCCTGTCTCAAC